>NC_051159.1:165556634-165910075 GCF_013339745.2 Dermacentor silvarum
TTTTCGATTCTTCTTATGACTTATAACGTCCCTATTAAAGAGAATGAGGGACATATTCTGAGACCATCACTTCTGGCGATACTATCGCCTCGGCCATCAGGCGCGTGCTGATTGCGTGATTTAGCAAAACCGGATCAGCTGATTGGCTCGTTGAGCGCTACGTCACGCGAAGGCGATGGTCTCGCCGAAAGAGATCGTCCGAGAATACGCCCCTGGGTTTCTTTGGATCTTTCACCCTTCTTACGTGGTGGTATATTTAGTTGGTGGCGGTGGGACTTTCACCGCCGATGCAAAGGATGCGTGCTCTCGCACAACGAAGTTTCGCGGCACGTTTACAGCTCTCTCAGACGTGGCTGCTGTCCCGCGAGAGCTTTGGGGCATCTCAAGGTTTAGATATTGTGGTGGATCACTCTGGAAGGACAGCTCTCCTCTTCCCGCCTAGTCGTCTCCCTCTGTGGTGGCTGCTGCAGAGGAGGATTGCAGTCGCTTTTCACGCCAGCGCCCGCACCACTGCAGACCACAAACACATGACGAATTGGCTTGTGTGTACGGCCACCTACACCTAAATGCCACCTACACCAGAGGAGGAGGTGTGGCATTACTCATTAAGAACACATTGGAATATGAACCCTTCCCCTTTATTAGTGATCACGAAAGCGTATGGTGTAAACTAGTTATGACCGATATGACATTAGTAATTGGGGTCATTTATAGAGCTCCAGCAAGCCCTGTCGACTACCTCCAAAAGATTGATGAACAGTTAAGTACTCTAACGAACAGTAGGAGCCGAATTATACTTATAGGTGACTTTAATTTGCCCGGTGTAGATTGGGACGCTGCGAGTTCCCGGCTCTATGGAAAGGTCTCATGCTGACTCGATGTTAGAGATTATGACGAAGTATGGTCTCATTCAGACGGTCAAGAAACCCACTCGAACTCAAGGAAACTGTAATTCGCTGTTGGATTTGATATTTCTTTCTGGAGAAGCTTTTGATTACAAAATAGATATTCACGAGGGAATTTCGGAACATAACAGTGTACTTGCTACTATTAATGTTAATAAGAAGTGCGCTTCAAAACAGAAGGTGGTAGACATTTATAATTTTAACGCAGCTGATGACACTTCAGTTATTGACTACTTAGAATCTGCCTTTGATACAATGCCACAACATGATAGCGTTGAGAACCTGTGGCAATATTTCGTCTCAACTGTGAGAAATTGTTTGAAGCAATTTGTACCACTCAGCGTGGAAGCTTGGGCGTGTTGGTGATTCATTGCCGAAAACACAGCGCAAAAAAAACACGGACACGAGAGAGCGACACGCACACAGCGCTGTATGCGTGTCGCTCTCTCGTGTCCGTGTTTTTTTTTGCGCTGTGTTTTCGGCATTGTACCACTCAAAAAAAAAAAAAAGAAAAGTGGTCTCGAAAAGAAAATCCCTGGATTACTCGAAATATCATCCATTTAAAGCGACGTCTCCAACGTGCTCGTAAAAACAAACCCAAACCTGACAGCGTAGTTGCTACTCTCAGTGCGCAAGTGCGAAAAGAGCTCGAGGAGGCCAAATCGCATTTCCTTGCTACAACACTGACACAGTATATGAGGAGCGCTCCCCAAAAGTTTTGGAGGTATCTCTCCGGCTCTAATCCAATAATAAACGGAGTACTAATAAACGGCGCTTTATGCTGTGAACCTAAATCAATCGCTGAAGCATTTAATAGTTTCTTTGTGTCGGTATTCAGTTCAAAACAAGGCGAACCCTCAATGGAAGCATCAGGCAGGCAGCAATGTAATGGCATTGTCATATCGCGAGAAGGTGTAATTTCATTACTCTTAAAGCTGGATCCTAAGAAGTCGCCTGGTCCTGCTAAGATACCTAATGAGTTTTTGAGGCGTTACTGGGAATGGGTTTCCTATTTTTTAGAGAAGATATTCATAGCATCGTTACGTGAGAGCACTGTACCGAATGACTGGCTGTTAGCAAGAGTTGTGCCCGTCTTTAAAGCTGGTGATAAATTGGACATTTCCAATTATCGTCCTCTGTCTATCACATGTTCTGCATGTAAAATATTAAAGCATATAATATCTAATTATCTTGTAGAATACTTTGAAAGTCATCAACTTCTTTATGGCAAGCAGCATGGCTTCCGTAGCCGTCTCTCGACAACAACACAACTTTTCGAAATTACTCATGCTTTTGCTACAGCCTTAAACTCGAAAGAAGAAATTGATGTTATTACTATAGATCTGTCCAAGGCCTTCGACAGAGTCTGTCATGTGAAGCTTTTACACAAACTGCACGACTTTGGTATTGATTAACAAATTATCAATTGGATCGAAGCTTATTTAACTAACAGAGAACAGTTTGTGGTAATAGACGAAGAATGCTCTTCGACTGCATCAGTTTCATCCGGGGTTCCGCAAGGGTCCGCTCTGGGTCCTATATTGTTTTTGTTATATATCAATGATATCGCGAAGGACATACATCCTCTCGTCGAAGTTCGATTGTTTGCGGATGATATTGTGTTATTTTGTCGCATAAAAAGCCTGCAAGACCAGGTCGTGTTGAATAATTCTTTGAAAGTTGTATATGACTGGTGTTAAAGTGGAACATGCTAATCAATTATGAAAAGTCTACTTCTATGATTGTGTCTAAGAAGAAGACGCCATTTGTGTCCCCGTACATAATTAACAACATAGAAATAAAACGTTCCAGTAAATTAAAATATTTAGGAATTACGACTTCTCATGACATGGACTGGAGTGATCATGTACAAAATATGTGGAACAGCCCAACGAAAACTTGGATTCCTACGGCGAAAACTAAAAGATGCACAACCGGATGTCAAACTAAAAGCATATAAATCAATAGTAAGGCCAACTCTGGAATACGCAAGTATAATTTGGGATCCAAATCAGAAATATCGCATTGACTAGCTTGAGCGTGTTCACAGAGTGGCAGTGAGGTTTGTATTTTCCTGTTACCGAAGAACGCAGTCCGTAATATAACTTCTTGCACGTGCAGAGCTACCAACTTTGGCTGTTCGAAGAAAAATTGCTATGCTGAAGTATATTTACCAGCTCTATCACAATGCATTCAATTTGGATTCCGGCTTATACTTGCGGCCGCCCGGTAGACGGTCATCACGTGCTAGCCATCCATTTGCAGTTATGCCCTACGTGCCAAGAGTTGACGTCTATAAATATTCGTTTCTGCCTAAAACAATTATAGAATGGAACAACCTTGACCGACGAGCATTTGACAATACTTGTTCATTAGAAATTTTTGAAAAAGAGCTGGAACTGTGCTGTATTGATTGAATGTACCCTTCCCACCCTGTAACAGCCCGAAAGGGCTAACAGTATTGGAAAATAAAAAATAATAAATAAATATCCTCACTGCAGCAAGTGTGCGTGTTCGAGCACATCATTGCTTTAATAAAGCGAACATCTCTTTAGAAGCCCTCGGCTATTCGCTTAAGTTGAAAATCATCGTTGATCCTTTCCGCACAGCATTTTTTTTTTTGTTAACCGGACAGAGGTTGATAAAGTTGCGCCAGGCGAGAATACTATCGCTCCATGTCAAAGAGGATGGTCTTGAAACCGGATTTTCTGCGTGATCGGTGCGATGTCAAGAGCGTAGATGTAGGTGCCACTGGGAAAGCGTAGTTTCTTGCAAAGCAACCTGAAGGGGTGTGTGGTGCCCTCGTGTATCACCTGATTTCATGTACAGGAGCGGTTTCGCAATACATCTCCACCGCGATGCCGCCATGGCGGATGGCGACTGAACTCCCCAACTTATTCTCAGCAGCTGAACGTCGAGTCCACTCGCCCTTCACTGCGAGTCATGTGTTGAGATTGAAGGAGTGATTGCGAATGTGGAAAGGTGCTGAAGTACCTTCCACGAAAAAGAACGCAGTGAAATGTGGTGTTTTTGTTCATTCTCGAACATCTATTTTTGTATTGCGGGCGCAAGCCTGTACGTCTGCTACGTGTTTAGTTACAGGTTTGAATAATAAAAAAATTCTGGGGATTTATGAGCCAAGCCACGATATGATTGTGAGGCAGGCCGTAGTGGGGTACTCTGGATTAATTTTGACCACCTGGGGTTTTTAACGTGCACGCAATGCATGGTACACGAGCGTTCCTGCATTTTGCCCCCATCTAAATGCGGCTACCGTGGTCAGGATTTGACTCCGTGCCTTCAAGTAAAGCAGCGCAACGTCACTGCCACCATGCCACTACGGTGGGTAGCCAAAGCTTTACCGAATGCCCCGACGAAGTACTACAAAGACGAACAGGTTAAAGGGTGAGTTCTTATTGCTTACGAGCCTTTTATGGCACCGGCGTGCATAAACTGCAGGGAGCCCACAATCGCCTCTTGCTATGATGTTCTTCGATCGAATTACCATAGGGTGACTCTAAAACCAGCGTTAAGCACAGCTAACAGCTGCTTAATCAGAACGATAACCAGCTTACTACAAGCCTAAGCACTTATTTTAAATTGCTCAACTCCTAGGTGCTCTCCTACTTTACACCGGGAACATTGCGTAGTCCACTCGTGCTGAACTGATGCGAGAAGAGCACTGCGCGAAAGTACTGTGGTCACGGGAAGCATACGAACTTCCCGGACGAAGCATGGCAGCAGGAACGTATCCCTATGATGGTCGTCCTCATTACCGCCAGACAACTTGCGAAACGGAAAGCACTTGCACGGAGTTCTCGTGCGAGACTGACGTGCGCTAGTTCTTAATTACGCAACTTTCTCGGTGGCACTGCTCGTGATGAATTACCGCGTCGCTATTCCTAGCGCAGGAAATGCTTCTCAATGTCTGCGTGTTTTCTTCCACACGTCGCCTTCATCGCGGAGGAGGCGCGTGCTCCTCTACCGTGCGTCGCACACACACATTTCAGGCCCGTAGTATGAAACAGGCGCAGCTGTTCTGGCAGAGGCTTCAAGGGCTCGGTAGGTTGAACAATGACATCACGCTAGACCTGCAAAGTACCCTTGTTTTTGCATGATGTAGAGCAGGCGAACACCCCTCAGTGATGCTCTCCAACGTGAGAAGATTCTCGTCTGTGCGTTCCTGGGTAGTATAAAGGGCATCTGTGCATCGAGAATATGCCGTGCCCTCTTTACTGAAGCAAACGGTACTAATGCAGTCCAAGTGTTCTAGTAGTGTGCGTACGCATGTAGCAAGAATACCAGAACGAAAGCGCCGAAGCACGGAGAACGTTACGAGGAAAGGCACTGAAGTGTGTAGTATCACACCGAGGAACTCAATAGACGGCAAAAATGCATGGTGACAGAAATAAACTACTGCGCAGTACATATACACGCCTATGATAGATAGCGCGGTTCTCGGAAGCTTACTGGACGTCTTCCAAATGTCTCCTACTATAAATGCTATGCGAAGATCCAACCGTATATGCCCGGCTTCGCAGTATTGTTAGTGACTCCTAAATTTGATTATGGCGTTTCGTCAGCCACCGCTGTTTGAACCACAATGACAGCAGACAATTCTGCGCCTTTGTCCTCTTTCTTTATTTTGATCACTGCGTTCTGCTTTTCTTCACGGCTGTTTATTATAAATGTGTCATATTATTAGGTCAAAGAGTGCTAGAATGATGATCAGTGGGATTAAAGAAATTAAATGAGAACAAGGCAGAGGGCCTGCCGTAGTCCAGTACGACTATGTAAGCTGTTTGATACGGTCACCTTTGTCAACAGTCACCATTGAGCTGCGTAGTCGGGTATTTGCAGTGATAGCCATGGGAGGTTGTCTTTTGAGCAGCAGCGATGAGTTGTAGGTATTTTATAAATGAAAGCAAGTTAGCAGCATTTCCTGGGTGTAAACATAATGTCTTCATACGTGATTCGATTGCGAAATGCACGGATATAAAAGCATTTGTCGGCATCGATCCCGTTTATGTTGCATATAGGTAAGGCAACAATACGGCGAAAATTGAAGGTATATTTCGAACAAATAATTCTTGGCTGCACCTATAATCTGTCGTTTGGTTTTTGGACGACCATAGTGAATCACTCGCACCGACGATCTGAAAAAAATGGTCGCACAAATTCAATCGAGTACTCGGCTTTGGAGCTGCTTTGGCTGGAAGTATAGTTTATTTTTCTACGGGCTTGTCGGCGAAAACTAAGTTCTTGGACAAAGCCCGTGACTGGTGCACGAAGCCGTGACTGGCGCACTTCCTTCAATGCTCCCGGACAGAGTTTGATGTGACATGGAGTTCTTAACTACCACGGAAAAACAAGCCGATGCAATAAACAACTGTGGTCCGCCTGATACAATCAAGACACAAAACGTGATTAGCCTACAACACGACAGACTGTATACGAAATCCTCAACCCTGCCTCCTGTAATTAGGCAGTGCCAACACATGCCAATCCACCTCTCTCGTCCGCTCGAAGCAGACAAGGATGTTGCCTTAACAGCGCGATAGCCTGGAAAGCTGCGACGGAATGCGGCCTAGCTGAGCGGGTTTTATGTCGAACGGAGCGTAGTTGCCAACGTCATTTGTTCTCGCTTCGTCATAGACGAAACTTGTACTCTTGATTTTTAGGAGCGGGTAGCGATCAATACGTTTCACCGTGGTGGCATTCTGTTGTTTTTCTTTTGCAAATAGATAAAAAGACCAACACAAAAGTTGTTTCTGTGGGAAGAATGAATGTACCCGAATTTGTCAGAAAAACTGTAGCAGGTGGCAAGGATGTTACTCAAGCCTCTTGTCGCCCTTACAAGCTGATAAGAAAATTTTGCGTTAGCCTAATGTTTCGCGCAGGTTGGAATGTATGGTAAAATGGACATGGAAACTTTCCTGTTATACTAAACCAACCATCACCTTGACAAAAATGCCTTCGCGTTTCTAAGCAGTTAGCGGTAATGCGTCGTCTACCTGTGAGCGTATACAAAGTCTGCTGTTCGGTTCGCTAGACGACGGGCTTGTTTTTCATGCTTCCTTCGTCTCCTCCTGGTTTCCGGGTCTGAAAGTTCAGTTCTCTGCTTCTTTCTCCTCGGCGAAGTCATTTCGAATAACATTATTGTTAGAAGTGTAATAACAGATGTCGCAATGAGAGTGAAGTGAAAATTAAGCAGCGTTGCTCTACGTCATACCACTGCGTCCATCGTCCAACTGCTTGTTTCTTCATGACCGAAAATTGCGTGCGTGTTTGGGTTTGCGGTCTGCACAAACGAGCTTTGCACATATTTGCAATGGTCATGAGAGGTAGAGCTTGGACAAACATGCAACGAAAGTAATGAAGCCACAGAGAAAACCTGCACGGATTCCTCGGAAATAAGCCTCTGTTCGTCCGGGGATGGAACGCTGCACTATCGTCTTTTCGGGACAATTGCTATATACCGCTTTAGCTAATCAAGAGGTTAAAAAGCAGTAAAAAGAGAATTTATGTGCAAGTCTAACTCTGGAGTAGGATTGACGAAACAATTTCTGCGGAAACCTTCAAGACACAAACTTCACAGAAAAGAGTATCAACTTTCCCTTATATGAATGATAAAACTGTTAATTGTTAAAGTTACATTCACAGGAGCCCGTTATTCGCAAGCACGATCAATAGGCATCCCGGCAACAACAAAAACAGCAGCAACAACAACAACAACGACGACGACGACGATGCCAAATTAACAACAACAAAGAATCCCCAAACGTATTAAGAGTACAAAAATAAGCAAGAACGGCCACTTAAGGCATGGCAAGTGCCGTGGAGTCCGGATAAAAATGCAAAGCAATCTGCATTCTCCTTTTCCTCCACGCTAAACATATACACCGAAGAAGAGCAAGAGAAGCGGCAATAGCAGGACTAGGAGGTGCCAAAAATCTCAAGTAGCACGGCTTTCTGTGCCAAGGGGGCTCCCATAAGAACAACAGCTTGCTGCTTTTCTAGCTGCCGTCGGTATACAATCTTCCTACTACAATATTAATGTATTCGCTCTAACTTCGCGCGAACTCGTACCCTCTTCATACTCTTGAAAATCCAAAAGAAAACCATCTAAGCGGCCCTATATCCCCCGGCCGTTTCCATGGCAACCCCAACTACATGCCGTAAAGCCCGGCCAACGCCAGCATACAGGTTGTAAATTCGGGAAAAAAGTTGGCGGCCTATTCTGCGAGTGCTGCCACCAGTGTATCAAAACTTGCATCGCCATCAACGAATCACGGTGTCCCTGGAGCTCTCAGGCATTCACGTGCAATGAGCTGCATGATCTCCGTAGAGCTCACTGCACTAAATGCACGGCGTTTTTGCATTGGTAACTTCGCATACGCGCACACGAATCTGCATGGTGCCCTCTTTACCAACCACGAATGTTTATAAGCAGAGAAGCTTGGCGACTAAAAAGACCGGCAACCCTTGCCTCAGTTGCCTTCATCTCCCAGCGAACGCAGCTCTTTGAGACCGGAAATGAGCGAGGAAAAAAAAATGGCCCGCTCTTTTGAGCATCGTAGTAGCAGTCATTTATACAACATCAGAAAGTTTACCATGATACGTTATGTAGACGAAGGCTCAACATTTTTCATGTCGTATTATACATCTTATCGAAAGCATTCACCGTGATTTTCCCCTGATGTGGATATTAACTGTATAACCGCTCTTTTAGCCCAATTGCGTGGCCACTTCTTCTCTTTTTAGTCCTTCTGATGGAGATTGCGCCATGCTGCATCCGAAGTCGCACGTGAACATTAACTCTCTCTCGCTCTCGCTTTCCTAAGCTTCTCTTTGTCTCTATACGTTATTCTCATTCACTGTGCTTTCCCTGGGATCAGTAAAAGAACAAAAATTCACGCACACCCGGCCTTCTTTGTGTTGCATTTTCAAAGGATTTTGTCATGGCTAATGCCATGGAATTCCCAGATTTCCTTCCTTCCGGCATCGGGGAGCGCGTCGTGGTGGGCGCTATGAGATCAATGGCGCCCCTACTGCGCGATTCTGTGACAGCCATTTCCGCTCTGGAGGAAACAATACCGAGTTACGAGGCACCATTCCGCGTTCTCTATTTGTCGTGTTCTCTTCGTCCGTGGCCGCCTTGACAAAAAAACAAAACAAAAAAGAGCTCTCACGAGGTCGCCGTGTGTCTGCTGCTTGGCTGTTGGTGCGAGAGAAGAGCACGTGACTTGAAGGATGGCGCCAATTGTCCCAGGACCTCTCGGAGGCCTAGAAAATCAACAACAACATGACGAGACGAGACAGGAGAGGAGCAGAAATGCGTGAGATACGTCCACACGGTGCCATCGTCTTTATGACAGAAGGAACTCATTTGCACTCGACTAGAAGCAAATGTCGGGCGTAAAGCGAAGGAAGCGGGTCTTAAAACACGCTCATTTCCCTTATTGTTGCGGGCGCCGCTGCAGACAAAACGGTAGTTAATGGGCTGCTTTAAAATGAACTAGGTCATTTAGAAAAGCTCATTTTGCATTCATGGCTGCTAATAAGGCAAAAAGGGGCGAGCTTCTTTTTTTTTTAAGACCTGCTGATTATTATAGCCAAGGCTGACCTGAATCAATTTTTGAGCGTCGTTGAAATTTTTTCTGCGCAGCGGGCATCTAGCGAAAACTTCGCATTAAGTTCCGGTGAAAAGGACACAGCAAATCAGAGCACGTTGCTCTTGAAGAACGCTTTCGCGTCTTAGCTCAAACAAAAGACGGCGTTCTTAAGCCGAGCGACAGTGCAGTCGTTGCTTCATTACGTTCTAATGCAGAAAGGGGCCCTTTTCACGTGGAAAAAAATGTGAGCAGCTTGTACTAGTGGTGCAAGGCTGGAGTACACAGTGTAGCTAGTGATCAACCTAGTTTCTTCCAGGTTTTACTAGGCTTGGCTAAGTTTTGTAAGCAAGTGCTAAGTGCTGCTAGGCACGGTATTCCGAATCGGCTCGCCGTCGACGCGCAAATTCTCACTTGGCCCCGTGACGCGCTTCAAGATGAGCGGCTTCTTCGGGTGTCCGAATCTTCTTTGGTCGTCCCATGTCAAGGCTACCTGTACTCGCCACAGAGTCAACGAGAGTTCGGCCGCCGTCGCGACGGCTCCGAGCTTTATCTCCCCGGTGACGTCGCGGCCAAGCTGCGCCTCCACACTTGCCGGGGCGTGGCTGGTCGAAACCTGCTGAGCCGCTGCCAGAGGTGCCGGCTGCAGCCACGGACACCGCGCACGTTCGGCGCGAACGCCGGGAAATGCGGATGGCGTCGGCGGCAGCTCTGCGAGTTGCCTCATTGCTGGTGCTTCAATTTCTCTCTCTCGCTCTCTCATTTTCTCTTTCTCTCTCCCGAGCATAACGCGCGCCGCGCACGTGCACCTCCTTCCCTCTCCTTAACGTCCCACGTCAAGGCAACATGTGCACGGCACTGAGAGGAGGCAAGCACACGCCACTTCGCGAGGTGGTTGCTCGGCAACGCGTGGTGACGTCATCGCCAGGTGCAGTTTCAGATGTCTCCGCACCTTACCCGCTCCTTTGTTACGACGGACTTTTTAAAGGGGCACACCGCCACCTCCGAAGAATACCCCCAGAAGAAGGAGCCGAATTGGTTCCGAAACGTCGGGCTAGTAAATTTCCTTATTTGGTTGGAGTCGATCTCTAAGTCTTCATCAATTCTCCCAACCAGAGAGGTAATTCTGTCGAAATGTTTAGCTTCAAGTTTTAGATGCGAAGCATCTTATGATGCTTCGCATCATAAGGGGGGGGGGGGGGGCTTTGTCCGTCCCTCCCGCGGTCGTCCCACACCCCCCCCCCCCCCCCATCGCATGCGCATCCCCTCCCCCTCTCTCTCCTCTCCTACGCTCCCCCTTTCTCTCCTCTAGGAATCCTCTACGGAGCGGCGCCTGCGTCCCACACCCCCACAGCGCATGCGCGTCTTCCCCCCTCTGTCTCCTCTCCTGCGCTCTCCCCCTTTCTCTCCTCTAGGAATCCGGAGTGGCGCGCACGACAGTTGGTGCGACAGCTGCATACTCCGCTGCGGGCGCCACGGTAGTTCCACGGTATGAAAATGACGGAGCGCGCGCGCCTCATTCTCTCTCGTGTGCAGCGCCGCGATGAGCGCTCGGGCCGCTGCCGCGAAACCATCTCCCGCTCAAGCTAACCATCTCCCCGCTGCTTCGCATCCACACATGGTTCCCTTTAGCTGGAGATGGAGTAATTTTTTGTTCACACTACGCGTCCTAACCATGAGTTTAAACAGCCCCACTGTTAAAAAGTGGCACTTTCCTCCGGTACTAGAAGCAGAAACGGCAGTAAATAATGCTTTATTACGCTCAGTAAGAGTCCGGTACGACTCTGTCAACTTTTCTCACGGACGCTAAAAACGCTTGCGCGAATATGTTTGTGCAAGGCACTTGCTGACTCCACAGCGAGAACAAAAGTAGAAAAAGGCCATGCGCGTGCTCGAAGTCAAGAAAAATTGTCGCAGTTTCACCCGAAAGGCTAAGCATCAATTGAGATAGCAAATTAGTAGAGAGCTATACGGAGTAAGGATAGTAGTTTTATCAGCTGTATAAACGTGGACATGCAGCAGCACCAGCAACGCGCAGAACTGTTGTCGACGCTGTCGGCGTTTTGCCCCCGTTCGCACCGAACGCGCGCGCCGTTGGTGACTGTTGCCGGTGCCTCTGGAGGCCGCTCTGAGGTTTTCGACGAGATCAGAATGGGACAGTCGTTGAGCAGCGTCGGAAGTCTTTACCACCTTCTCGCCTCACAACGTTTTTTTTATATAAATAGGCATTTGGTGCCGCAACTAAACGTCGCAACTAAACTGTATGTGCGAGTGAAAGCGCGCATCCCTCGCGCGCTTTCACTCGCACATACAGCATACGGCACGCGGTGACGATTTCATCGCCGTTGAGGTCATACGGAACCTCACGGCGAGGGCGATGGTGACGCCGAAAGCAGAAATCCGCTTTGGAGTGTCCATATAATTGCTATCGCAATAAAACAAAACGCACTTGGAGGAATGGGCACGGCGCATTATACCATTGCTTTGTGGCGCACGATCTTCTTATCCGCCTGTACATTACCATGCCACTTCGCAAGTATGTTTCCACCTCACTGTACGCGGCATGATCGTGAAAGAAACATCTCTTGCTTCTGCAGTGCTGTGGCGATGAATTCACGTAACATTGTTTTCCACCAAAACAACATTGCAGAAAGCACTCGCAGCATCACGCTTTGTAATATCGCGATCTCCTTATCTACTATATTACTTTCTTTTATTCCTTGCCACCGATATCTTTTACCTTACTTCGTTTATCCGGTGCTCCCATATACCTTCACGCATAACAGACTGGTCTGCTGACACTGTTCCGAGAGCATCAACTTACAGTATATCATTGTCGTTGTTGTGACTTATAGTCTGATAGAAATGGTGAGCACACGCGACGGGTAATGACGCATAGTTCGCCTTGTAAACAGTACAAACTCAATCTTCCCGCCACCTAACGTAAGCAGTATATACACATGATTTTAGCTATATATCTAAAACCAGCGAAAACACTCTAACAACATTATTCAACGATTGTTCGTCCTCCTCACTGGTTAGCTTAGTTAAGCTCGTGCACGTGTTTGCGCGAGTGCTGCGTATTTTCTCGTAAGCCTGTATAACACTTCGCGTACAATAATGCATAATTAGTGGCTGTAATACTTATTTAGAAACATTTAGAATCCTAGAGAAATAAACAGTCCTGGTGCCAAATTTCGGATAATCTAAAGTTAAGCAACCATAATATTCATTTTGGTTGGCGAAAAGCGATGACGTGAAGTGCATTCGTTTGTGCAAGTTGACTGACGAAGGGACGCTGTCACTAGGTTAAGATTAACATTAGGCATTACCAGTCGGAGCTTTCGCTGGAAAAAAACTCAGCAAAGCACGAACATCTCCCCACAGGCCTCTTACACCCGGAGACCCAGAAAGGCATGGCGATTTTCAATGTCGCATTCACTCAGCGAGCCCACTTGCTGCACTCTTGTCTTTTTTGGTATGCTCTAAATGTGTCTGAAAGGAGGAGCGAGGGCGAGTGAGGGCCGCGAAAACGCAATTTAAGTAACACGAAGGACGTGACGTCCAGCGTGTCACAACACGCTGCCTCTCTCGAAGCGGCTTTCGGGATTGCACCACAGAGAAGGCGACATGGGGACAGAGGAGAGGGTCACGAAATTCAATTTAGTCGCTGGCGCCGTTCCTCCCTAGAACCTATAAGCAACACAGAGTTTCCTACTGCGCGACGTTTATTCGCTTCGCCACTTCTTAAACAGGTTCAAGGAAAACAGAAAAGAGAGGCGGGCGGATACGCGAATGACGTGACGGAGCGACTCCAAGAGGTTAGCAGGGTGTTTGACGCCGAGACGCGCGGCTGAGTGGGCGCGTCACGAAGGGTTTGAGCGTCAGTGAGCTGGCGTCATCAGACGCGTAGCTTCTGCGTACAACTTTGCCCCTTGGCGACCGCGGTGACAGCAGCCAGGGTTGACAGGGATAACGCGACGCATATTTTCGGGCAGAGTTTTCAGCATGCTCTCGGGTTGAGCCCGTGGCGTTCGATATCGTTTAGAAATGTACCGCGAGAGAGTGGCTTGCCAAAACATGGGTGCGACTTGAAATATATAAAAAAACAAGATTCCTGGTTTGCGCTTTGTCGGTAACCCAAATGCTCAGATGTCAAATATATCGCAGACGACGTGGTGCGCAACGAATAAATACAAAAGAAACTATAGCGCTTACAGGTGTCGAAGCCACGAGACGCAACCCGCATGATGAAAGGTACGGGAGCTCGTGCGTGCATTCGATTACGGTGCATTGTTATAGCTCTCGAACCCCACTAGGAATCGGTCGCTAAGGTAAACGTATCTAGAAATGTTAAAAAATTGTCAGAAAATGCTTAGTGACATTTCTAAGGGAAAGTTTGAAAACCAGAAGGTCGCCTGCAATCATTATCAAAGCAGTACATAGGGTGCCCCACGTAACTTGAGTCAAACTTTAAAGATATGTGAATGCGACGTAGATGGACAGAACCAAGGTAATGTTGTTTGCCGTCGCTTGGAGATACTCAGATTATTTTCTGCATTCCGCCTAATTAGATAATTAATCCTAATTAATTAATGAACTTCTCAATTATTAAAGTTAGATTAAAAGTGTCAATGAGAAGATTGTAGAGCAACATGAAAAACTCCCGATACAGCTTTCTGTTACTCAATACGTGCTACTTAAAAATGTTTTTCCGAGTGTGAAAGATGCCCGCAAATACACGCAAACTGCCTCGAGCGGCCAATCGCGCTGACTAACCGCTCTGAGTATCTCCAAGCGTCTCTAAAATAAAATAATCTGAGCATCCCCAAGCGACGGCAAACAGCATTACCTTGGTTCTGTCCATCTGCGTGGCCAGTTGCATATTTTTAAAGTTTGGCTCAAGTTGCGTGGTACACCCGGTATACTGCCGTGCTTATACTGTAGCTTCTCTTTCCCACACCATAGTTCAATACAGGAAGGCCAGCTATAGCAAGGCCTTCTAGTAAATTTGATTTTTTGCTTTGTTCAACCGTCAATTACGGCGAATGTCTTTTTTTGTCTTTTTTTTTACTTCATGAATAAACAGCTAGTGCATGACTATTAGACAGATTTGCGGCAGCGCTTTATGTTTTGCTGACATACATAGAAACTCTTAGGTGGAATCTGGCAATGATGGTGTCCACCTCGAACAGGGGTGTCCTTTGTGATGACAATGTGTCGATAAAAGGCTGCTCCAAGTCAGGCAGCGAAAATGACCCTACACTTTCACTACCGAGAGGAATTAACAAGGCTAACGTGTTCGGAGCGTCAGTTCCAAACTTTTTGTTTTTTTATAAGCCTTGACGTAAGGAAACCGAAACGAAGATGGGGCAAACGAGAACACAGAGGCGCGCCCCTTCCTTCATAGCAAGGACGCTGAGAACGCAATAGAGCTTATCGTTTCCGTGCACAAGGGAGACCATTTTTCACGCTGCCGGACAACGACCTCGAAGTTTGCAGGTAAGCGATGACCGAAGCCGGAGGCAGGCAATAAATAAGGGGCCAGTGGTCAGTAGTCTCGGCATCCAGGACACTCGCGAGACAAAAAAAATAAAATAATAACGGCACCCTTCAGAGGCTGCAATTATTCTGAGCCACGCTGCTTCCATACAGCGGTAAGGAACGGCGGTAAGATGAAAATACAAACAGAAGAAGAAAGACTTTGGCATTGTCGACGCCCATTCATAGTGAAAGTTGCGACGCTGCTACTAAGGAGGCGCCAAGGAAGACAAAAGAGTGCGTGGGAGACAGTTTAATGGCGGTACGTGAGCGACGGTACGAAGGGCAAACCCGCAGAAGGTGTAACCGTAAACTTCTTCAGTGATTAAATGGGCAACACGGGAGCTCTGGAGTACTTTAACTAACACAATTTACGGTCCTGAAAAGGTGGATGCATGAGGCGGATTGAATCGCTGATTCATTGCAAGTGCTCAGCATGACAGTGACTGACTGGATGCTTGTTGCGCGATTTGGTGACGCTGAGTCCCGTACGACTCTTGGTGCGCACACTGAATCAGTGATACGGTTCGCCTTTTGAATCCATCTTAAGCCGAAGCAAGCAATAGGGCAGATTATCTAAGTGAGGCTAGTCTTCCGAAAATATTCACTTTCACTCGATTCACATTTACAGTTGCCTTAAAAATAAATTGAATCGGTAAAGCTTGAAGGCACACACCTGCATCTGACAAGGGACCTTATCTCTGTACAATAGGCACTCTAAATGGCATCAGGGACGCACTGGAATTCATTGCTAAAATGCTGAAAGCTTGATTTCTATTTCATATTTAATAATGGGGCTCACATCTGGCAACCTTAACCACTACTGGTGTCGTCACTGCTAGTTCGATTGTTGGCGTTATTATTAAATTAATTTTTTTTTGTTGTTAAGAGGGTGAAGAGGTACTTTTGCAACTTACACATTTTGTAAAAAGTTTAAAAAAGATGGCACAGAAGCACTCTTCCTCAAGCAAAGTTAAAGCAAAGTTTAGGCAAATCAACCATGGCCATGTAAAAATACGTGATTAAAGTTGACGTCTAAATAGCGATATAAGACAGGTACAAGGACTAAGTCTGCACATTGTCACCTAATGCTCAACAATGCGCCAACTGAAAGAGTTTACAGCCACATATTTATGCACGGCCTATCAAAGAGGCCGTGAGAGAGACTACGGTTTATTATTGACCACGTGGGGTGGTATTCTGTAAGATTCTACCTAGTGGACTGTCCATTTCGGAGACCGTTGATTCGCTGCTGCTTGACGTGCAGGGAGGCAGACTGGCTGGCACCTTTCTGCACGTCAAGCAGCAGCGAATCAATGGTCACCGAAATGGCGAAATGGGCAGTCCACTAGGTAGATAGACTCTTACAGAATACCGCCCCTGGTGTCTTTAACCAGCATCAAAAGAACTGCACATAAGTGTTTTTGAATGCTGCCTCATCAAAAGGTGACCGCTGCGGTCATACATGGAACCCACTACATAGTGCTACGAAGCACGACGTCAGAGCCACTGACTTATCTCGGCGAGTCACTGTTCTTTTACTTTTAAACTACTTTTGACGCTGCAGCTCATTATTTTTTGCACCTTGTAATTGTAATTTATGTTGTGGGCTTAAAACTTTCGGTGTCCTTTTATACCCGGCTCGGTACGAATGAGAACGTCTGATACCATGCGACTTGCAAGTTCTAAGTGAGCTTCACGGGCGCACAAAAGGAGATTGAAGCACAGATGTCACATCTCGTGGTTGCTTCTCCATGCAACGGTGCTGACTTGTGTTGTACCAGCACAGATAAATGAGAAAGCTGGAATACCGCATGTACTCGCT
This sequence comes from Dermacentor silvarum, assembly GCF_013339745.2. Classification (NCBI taxonomy): domain Eukaryota; kingdom Metazoa; phylum Arthropoda; class Arachnida; order Ixodida; family Ixodidae; genus Dermacentor; species Dermacentor silvarum. The sequence goes on from NC_051159.1 coordinate 165,573,518, forward strand.
AGGAAGGGAAAAGAATGAATAAGACAAACCTGCAACGTGGTGAAAGAATGTTTTTTTTTTCGTAGGACCATCTCCGCATTCACAGGAAGCAGCAATCTTCCACCGTTGCGCCGGCTTCCTTTGTCTAGCCCTTTTTTCTCATTATGTAGGACGCTTATTTCTTCTTTTCTGAGCTTTACATCGAAGGTGGCTTTGCAGACTTAATGATGTTTTCTGTGATAGATGGCTAGCTGCCGAAGAAGAATGCGGTAAGACGTGGAACACGTGAGGCCTTTGAGAACCTCGTCAAGGGCGTACTTCAGGCAGCTAGGGTGCCTTGATTTCCTCCTCGCCCGGCACTCCATACGGGTGAGGAGGAATTCGAGGCGCCCTACATGCAACGGTAAAATGGCTTTGTGAGAAATGAATGAGGACATACAGGGCGTTTGTCAAAGAAGGTCTCTATTCCTGATGTCTGAATTCTTTATCGTAGGCGTGCTATGCCATAAACAAACAAATAAATAAGGTTTATGCTGTTAGAGTATCTTTCTCGTACCAAAATAATGCAGTGGTTCGAATACCAGGAAGAATACCCTTTCAAATCAGAACAATAGAATGTACAAATTGCAAGCTAAAAGTAAAACTTTCTGCTTCGGCTTCAGACTGAACACTCGGAAGAACCATTCCGTGTATAAGAGCCCGTTAGTGAATCTGAAAGTTGCAATGCAGAACCAACATTATTCTCTAGGTAATTATATTTTATGGCTGTATGCTCAACCTACCCTTGTAATGCATGCTCTGCTGCCAAAGATTATAAATTTTTATGGTTCCCTGCCCTCCGAGTTCAACCAAATCTACCCAGACAGCACTTCGCATTCCCTCCTTTTTCCTATTTGACACCCTGTCCTTTTCTGCACTGCTCTATTTTACTGTGGAATCTCGTCTCGTCTAATTCTACACCTTACCTAGTGCGAGGTCTTTCTGTTGTAAGAAGTGGCATCACAGAAGTGGACCACCAACCCATACAATTAAACGGGCATAGCGGCAACGCATAAATGTTTATAGATGGCATCCTTTCATTAAGTGCGGCTACACAATTTCCACATTAATCTCCTCATGTTACATGGCGGAAAACATTAGTTACATAATGTCTTGTCAGGTGAATGTTTATTTTTATTTCACTGACAGATAACAAACATAAATTGGAAGTCTGCTCCAGTTCTTTTCGGCTTTGCTTCGTGCTTCGTCTTCACTGCAATAATATACACTGTGTGGTGAAGCCACATTGCAGAACAACCTTGAGGCAGAAATGTAGGAAGTGAAAAGAAAGGCGACCTCCACCTGAGCGTAAGATGCTGTTGCAATAGGGACTCGTACAAGTTCCCGGCAGAAAGCTTCAAAATTTAAAAAATAGCTCATTCGTGTGCGAGAATTCGAACAAGTTGTAATGCTTGGATTCTGCTGCTATTCCATTAGGGTAAGCTCTCTACGTCCCTATTAACAGCGAAGCTGTTTAAGCTAGCCGTAATTTAACTAAGTAATTAAGCCAGCCGTAGTTAAGCCAGTTGTAATTAGAGAATAAACTTTCTTGCTGAGGCGGGATTCAAACCCACGTAGCCATGGTCCCTAGGTGAGCGTCGTAACCAGTACGCTACAAGAGGAGGAGGAATAAACTTTTATTGTGGAACCAGCACTTTATGATGGCCGGGCCTAAGCCTACCATGAGCCGACGTCGAGGCTTGCCTCGTCGCCGACTCACGGGCGGGCTGGGTCGCCCAGGTTATACAGCCACTTTTTTTTTTTTTATTGGCTATAGAGCCACACTTGCCTGAACATGCATTTGTTGTTGTTGTTGTTGCCTCAAAACATGGCTCGTACCCACGAGGGGGATTGGCCACACTGGATAAAATAAAACTATGCGAGCCATATGATTGCGTTCGAGCGTCGTTGTCTTCGGCCGCAGCTAGCGCGTTCGCACGCTCGTGCTCTGCGCGCTGAAGAAGAGGTTTTGCGCACTGTGCTCAGGAGAGAAATAAAGAAAACGAGAGCGAGAGATAGAGAGAGAGACGCATTCGCGGAGCGGGTCTGCTGGAATGCGTTGTCGGCATTGCAACGCGGTGCCGGTGTTGCAAGCTGCGCTATGCAACGCGCAGTGACGGCCGTAAGTCCGAGACGCGCGAAAAGTAATTATCATCATCATGAGTAACAAGATGAAAAGTTCGCGCGCACTTCCGGAAAATGCTGGGCTACGATCGCCCAGCTTCGCTGTTTCAAGCGTTGCGCGGCCGAGTGCAAGGTTAAGCGTTTTTTTTTTTATCCTTCACTTGATAGTTAGAGCTGTGTCCATCTCTTTCTAGGCCTTTTTTTTATTTTCTTCATGTTGCTTGCCTCAAGCAAGGACGTCTCAGTGCGCGCTTCATTTACGTCCTTCTGGTAAAAGAGAAAATGAGAGCTGCATCAGCAGGCATAAGCTGACAATCAAAGAGGAAGCTGGTGGTTGCAAAGCTTGAGCGTGCCACCTCTGTATTTTTTCGAAGTACCATTCTATCAAAGCAATGTTATGCATTAAGCACTGGAATTTCAAGTACACTGGAGCTCTCTATTGTTACGATTTCGTCAGCGTGAAAGACAATTACCATGTGCATTTCTTAAGAACCCGGGTGGGTTATAAAGCTTGTAAGAGCCAGGCAGCACTCGCCTTTCTTGGGGGCGCCACACAACATTTGTCTTTTTCTGACACACGAACCTTTCAGTGCAGTGCCATTTTCTTCAGTTGCTTAGCTTTCAAAATGAACCATTCGGTGCCGAATAAAATCTTCGCAGAAGTGTCTTACTTTATTTCGTGTTTTCCCAACGCATTTTCATGCTTCCCCAATGTCATTCGTCGATAATGAAGAAACTAAGTTCTTTCTCCGCGAATCGAGAATGAGGTCAGGCGTTTTTATAATGAAGTGAACAAGCGTGGCTGTTCCGAAAGAGATGCAGATTTCAGTCTGGTTTCTGGCGCACTGTAGGTGCTGAGTTCCGTGTTGTCTTTGTCCATTACGATATCGTCGGAATAGATAGTGCATACTCCACTTCGGAATAGGCACCAACAAAGCCAACAAAGGAAATGCATACCGAGCACTACTGAGAGCGGCACCGGTCCCCTTGTCTTGTGTGCACCAATATTTAGCATTGGAAGTTATCAAAATTGAAGCTTCTAGAAGTGCATGGATATTTCACATCTTAAGAAATTAGAATACTAATGCCACGGAAACCTAATTTGATCATCTGTAATTTACTGCTACCATCCAAAGCCTTCCTTAAGCCCAGACCAAACGTACGCTTGCGGACGCGCACTAGCTCACGTATACGCGCCTTCCGCCTGCCGCGCCTCGCGAGGAATGGCGGTTTGCATCCACAAAGACGTGCGACAGCGCGCGCTCCCTTGGCTCATTCATAGACGCCATGGCAGACGCCACTTCGTACTTTGTTATTGACAGTGCTTCAGAATGCTTCGATATCTATAAATGTAATTGGTATATCTTTAGAGCTTTTACATCAGCGCGAAAAGGAAAGAATTACTTTGTTGCATGATATAAATCTGCTTCACTGAGAGTTGAATGTACCTCACCGTAGCTGCGTAGCCAGGTGCGCCGACGCGAGGCCGCTCAAGCGCGCGATAACAGAGATGTTCACCGAGATCGTGCCGCGTTTCGACGCGTACGAGCCGTGCCGCACCGTCTGCGCATGCGTGGGCGCGCGGACGCGAGCTTGCGTGCGTCCGCAAGCGTACGTGTGATCTGTGCATTAGTCGTAGATTCGAGTATTTCGCTATCAAGGTCGCATAAGGGTTAAAGATCTCACAGCACATTGCTTCGGGAATTGAACGTCGATACTGTAATTACTGCTCAAGGCAGCTGCGAGCTTTTGAAACCTTCCCAATGTTTGTATAACTAATTAAAGAACGAGAGTGCGAGTGAGCGAATGAATGAACGAAAGAACGAGTGAGCGAGTGAATGTATAAATGAGCAAACGAAAGAACGAGCGAGCGAGTGAGTGAATAAATGAACAAACGAAAGAACGAGTGAGTGAGTGAGTGAGTGAGCGATCGAACGAACGAACAAAAGAAAGAAGGCGCAAGCGGGTGATTTAGTGAGTCAGCAAACGAAATAATTAAAGAATGAGAGTGCGAATGAGTGAATGAATGAATGAACAAATGAAAAAACAAGCAAGCGGGCGAGTGAATGAGTCAGTGAACAAGATAATTAAAGAACTAGTGTGCGAGTGAGTGAGCGAGCGAACGTACGAACGGAGGAAAGGACGGACGGACAATATATTCCGACCACCGACCACCTACGACCACCCACGAACACCCTTGACCACCCACCAACCATCGACCGCCGACCAACCAGGAAAACGAGCGAAAGCGGCAAAGAAAGCTATTCGCCTTAAATGTTGCACTTCCTTTGGCCGCTCATTTGCTATTGTCTCTCGTTCGGTTTCGCTTACTCTTTCTAGCACTAAGAATTGAGCTCTTGTATATCACGTGACATGCAATCTAACAGTGGCAGGCATTGCCGGACATCAGCTTAGCCAACGGTCATCAGTAACGGTGACACCATACAGCAACTGAAAGTACACCCTCGGGGACACTGCGAGGCGACGCAACATCACGCCGACGCGATAGCCACCGACCAGCTTGCTTGTTGGCGTACAGTTTCGTTTTGTTGTGTTTTTCGCTGCCTGTCTCAGCCTAGCTATGCTGCAGAAGGACGACGCTGCGACAGAGTTCGTGGAAAAGAAGCTAAACAAAACACTGGCTTCAGATTGCCTACAAAGTATCACGGAATGGCCTGGTGAATTTTGGGCGTGCGCCGGTGGAGGTGCTGTCCGGTGATTTCCCAAGGGAAGCAGGGAGTTGTATCCGTATGGGCTTCTAAGAACTCTCTTAAAAGTACACAGTCAGGAAGAAGAAAGTTGGAACTCTTGCATTAGGGCGGCCATGTGATGGTGTGCATGGAATCGGTATAGCGCCAACTGTTCGTTTCTGCTATACATGGGTTGCTTATGAAGAGATTAATGTATGGAGAGCATCTCGGCAACCCCAATTCCGTGCGTTATAAAGCAAAAATAAATAAATCAATGATAATAATAAAATAATAAATCTATAAAAAATGGCAATGAATATAATAAATATAACGCCGAAACAGAGAGTTCGCTTCACGTATGTTCATGCTGCTAACTGAATAATATATAAAATTCGTAATTAATATATACTCTTCGTACTCCTCATTCATTAGTATGCATTCGTCGTCTCCGTACTAAATGGATGGTAGGTCTAAACACGCATCTCCAATAAAGTTTCGTCCTTATAGATTACAGAGCTGTGCAGTGCTGTTCTTTATTTCTGCTTGCTAGTTGGCTTAAATATGTAAGGACCAAATTCGCTTTCATTCTTTTCACTTTGTTTAGGCACCTCACATCAGTAAGAATGGGACAATTATCGCCGCTATTCTTTAGTTCCGTAGACGACATAGCTGTTTCACGCTCTTTATGAGCTTCGACACGTAAGCGAAACAACAGAATGTCGAATCTGGTCAGCTTTTATGACGAAATGTGACTGAAGTCACAGCTAAACACTTCTGAAAAAGTGCAGAGAACTGCCGTTTGTGAAGCCTTTCTGAATCTTTATTCACGAGCCAATTATGAAATGAAATCTTAGTGGTGTCGTGGAAACGTTGTCACACTGTTCTTGAACACATACTGTAGTCTTTCTTTTATGTTGCTTGCGATATCACTGTCACAATGCCACAAACACGTATTTCTTAGTCAAAGTATCGTATTTATATTTGGTTATTTGTTTTGGTGGTTATTGCATTGTATTTGCAACATTCATTGCTTCATGTCCTATTTACGTTTGTATGGTGTTTACATCTTTTTACGTTATGTGAAAATTTGCTGTACCCACCCTGTTACGGCCGAGATGGCCAACAGTATTTGAAAATAAATAAAATAAAAATTATTTCCTTTCGAAGTGATAGTGTTCACCAGTTTTCACGCATTTAATGAAGCTATGTTGCCTACCCCATCATGATCATCATCATCCTATTTTTATAAACACTGCAGGACGAAGACCTCTCCCTGCGCCTAATACGGTAATTATAAAGAGCACTGTTCAAGTGTACACCAGATTTTCCTTTTTTTACAGCTTCCCAGGCACTTTGAGTTAATTAGGCAGGTAGTTACGTAGGCGATGGGGGGATCGAACCTCTGACTCCCAGCACAGCAGTGCAATGCTTTAACCTTTAGGGCAGGATCGCACGCATACTTCTCGAGTGCCAACGGCAACTAGCTTTTTGAGACGATTGGCGCATGCGTTACGTCACATATGGTCAGAGCAAGAGCACGTGCGTGCGCGACAATGCACATTTTACATGCGCAACGAGCGCCAGAGTGAAGAGTGCAGAGTCTTCAGGATCTGCCCACATCCCCAGTGCTTTCCTTTTAGTGCTCAGATTACGCTACAAAGACGTTGTGCTTTTGTAATCGGTCAAGGTCGTAACGGAACAGCTTGTAACGCTTCTGCGTCGTGATCGTCCTGCTTCTGTCGTCTCACTGAGGCTGACGTAACACACACACAACTACATGCTTTACACAAACCCGGTCGTCCATCTGGTAACTCTTCGAAGAACATGAAACGAGGCTGAATGGCACGCTGCCTGAAAAATGCTTCACATACCATATATTCCTGCAGGGCATGGGGTCTGCATAATTTATTTTCTTCATCAACATGTTCATCATAGAATCTGTTCCTCTAATATACCTTCTTTGCTTGTATATGTCTTATCGTCTTTCCAACGATGTCACTACGTCTAGAATAGGTGTCCTATTGGACGCGTTCAAGTTATAATAGGCTTACCATGTGACAACTGACCATAATAGCCCCTCTGACTCTCCAGGTCACCTTACATTACCGTTTACCTGTTCGGGACATTGTCGTTCATGCGATAACGTGAACCTCTTTACTGTTTCTTTAAATTTATTCTGATGCAATCATTCTTCCTTCGCCGGTGCTACAGGGTGACTTCGAGCTAGATTATAAGCTTTTATTTCATTCTGCAAGCTGAAACTAAGGACTTGCCAAGTTTATCATCGTTTTTTGAAGTCGCTGAGCAACTGCACTATCGGAGTGCTTGTAACTATACGCCGACTGAACATTCATTTACGGGAGTGCGCCTACTGTCTCTCGTTCTTCCTTCCTATGTTTTCATTCATTCATTCATTCATTCATTCATTCATTCATTCATTCATTCATTCATTCATTCAGTTTATTCACCAGTTAGTACTGGATGTCTACCTAGGGCTAGAAGTTGTGTCGACAGCTTCATTACCCTTCCCATATGCAGGGTTGGCAACCGAGCACGGCCATGGTTAACCACCCTGCACTTTCCTTTTCTCCATCTCTACTGTTACAGAGAGTACCACTACTTAACTGACCCCATCAGAAAGAGCAGACTAATGCTCCCAGAATACGTTGGATATGAACGTGGCATTATGAAAGAGAGAGAGAGAGGCAGGGGAAGGAGAGAGAGAGGGGCGCTGACTTAAATGTTGCTGGAGATGTTAAAGGATGTAAAGGTGATCTGTTGGAATTTCATTTTCGTAGGAAACTTACAGTGCAGTAAAGACGGGGACGTAAAAGTCAGAGACGAAGTAAATGCCGAAGAAGTTGTTAGGCTGGATAATCACCTGGAAAGCTACTCGAGGTGACAGATGATGAATATAGTAAACACCGGGATCACACAAACAGAGAAATAGCGCATACATCCACAAACGCTGATATACAATAAATCTGTTCACAAGGTTTACGCAGGCCTTTAGGAAAGAGCTTTCCTACTTCCACCTGCGCACAGTAGTTAAACGGACTTTCTTCTGTTCAACGTTTCAGCCTTTCCTTTGTTTCTGCATATATTTGGTAATGGAATATTTGAGTGAGCTACGAGAGTGTTGTACATTACTACAGATGAGATCTCGGTGTAAAATTTAATGCTACAGGTAATATATTCAAGCCTAGAGTTACTCAAAGCGAGGCATACTTTAAGGAAAAAACTTTACACTGGAAAAGGGTACGTGTAATTGAAAGTTTGGCTCAGTCGGTCGTATACGCCTCGAGTCTTAGGTCAAACAACCTGTTTCTCTCTCAACGTCCTGCTTACCATTTGTTCTGCATTCTAATTTAAGAAAAGACCTCCATTTTCTGTGTAAGAAATGCAAAATAGCGCGTGGGTCTCTTTGAGACACCGCTCCAGTGCACTCGAAGTATTGTAAGGCCATGATCTATTATTTTCATTAGTATTGTATTACCTCCAGAGCATTCCCCATTGAGTGGCAGGTTCGTAGAGGAGAAAATAGCACCACATATCAAGAAGTCTAACCACCTCAGGTCTCATTCAATCCTGTTCAACTACCCCAACTTTTATTTAGTCTTGTATAATTGTAAAATTCTGAGCGAAGCTGTTTTTACTTGTTGTACGGCCGTTGTGATCAAAAAATTTAAAGTGCATCGTGTTCGAAGTCTGCTGACCTCGTTCATTTTCAGTGAAACTTTGTACAGGTGGCCCTGGCTACTTGGACATCATTCAGACGCTTATCATGATTCCATACTCATGATCAGTGGCACGTTCCCGGTTTTTGTTTATTATTTTTTTTCTTCCAAGATTTGGTTATGGCAGCGTTCCTAGATGAATACGGGCAAACCAACAGACAACCCTCGATAATGCAGTATTGCACCAAGTTGGGCTAGTTGGTTGAAGTTCATATTGTAAAAATTTCAACTGCGCTAGAAACAGGGACAAAGGAGGACGAAAAAAACAACACGTGCGCAGACTCACAACTTAGACTCACAAAGTTAGTTGTGAGTCTGCGCACGTGTTGTCTTTTTCGTCCTCCTTTGTTCCTGTTTGTAGCGCAGTTGAAATTTTTACAACCACCAATAAACAAGCGGATTCATACGACGAGTTTTTTCTCCCCTGAAATTGTTCCGGATAAGAACCACGTTTACTTTATACGAGTATGAAAATACAGGGGGCATCTTCGCGAAGCTTCTTTTGCTTAAAACGTCATCAGCTATTTGCCATCCTTATAGCGATGGTCTCCGTATCCCGCGTGCAAATAAAAGGCCCAGAGCCCGTCCCCATAAAACACATTTACTTACTTCGCCTTGCCCTCGGGGGTTTAGCGGAAGCTAAAAAAATGAAGGGCATGATGCGGGTAGGGAAGAATCTTGCCACATATTCATGTACGGCCCGGAAGGTTGACCTACCAAATGATAGCCAGTGAATTCACCAGTCTTCTGCGTAACCAAATAATAAATCACGGCGTAAAACCTGTGTGCATATATATCGTCTCATAGGTATCTCTAAAGCCCGCAGGCGTAGCATAGAATAGCGCATGATATTGAATGGCTTTGGAAGTTTTATATTTACTATTTTGGGCTACTCCATTCTCGCGCCACTGGACATGAGCCCCCTCTCGGCCAGTATGTGCCACTTGGTCACAAGGGGTCACAGTGGCACATATGCGTTTCAGTGTTCTGGGGTACCACCAGAGGCCTTAAATGTGCTTACGTATGTGTTGCACTTCCCTGTACATATACTTACCATCATCATTCGTCCCTCGGCAAACATAATTCATCTGCATCGTTCTGTTGACACAGACACTCAGCAGCTGCAGTCAACGAGGCCATGCGGATTTACGCAAGATTCTTACGCAACAAAAACATTCTTTAGGCAAAGAGTTTTTCTTGCGGAACATTCTTCAGAGCCTGTCCTCGTCTCGTTCTCGTCCTTGTATCGCTCTTGCGTTGTTCACGCGCAACCTCAGTTTCCAAAGGTGGGCGATCTGGCCTCGGAACGCCACCACAGGCTCGCTGATGGCGCGAGCATCCACGCATCGAAACCAAAGCAGCGCGCCGCGGTAGCTCATGTGGCTATGCGTTTCAATGCTGAGCACGAGTTCCCGGGGTCGGTACCGGCCACGGTGGCCGCATTTCCGATGGAGGGGAAGTGCAGACGTGCTCGTGAGCGTAGGTTTAGGTGCACGTTAAGGAACATCAAGAGGTCAAGTTAAACCCGTATTCCCACTACGGCATGCCTCAACATCAGGCCGTGGTTTCGGCACGTCAAACCCTAAAATTAAGCTCAATTTAAAACCAACCCAGCGCTGGAACCAATGTTTGCGAGGAGTGACGCTGGCTAACGCTCCCAGGGTTGGTTAGTTCTAGCAGTAAAAACAAAACTAAAAAAAATTGGAGGACGCTTAAGCTTCGCTTTTAAGAGTGGAACGCGATAGGATTCGAAGATCCCTGACTGCTTCTCACGCTTCCCGACACCTGCAGCTTAAGCAACCGTAATGGTTACCGGGAACACTGGCAGCGAACGCTATGCACGAAGGCGAGCTTTCTGGTATAAACGCGGCCTCTTGCGTGGGGCGATCCCGGAGATATTGCGCAGCCGCGCCAACAAAATTGCATAATTTTCAGGTTTCCGTTTTTCTTTAGTACTTTGAATATCTCAGTCTGAGAAGATTTAACATAAAAGGCTTGCGCTGTGGGCGTTTTGTTTCATGACATTTTTTTGTGGATTGTCAGTCTCAAAATTCCGAGGAATAGTTTTGCCAAGAATGCAAGACAAGGTATGAGCAACATTAATGCTGGAATGGTGTGGCAATATAACCCGTATATACCGCATGTCATATAAGAAGGCATGGCATATAGATGCACCTAAATATATTCGGAGGGCCTGCGTGGTTGGGGATGATTTTCTCCGCCACCCGCCGACATCGCACGCCGACGCCGGTTGCCGACGCCGGATTTTCTGCGACACGGGGCCCTTAACGCTGTCGCGTTAATACCCCAGAAAATGGACGGGAAAACGGCGCCGCGGTAGCTCAATTGGTAAGAGCATCGCAGGCGTAATGCGAAGACGTGGGATTATTCCCCACTTGCGGCAAGTTCTTTCATCCACTTTGATTTCCATTAATCTGTCATTTCTTTAATACATTTAGTAAGTACAAGTAATTTCCCGTATGTTGTCCTTGGTGTCCTTGTTTGTTGGCTTCTTATGATATATATATATATATATATATATATATATATATATATATATATATATATAGGTATGTATATAAAGCGGCTTCCCCAACATAAATTTTTACCACTTTGACACTCCTAATGCTCCCGCTTAAAACACACATTCCGCCACCGTCGTCACGCATCATCATCGTTATATTCATCGTCGCCGTTCAATCGTCACTACGTCATAATACCACCATCGTCAATCTTTCGTCATCGTGCGTTCTTCATTCTGTCGTCAACACACCATCATCGTCTCGCCATGATCGTCTTTGTCATCGATCATCACCGCCGTCGTCTTGTCGTTGTAGTCACCCTCATACGCTCACACTATATCTATACACAACTTAACATCCCTTTCGCAGCTTTACAACCTGCGGCTATCACTTCAATTAGGCACTCATTTTCGGTGGCTTCTGCAATTTTATTTTCGCTGACCAGAGTCGAATAGGAATAGAAAAAGTATCATTCAAGTTGTGATAGGGTGACACTGAGTGAGTCGTTATTGCGTCCCACAACTTTCCAGAACGTCATGTTTATGTTACCTGGGCGAATGCCTTAAGGTAAGCCCATGCGTCAAACAAACGCAGACCGAAGGGCAGGGTTCGACGAAGTTATTGGAACCCCTGGCGCTTCGCATTTCAAGGAGATGAAAAGATTTCAGTCTTGTTTGCGTTTGATATCAGCACATCATACGTCATCAGTTCGCCAGTCCTCGCACGAATCGGCGTGCTTTGTACAAGTAAGTGACTGAGTGTCAGGATCAAGTTGACGCACTGAAGCAAATGCCCTTCGTTACCATGGCATTGATGCAACCACGGCTTCCGATGCCGTGTATTCTTGGGGCAGGTTGTCTAGTCCAGATGGATATATCTGCGTACTGCGTGGGGAAGAATAAAAGGAACCTTTCTAACGCCAAAGGCAAGCGAGGAAAAAACAGTCTTGAACTTCGTGCCAACGCTGCGGGTAAGTGAAGCGATTTCTTTTCCACAGGGATGGTGCCTTTGACACACGATTCGGTTTGAACCTTGAAAAAAAAAAAGGAAGCAAGAAATTCTTATGGGACAGCGCGTCCCACACGGCGTTGCCAATGTGGCCAGCATTACCAAAAGAACGTTTGCTCCCGGAGAAAGGAAAGCGGCGGCGTGTCGTTTTCGCCACGGAGATAACAAAAACCTACACGGAGCCTCGCGCTTTAGAAGCCACGCACGAAAAGCAAGCGGTCCGGAAGATAGAAGTTTAGAAAGCAATCTCTCGAATCGGTACCCCTAGAGCGACGGCTGTCTCACTGTTGAGTGAGCGTTCTGTCTTTTTAATGCTCTTTTATTCCCTCGCTTCTTTAGTACTGGTCCATCCGGGGTGGCAGAAAGTGGAAAAATATAACGTGCGACGTATTTTATTTTTCATTGATCCCACTGACGCTTGTTCATGGCAAATATTTTCGGCATTGTGGCTTTCCAGAAACGAAAACGTTTGTTTTCCTGAAGCATCAGTATTTGCTTTAGAAAAATGTTTTGGGGAGAATGGCATTCTCAAAGCAACGAAGCTTTTCTGGAAAGTACAGGAGTCGATGTATTAAGAGAAAGGAAACGTTTTGATTTCCTCGAGGCAATATCCGAGTTTACTAGTGTAGTCCTTTAAGCGCTATTTGTTCAACGATCGAAACTGAATTCAAAAGTACTTTTGTGCCCTCGGTTCTCTTTATGAGAAAAGACAAACGTCACCTGGTTATATGCCTCGTCAAAGTGTGGAAGTTTTCATTACATGAGAAAAAGTAAAAAATGCATATTCTAATAAAAAAACTATATTGCTCTCGCACCTAATGCTTACAAGCTTTATAGCTATTCTGGCACGGGCAGCATTGCTGCATTGGTGGCCGTATTGGGAAATCACTTTAGTGGATATGTAGAGGTGGATGCAACCATGCGAAATGTTCAGTAGAAGTTGAATAGTCTCCTTTTCAATTTCTACTTCATTCGAGAATTGGCGATTCGACATTTCGGAATACATTCTTTTCTGACCGAATGTATGTTTTGATAACACTTATTTGAGTATGTTTATTGTTTTTCACCATATACAGCGGCACACTGTGAGATGACCCAAGGATATAAAATAACAGTAAATAATTTGGCTTTCTGTAAAATAAGCTACTTTTCGGACGATGTATTTGCGGCGCTACTGCGTGAGAATGAACCAAGCTGAAGGGTCAAAAAGCACGAAACTCTATCAGAACTGTAACGTCTTTTTGGGCGCAGCGAACACCATTTCTGTTCGTACTCCACTACCATCCGCACAATACATTAGGTTCGAAATGACCTCAAATCTGCCTGTTTTTCATGCAGTATTATGTAGCCCCTTCTCTGCCCCCCCCCCCCCCCCCTTCCTCTTTTTTTTTCTCTCGTTTTGCACTATCCATGTTCAGAGGTGACGGCAAGTCTAATGAAGCTCGATATAGGATGTTCAGCCGCTATGAGGCCAGTGGAAACCGGCAAGAATATGCGCAGCAGCTAGCATACCTCGAGATAATGAATCAGGTAAGAGTCCTGTCTCTTGATTACGTTCTCTGTCAGCGTCGTAGCAAATAACACAGTCCAGTTGTTCGGCACGAGGCACATTAAGTAACGCACCAGTGTCCCTTGAACGAATCCAGTGTGGAAAAGGAGGCGAACTTAAGCGCTAGAGTTGCTTTTACTCCTAATTTTGCTGGCTATTTTCTTGCAGAGCAGCCGTTCAGACATGCCTGGAAAAACGGTACTCTGCTGGGGAGCGACGGTAAAGACTAGCTGGAAGACCGCCAGGAAAGAATGTTCTGCCTTTTCGACTCTTTCAATTAAAGAAAAGTGAAGCTGTTGTTTGTCTCACCCTGCCTAGCTTATCTGCTATTTATCTTTCACAAGGTACTGTGTTTTGTTCCTATGACTTATACAAGAGGTAACAAGAAAGACAAACACGGGTGCCCAGAGACGAAGAAAGCAATGACTCCGAACAAGTCCTATGTTCTGTGTAGCTGAATGGAAGCGCAAAATCAAAATCCTCTGAGACCAAAATGCCTAAACATTCTTGCACGTGTTGACATGGTTGGTTGTTCTTTCACGTAAATGTGGAGTATAGTTTATTCGCTGGGTTCGTGGCTGTTTTTTCGTCTATATAACCGACCCCGTGACACTGCGCTCCCGAAGCGGCAACACTCATTATCTAGGCGAAAAAAAAATACAATATACTAGTCGTCATGAAAGCACAAGTATAAAAATTATTTAAATCATTATTTCATTCATTACTTGCAGTCTGCACGGTCAGTACATAGCCTTTAGCTCACTACGCGAAGAATCAGTGCGGGGAGGCGCGTTAGGAGACGTGAACTTGCAAATCCGACAAGGGTGTATGAATGATATATGAAACACTCGATTCATTCAGGCGCAATTGTAGGTAGACGACAAGCTAACCTTACCACTGTTATTATTTAGATGGGAAAATGGCAATCTATTTGGTGGATGAAAGCATTATTAACCGCCGTGCTACGTATGTTAAGCCTCACAGATGGCAGTATAAATTACGTTCGCAATAATGAATTTGCCATGCCTATAAAATGAAGTTTTTGTGATATGTGAAGTGCGCGAGTGGTGCCATGATCGTAGCGGGTAAGCACAACAAATGAGGAACAAGCAAGCAAGCAGGCAAGCGACAGCCAGCGTGGCAGAAATGCAGGAGGGAGAAGAAGATGCCAAGGGTGCAGGAGTAGCAGCCGCCGGCTTCTTGGCCAATCCCCCGTGGTGGGTATGCGCCATGGCATAGGAAGCAAGCAAGCAAGCAAGCCAGTGCCGCCCGATTCATGGCCAATCCCCCGTAGTGGGTTGTGCTATTTCTATATGCACCAAACCAAACCAAACCAGACCAAATCGAGTTCTTGACCCAAGGCCGCTCTAGGCTCCCACCTGAAATCAACACCACGTCCAACTTCTTCCTGTAGCCTGTTGTTGGCGAACGTCGGAAGACAGATCGTTAGCGATAGCGGAGCGACTGCTTTTGGTTGGAAACACTCTTGCACTTTTAGTGAGCTGTTCGTATTTATCTTAACGGAATTGTACTGCTCAAGAGATTCTAGCTGTCATTCCTGCGGTCGCCTCTTTTTCATCACGTCGCTATCTGAAACGACTTGTGCCTTTTTTTTTCTGTTTCATCTCGTACTTTCGAAGACGTGCCTTCATGAGCTGTCCGCACTCTGCTTTCAACTTCCCCGCACAGCTTTATTTAACGGGTGTCGCCACTCCTGGAAAACTAAAAAGAAAGTTGGTTCTCTTCTTCGTGACTTTAGGCAGGTACCGTTTTTTTTTTCGATATATTGCAGCCTGTTTGTTTTAATTGCTGCCTAACAAGGGTCCATGAACGTCACATAAACATAGCCAGTGTGTTCGTGCAGGTTATCAGCTGTATTAATTGTCTGGAAAACAGTTTCGTGATGACGACATACGAACAAGGTAAAATAACAAATACAAAACGAAATATATTTTCAAACAAAGGCGCACAAAGTATCAGGCAGGAAAAGTTAGGCAAACCATGAACAGGCCGAAAAGCACACATGTTTAACCAGGCTGATGATAGCTGCACTCTATCCAAACTATAATGGGACAAATGAGTCACCCAAAGAGTACGACACCTCGCATTAGCACAAGCTGTGTTTAAATAAGCGGAATGGCGTATTGCTGCGCTACAATTCGTTTTTCCACGTTTCCATCCAAACTGCGCGTTCTTCAACTTATGCTCAGATTGATTAAACTAAGCAGTATGCGACGTCGAAAGCGACTTTACAGATAGGTATAAGCGTGACGTGTTGCTTTGTTTATTCATTGTGAGCACGGGACAAGCCTCGGTGATTGAGCGCAAAAGCAGAGAATCGCGTAACTTCTAAGTGCGCGGATAAGCACGTTGAGTTACAAACGCACATATTAGCGCAGGTGTTATGACTTCTCTGTGATCTCTTCATACAATGGACACTGTCAAATGTGTGGTTTTCGTTTTCGTCTGTCAACTATGATTGCGCTTTAGAGTTGGACGCAATAGCAACTACGATTTTTGTGTCATTACACTTCCCTATAGTAATTACCCCTGATCAAACTACAGTGTAATATCATGAACATATAATCCTAGTTCTATTTATTTCATAATGTTTTCACATTGAATGAAAAAAACATAACTTATTACCACGCGTACAGAACCCTTCGCACGCGCTTCGCACAAGCTGTTTTTCAAAACCTGAGCTTTTTGGTTGACTTTGTGCTGCCCCACGCAGCATTACAGCGCTGAAATTTCACCTTCCTCCCATAACGTACCAGGCTCTCCTTTTAGCGAAGCACTGGAAACCGTTTCAATATTCCTGCTTTTCACATACAGTTTTCCCCTTTATTTTCCGTGAAATTTTCGTGATGTTTTACAGTTTTGTGTCGTGATGGGCACCTTGCCTCAAATAAACAGCCTCCAGGAAGGTTACAGGCCACATCAACAACATCGTCGTCTGCTACCCATCCAATGAGATAGCTGAACGGGCAAGCAACGAGCAACGTCAACAACACTAGCAATGATACCAACAAGAGCAGCACCGCAACAACAAGAAAGGAATCTCCACCAACAGCAAAATCAGTGAGCTAGCAGCAAAGAAAAACGGGAACGCTGACGGGAATATTGGTCTGTATAGGACGCGACAACCGCAGTAGCGGGAAATGAAATGCGCCGAACGCCTCCGCGCAGCGCCGTCTAGCTCTGCCCTTCAGCGCTCCCCCAATTCTCCTCGCCCTTAACTTTTTCCCCCCCAGACGGAACAACAATCTTCGATCGGGGCGCTATCACTCTCGCTGCTTGTCGCTATTCTTGCCCCTCCCCCTTCCTTGTGAGGTATACGTGAGTGAGAGTTCGTACTATTTCCGCACGTTCTTTCCATCTTTTTTCCTTACAGGCACGTTTCCATCGAGTATACATAACTTCCTGCTACGAGCAGCACCCGTGCTGGTCATTCTAGCACCAGTGTCAGATCCTGTCATGTCTGCATACCTGTACTAGTTTATTGTTCATTTGTGCTCAGGAAAAAAAAAAGGGAAAATAATTTGATGGGCAAAGGATGCGAAATTATTCGTGGTAAATAAACGGCCGACGAGAATTACATACGTGGGAACATGTGCTAGCACGAAGCGTTCTTACTTATTCCCCCACAGTTTAAGTAATTAGGTTCAGCACTCTCAACACGTCCGTGCCGGTTTTGGGCAAATGCTAGTGTACTTTGGAAAAACTATTTGCATGCGTCGGCCTGTCTGCGTTTCCTCAGGCTGCTCATGGATTTTAAGCTTACTGAAACTCCTACATGCACCCAGTGCTTGGCCCAGCTGGGACGACAGCAGCACTTGGCGGCTCAGTGGAGCTCACTCCCCCGTTTTCGACAGCTTCAGACGAACCTGCGGCTTTCGATTTCCAATTTTCATTCTTCGCGCAAAAGTTACTTCGAAGCCACGTTTACACCAATAAGGCTGCGTCTGAGACACTAGAGTTCACGATTAGCCATTGAAATGTCCAAAGCGCGATTCTCCAGAGGTACACAATGAACTCATATTCTACTTGACGTTGTTCGGCAATGTACAAGATAGCCGACAACGGCAAGACAGCGAGAACTGAAAGATGTTACGACAGAATGTCGGTGGGCTGCTCGACGGTGCACTCTAAGTGCACTCTAGAAACAAAAGAAGTATTAGCAACTCTTTCAAACTGACGCTTTCTTTGCTAACCGTGGCTGTTGCTGTCTTACCGAATAGTCAAACACAGGACCCCACACACAGCCGCTGCACATGTGCGGATCACCAGGTCTATTCTTTGCGGAATTACTCAATTAAACAACAAACTTTACATACGAAATGGTTCCCAGCTAACGTTAACCAAGCTGTGCAAACAAAAATAATAATAATAAAAAAGATGAGACAATCACGGTGGTGGATTCGGTTATAAGACTTGCGGTGTTCGGCTGCCAGAGGCTTGACAACCGAACATGTTAGTAGGAGAAAAACATGCGTGCGCTGCTTGTCTCCTACAAGAGCCCACTAGCTGTAAGTAGGGAGCCTACATGCAAGCGCTGTTTTAAAACAGCGCTTGCATGTAGGCTCCCTAGCTGTAAGAGATGCAGGTGCTCTCATTCGAGAGCTTTGTGGCGTCCGAAGGTGTAAATGCGGGGAATCGATGGGGACGCTGTGTCGCACTTCTCTGCCTCCTTGACTGACGGTTGCGAAGAGTGTTCTTCACCGACGCCTGCTGCCCGTCTTTCATTGAGATGCACCGTTTTGTCTTTCCTGCTTCTAACAGTTTCGCTTACACCTACTCCTGCAGTGCATAATATCGGTGTGATTTTAATGCGATTAGCACTCGTTGGGAACTTCAGCCAGTTTGCGATGTGTTTGCTTGTGTATTTGTCCGTACCTATTCTGGGTCACTGGTTGGGTCACTGGTTGTCCATGGTCCAATAGGTAGAAAATCGGGCTGATGGATTGAAAGAACCATGTACGACACTAAGCGTCGGACCAACTTCACTCACAGGGGTATGTGACTGTGGGTGTGTGCCGCTCTTCAATGAACATCTTTCACGCCAACTTGGGTCACTGTGTATATGTGCCACTGAGTATGAGCCAGTCTCCAATGACAAATATACATCATTTGAGAGAGAGGAAGAAAAGCATAAATTAAAGGCAGGGAGGCTAACCAGGATTCAGCCCGGTTGGCTACCCTGCACTGGAGGAGGGGGAAAGGGGAACAACGGGTTAGGCTAAAAAGGGAAAGCCCATTGTTGATATTGCCGAAGTAGTAACAGTTCTCTGCTCTATGTCATAGACTGTCAATCAGTCCAATAGCCTTCAGAAATCGCAGCATCGCTCTTGTGACCTCTTGTAGCTGCGATATACGAGGGCATGGTACGAACATCTTGTTCAATGTGAAAGGTTTTCCATGTGGCTGATTTAGAGATGAGCGTCGGTCATGTCTTTCATTTTCAAAAAACGGGTAGTATATAGCATAGAAGGTGCTGCGTATTCTGCTCGACACCACAAGCATTGCACTCGGCGCTATCGGCCACCCCAATAAAAAGTAAACACGAATTGGTGAATGCAGTCCCAGGACTAAGCGACACAGCACTGTTTCTTCACTTAGGTGAAAACCAGGTAACAGCCGCAGTCGCATAGATGAGTCGAGAGAATGCAACCGATGCTGAGCGAATTCAGGTGTGGGCCACTTCTGCAATGTCATACGGTGTGCTAGCTTGCTTAAGTGTTGGGCTGTGTCAGTCCTCGATAAAGGTCTGGAAACCAAGTTCGTCCTTTCATGTGCTGTCTATAGCAGCTTCGTCGGTGAGGTTGTTGCCTGAGATACCGCAATGGCCCGGCAGCCCCTGAAACACGACGTTGTGTACGAAATAATTTGAAATTTATTTGGTGCAGAGCGGAATCGAACGCGCGTCATATATATTAAGACAATTTTCAGTCATGTCATGTATATTCAGACAGGCGCCATGCGCAGACTTGGCGGTGGCGCCACCAGGTGGGGTAGCGTGTCCAGAGGAAACTGCGATAGAGAAGTTCGCCTGCTATACACGCCTCATGCATGAAGCGTTTCGGCGGTAGCAATACGGTGTGCCGATACACTGCTTCAATGTAAATCGCTTTAACGACGGCATTCATCCTGAGATGGGTTCCTGCCGGAATTTTTTTATTATAGGTGCGCTCGAGGCACGTTCGTGCCATCGCCGTTCATAGGGATCTTGCAATAGCGACGCGCATACGCAGTCCGCGCGTGGAGGGTTGCAGGTCTCCAGAGAAGTGCAGGGTGTTCGGCTGTAAAAGCGACAAATCCAGGTGAACACACAGTCACACTCCATTCAGTCGGCTCTATCGGAACCGGGGCAGCGTTTTGTCTTTCACTGCTGGTACAAGCGTTGTACGCACGCGCACTATAAGCACACTAGCGTTCCTGCCTATGAGCAGTAAACGTCAACGTTTTTTTTTTTTTTTTTTTTTTTTACATTGCACTGGGCACTAACACCCAGTGAAATCGTTTTATAGTTGCAACATCCTCCGAGGAGTTAAAGTGGATCCAATGTTACTAGATTAAGCGCAACATTAAGCCTTGATGTCATTGTCAAACGTTCTCCCTTCGGGCGACACTGCCACACTCGTTTGGAAAAGCGACTGCTTTCTTGCATTTAAGCTCTTTCTTTTAGAGTTGCTGGTAAGCTTTGAAGAGTCCTCCTTGCCAGGCGTACTGCAATTACCATAATCGTATACCTCCTTTCATAGCGGCATCTGTTGTTCTTATCTGGCAGAAATATATTCGAACCGCTTTATACTCTTTGCACCTATAGTCTCACACTTTTCACCGCCGTGGAGACAGGTGTAAGTGCGTCCCTCCTTTATTCGTAGGTAAAATACGTTCCTATTTAGGACTTCACGAAGCTAGAGTAACTGTTACGGCCCTTAAACATCTCAAAGTTGGAAAACCTGTGCACACGGAGAACATGTGTTTGACATCAGTGCTAATCACTCGTACAGCGAATCTCTAATTGAACCGAAATGAAACGCTTAATTGCGTGGTTGAGGCACTGACCAGGTATGACGTAACTGCGGGACTAATGTTTTATTCTGCAGGTGGACTATGGTAATCCGGACATTGGAAGGAAAGGAACTGCTGAAAGCACAGGAAGATAGAGCAGGGACGTAGGACGCCACTTCGTTGCATATGCCATAATTTATGCTGATTTGCATTTTCTAGAGGGTTACCAGAACACTCAAATTCATCCTTGATGTGACAGCAGTTACGACTGCGCATACACTCTTTAATAATTAACGCATCCATTTTGCTCGGCAACGCAATGACCCGGTGCTCAAACTGAATGGCATCCTAAATTATTCGCTAAGTCTCTCGGCTAGTTCATTAGTCAAGCGGGAAGGTTCCCGTAATCGTGCCTTCAGGTAATCCAATTACGAAACGGGCTGGCAAGCTGCAATTCGGACTACGGATTACTTAGGCAAAATATTGCGGGCAGCACGTGATGCCGGAGGAATCATCGTTACGAAATGTCATAAACAGAACTGTTCAAATGTTTTAGAGTGATTTGAAGCTTGTCATTTCACTTTGCGCGGCGGGGCCGAAAAAAGAAGTATATGAAGCAGAGTTTTAAGCAACTTGCAAATGGAGCATCGCCAAGTGGTCAAGAATAAACGCAACATTCTATATTTCAATGGATGCCAACCATTGTGGAAATAATGACAGCTCAGACGATTTGCGTATGCCTATTCCACTGTGAAGAACGGATGCTGCGCGGTAACGTTACTCCCTTTCTCGTCAGATCACACCTCGGAGACTGAATTCATTGGTTTTCACCAACTTCCACCTGTTTCACGACACTTACTGAAGACTTCGCCTGTCAGCCGGACTCTCCTATCGCAAAACAACTTTATTGTGTCACATGTGGTAGGGCGAGGTATTTACGAATGCTTCAGTGCTACGAATGCGACAATAGAGCACCAGCCGTACCAGTGAGAATCATTCCACGTTGATATATGTACTCTGTGTAGCTAGTCATTAGCGACTTTCCCGACAGACTGCTCTCAGAGGTAAAGATTGTATATATCATAAGCGTCAGCAGCATGTATAGTATAAAAGCCACGTACTGCACAATATACGTCGCGACTGCAGTTGTTCGGCACTGGTAGATGCGTGTCGTGTGTCTGTGATTTGCTCGCTTATATGTCACGTAGGCACCTTTAGTCTGAAATATAAATAGCCGGGGAACATGACCGTTTCACTAGTCATCGTCCCACCTAGAGCCATTATTATGCAAATGTGAAATAAAAAAAAAACAGGTTGTTGCGGGGAGACGTGAAGACTCAGGCCAGTGAATCCTTTATGCCGGCCACGATAAAACTGAACGAGCAACGGAATAAAACTGACTGGCGTGAGAAGAGGGAAATATATATATATATATATATATATATATATATATATATATATATGCATACTGCTACTGCACCCACAGATACACCGCATAACAGTTTCTTTTTTTCTTCGGGATGGCTTTCAAGCAGCTGATGTTAACAGGACCATAAAACTTCTGATATAATTACCGTAACATGGTATATTGTCCCAATTTTTTTTATTGCTGACTGAAACAAAGCCAGACAGACTTTTAGAACTCATAGGCCATCATCTTAGGAAGTGATTTTTGAAACTTTGTATTGAAACGCCTGGAATATTTAATGGAAAAATTGTCCACCTGGCAGACACTTTCAGAATGGCTTTGAAAACCAACTCGGTCGGTGGCTATGAGAAAAATAGGACCGTTCATTAATGCGGCCTAGCAGAATCACAGCCCAATTTCCTGCGTAATTCTGTAAATTTGTTTTCCAGCAATTTCCGTATATTTATACGCATCCAACGGATTGTTTTATGAATGAATGATAAACTGAAAGATAACTGAAGCTTCTTTCAAGCAATTACTATAAAAGGTTTAGTAATTTTTAACATGCCTTCCATAAAGCTCTTTCAGGCACTTGATTAAGTAATTTTTATTGAAGGTCATAATTTCCCCATACACACATAGCCTCACATGCACATCAGCCATAATTTTCGCCTCATTTTCAACCCATTTTATCAGGGTGAATTATAGTTCTCCCACGACAGCGCGTTAAATTCTTCGCTGTAAGTGAACCACACATTTGGAACTCTGCATACACATCACCCATAACGTCCCCCCCCCCCCCCCCCCCACACACACACACTTTAGTAAAGTAGCAAGAAGGTCACTCCTTTAGTTCACCGACGAGATCTCGAGTGTCTCGTGTAATCCATGAATATACTGAAAAATAAGGGGGTCAATAATTATTTTCCACAATTATAATTAAGATATAGGAACGGTAAACTTTACCCCTACGTCAATACTAACATTGCGTTCATTACCACGGAATGTGAACCCGATGTCACACGCAGTTATATTGAGAAATCACTGAAAATATTGAATGGCCGTAGAACACCCTTGAGTAATTAAAAATTTTGTTTTTGTCTAACGGTTGTAATTTATTCACCTGATATAAAGTGTGTGTGCATACTGGCGATATTATTTCCTTTATTTATATTCAGTTTGATCTCTGTGACAATGGCAGTTCTCCCAGAGCAGCGGGCTAAATATTTTACCGTTCGTAAAACACATTCCGGAGTTCTTGCCTGCGTAGTTTACAGCAAATACTCTAATTAAGCCACAGACTTGTAACTTTGACTACACGTCACCTGCAAGTTATCCCCTATTTTTACAAAATATAAACAACGTTAATAGTTTAGTTCACCAAGGACACCACAGGCACCATGTATAAGGCATGAAAATAGGGATAAAACAAAATTTATTAATAATTTCCAAAGTTTCTAATTATTCCAGAATGGTTAAAATTTTTCCTCTCATCACACATAACGGGCTCCCAACTTTCACCACATGTGAACTTGATGCGACGTAGAACACTCTCAGGCCCCTGGATAAGCATAACGGCAAACGGCCGTAAAACGTTTTTGAGCTCTTGATGAAAAAAACTTTCTACAGAAGCTGTAATTTGTGCACATACTTTGGACTTCACATGCGCATTGGCTATACCATTTTCCCAATTTTCATGGAATTTGGTATCAATGGCAATTATTGTTTTCTCAAGGTGGCGAACTAAATTTTCCGCCTTTCGTAAAACACTCCGGAGCGTTTGTACGTGTTATATATGGCAAATGTTGTTATCACCTACACACGTTGTACTTCGTCTACACATTACCCTTAACTACCCTCTTATTTTCACTAAATGTAAACAAGGTGCCTCATTTTGCTCACCGGATGACTCCTAGGAAACCTACCGTCATCCTCGTATGATGCATACAATTGGGAAATAACGAGGGTTCAGTGTTTACATGCAACGCTCACAACTAAGAAACAAACATTAATGTATTCCCGTTCTTTACACTTAACACGCGCCCCATTTTCACTAAATGAAGTATAGTTCTCTGTGACGCATTTTCTCGGTGTGACGTATAGTTATTTCGGGACAATTGGAAACATAGCTGATAACTGCCGTATAACGCTTTGGAGCACTTGATTAAGGATTTATTTTTGAAGGCTGTAACAACTTATGCTTTTGAAATTCTGCTCACGCGTCAGATGCCTCCTATTCCTAGAGAATGTAAACATTGTGGCACGTTGACTTCTTCCAGGACTGTGGGAAAGCTTCCTGGGTGGTTCATAAAATAAAGTTGCAATGCTCGGAAATGCTTGTATAACTTTCCACTTAAACTGTAATTACCCTAAATATTTCAACCGTTTGGTACACGTCCCCAATAAAATGTCCACCATTCTTTTTCAGATATTTTTTATTTGCAGACCTTTTTCATTTGCTTCTTTAAGGGCAGCAGGAAACAAAATTGTAAGCGTTTCATGAAGCACCTGTAAACAGGCATAAGCAAAGACACAATTTTCATTTGGTCCCTACTTAACCTACACACTTAAAAGTATTCCATATGCGCTAAGTGCAGAAGCGAAGAGACCATCGATCTTATCATGCGCGACTGTTCCCGCTTCGAGCAAACAAAGCCAGACTATCCAGTTTGTCCTGAGTAGACTAGGCGATCGGCCTTTAACAGAAGCAAAGATGCTGGAAGCCTGGCCTCACTTATCAGCACAGAAAGCTACACGAGTTCTTGTGCCGTACATGAATGGACAAGATTTGAGTACCCAACTGTAGATGTGTGGCACCGTGTTTAGTGCGTTTTAACGAGCTAGACTCGCGTGTTCCTTTTCTTTCTTTCGCTCCCTGATCCCCTCCTCGCGCGCAGGGAAAGCAAAGTGGACAAAGTCGAGCCGTGGGCTTCCCTACCCTCTTCCTAAGCGTTTTCCTGCTCAGCAGCCGTAGCATTCCCGACATTCCCTTTAGATATAAACTTCATAAATTATCTAGTTGCCCCATGACACCCCGGAAACTGATATATAATGTTCTCGAGCGCTTCTATAGTCGCGTAGGCTCGCGCGTTTGCGCATGCGCGCAAACACGCACGCACACCAAACTGGTTTCTCACATACACTTGACAGCCCTTTCCGTAACATCAGCTACGACCGTTACATAATCACTGCCTCCCAGAATAAATATATTTACGGATTCTCAACTCGTACAAAACTGATTGTAGCCACGACGGGAAAAAAATACCTAGCAGAAGCGTGATAGGGGAAAAGAAGTGTACAGCCCCAGCAGAAAAAATGATTAGCGCAAGTGACTGAGGGCCGGAGCGGCAAAATAACGACACGTGACAGCATTGGCAGCACATTCCATTTTCCAAAGCAGGGGTGGCCGTCAGTAAGCATGTCGTGATTTTGCCCCTCCGACCGCCACTCACTTGTGGTAATCATTTTCCGCTTGGACTGTACACTGCCACAGTCCCTGGACCTGGCTGGTTTCCTTCCCAAAGTGAGTCGAATTTGCCACGCTGTCACGACGCCTATGCCACCGGCCGTGACTTCAGTCGCCTTTTATCGGGCTTCCCCCCTTCTATCCTCTTCTGGCCGTAAATTCTTCTCTAGCTTCATCTATCTCCGCCCCAGAGCGCTGCATTTTCTGTTCGAGCTCCTGCATGCCGAACGGGACGACGGCAGTGAAGCAGGGATGTAACGGTGGTGGCTCACAGCTATACTGCCACTATGCTTCCGAAAGGCGTCCCTTTCATAGCGACGCAAACCATGCAATCGCAAGCCGGCTTTGGCATATATGCTTGGCGATAGAGGACAGAACGTGCTCCCCTACGCCCACGCGCGAGTCGATAATAAAAGATCCCCGAGCTGACGCGGCCACCTGGTGCTTCCCACGCACGTGGCCGGCCAGTTTCGCTTATCGGTGCCGAGAAAACAGCGTCGCAGTGAACTCGCACAGTGGAGCGCTGGCTACTGTAATCCCGTATTGAATGTGTGAATCTGTGCCAATGGGCTAGAGCCTGCAGCATTACGCTGGCGGCGCTGCGGAAGCAATTTCGGCGAAAGCAGTTTTCAGCATTCTAGCAGACACAATCCGATATGCAGGCTTGTGCGCTAATGACGCAGGAAAGAGTTGGCCACTCACAATATTTAATTTATATTGGTTGTATAGGCTTTCTGTAGACTTGTTGGAGGTTATCTTGGACATATATTCTTAGACTTGTCTCTCCGTTCATATGAAGTCTACGTGCTGTCGATAAACTAAAGAAATTAACAAACCCATTTCCTTCGGTATATTGCGGTGGGAAGACTTCCGAACGGGCCCTTTGCAAAATATTCACATAGATTATCCGACGAAGAACCTGCGGAAATGGCTCAAAGGCTTTGCGATTCTCCTTTTGAGAACAAGCTCGTGGGCTAGACTCATGGCTCCGACGGCCACATATTTGTTGGAAGGAAGTCACGTGATTGTTTTGGAGCATGCTCAGCGCACTTCTTTGTCCCCGTCGTTGTGAGCGCTGCAAGAACCGAAAGATGAACGGCTTTTGGCGTTGTTCGTGGCTATTTTGTATTTACTAGCAGCTTGTGAGTAGCGTGCTCGTTAAAGATTGTAGGAGGCTCACAGAAAAATGTGAGCCTTCCGATAAGCCAATAATCTCTTTCGGCGCACCATTTCCTGTTGATCGTTGTCATAACCTTACCTGGAGATTTCCCAAACTGTTAGAACAGATGGCTGAGATTGTTAAGATTTCGTATTTCTTTATTTTTACAACCTGCGATGACGTCCGAGGGTAACCTTCCCGCCAGGCACTTTTTCACGAAATAGAATTGACAAAAAGGACAGATATTGCTGTTTATTCAGCAGTCACCTAGGACTCCCGCGATCCTTGATGGTAACACACTACAGCCTTCGCTCCGAGCCGGCCATGTCTTTTGCTTTCTTTCTTTCTCTCTCTCTCTTACTCCGCTGCCATTTCAATTTTTTCTACGGCTAACGTGACAGCTGGCCCTGAGCGGACATTGCTCCAGTATAAAACGCAACCTTCTGATAACCTACGCAACAAAAGCGGTAAAGCCAAAACGAGAGAGGAAATAAACTGAGCCAAAACGAGAGAGGAAAAAAAAAGCTTCCCCGTAAAGGTACGTCGTCGTTGTTTATCCAAGCTATGCGAATGCCTCGTCTATTTTTCTTTCCTTTTCGTTCTGCGAATTCTCTTTCTGCTAAACTTTCGCTCAGAGTGCGCCAAGAAATTCCTCCCCCCCCCCCCCCCCCCCCTCGTTCGCCCACTCCCTGCTCTGCGTGCTGGAAGAGCCGAGTCGACCCGGACCTCGGCTGGAACTTGGTGTCAGCTTTCTTCCAACCCGGTCGAGCGCGTGCGATTCGCATCTCAGCGCGTCCCCTCGTTGGGGCGAAGCCTGTGATCCCCCTCTTTCTCACGACCATCTGCATGGCTGCGCAAGCCACGGCGGCAAATCGTTGAGCGTTGAAAGAAAACCAAAACAAAAAAGAAAGAAAAAACGCGTGCCCGCTTAACCGCACCACTTTCAGCAGCAAACCCACCCGCGGTTGCTTGAAGGCCGTTGCACCCCTACCGCAAGTGCCACAGAAAGCGGTTGAGTAAAGAAAGGGGGAAGAAAAACTTCACGAATCCAGTCGGTAACTTCAGTCACGTCGGCGATTTTCCTCCCTTGTTCTTAGAAAGATGGTGGGCATGGGAGGTGCAAGAGGCAATCTGTTGTGTACGTGCTTGCAGAGTTAAACCGCCTGTATTCGCTATCCTTATGCCTGGTGCACTGTATAAGTTAGTCCAGTAGAGTACAAACATTCCACACTCAAGACAATTCCTTCAAGAATCAAGACCCGGTGCTAACATGCCAGGACCACCCCAGCCTCGTCAACTCCTGATGACAATAGTCAAGAGGGGAGGGGAATTTGTCATAATAAATACGTTTGAACAACTCAGAACGACTTCATGCAGGTGTAGGTGCTTGTAACAGCATGGAAGCCCTGCTATGACGCGCCGGAAAGCTAATATTCTTGCATATAGTACTATTTAGGTGCACGTTAAACGTGTGTTCAAAGTTACTCCAGCGCCGTCGCCATGGTATCCCTGATAAACTGTGTAGCATGGCGCATAAAACACCTTCAGTCGGCTATTTGTGCAGCGCATAAATCAAATGTGGAGGCGCTCTCGCATCATGCAGAGCGAGCGCATTCTAAAGCAATTTAAATGAAAAAAATACAAGGAAACCTAAGTACGCCTTGTGAGTTGTGAATGCGAAAGCATAATTATCCAATGGAACGCCGCTTAGCGGTCCTTCAAGTTATGTACTCCTCTCAGGCAAGCGCCTGGCCAACGCCTCCCATTTAGCACAAGGACGGCACACTACGATCCGTGACGTCATGCTACCTCGCACGACTGCCATAGAATCTAATGGGGACGCTCCCGAGTCAGCTGCGGTGGTTATGACGTCACAGCTTTGTAACGCCAGGCTTGGCAATGCAAATTTCCGTCCAAGTAGCATGATGTCATAAAGAAGAGTGCACAGGCCTGCTATCTACAAGGCGCTGGTTTAGCCCAATGGATAGGACACTCGGCTTCTGAGCGTGGGTCATATACGTTCGAAACTCACGACCGGCAACGTTCTTCCTTTCGAATTTAATGTTTTTTATACAAATTTCTTTATAGTGATTTCCGAGGCGAAGTTACAATGCAGGCGAAAGCTTACACGGACAACACAGGCTTCCGAGAGCGGGGGGTGCGTGGCGTCGCGGCGATGCCCTCTCCCCTCAAGCAACACTTGGCGCGCCAGCGCGACGCCCGCTATGCTTCATCGAGGCGGGCCGGTGACGTGGTGTCGATGCCAATGGGAATTTAGGTGCCGTCTCGCTGCTCAATGGGCCATTTGATGCTCTTGCATCAAAAAGGAGAGGAAGGTTACGAGACCTTCCACAAATACAGTCAAACGAGTAACAAGTGATTAGTTGGGCACATGAGTTGCGAATTGTTCCCCTGCTGTTACTTTGCTGTACAAACGTCACGCTGAGCCTGCTGAGTAGCGTAATATTCTTTACGCCATCGTGAGAAGTTGGGATCGTTATATGCATGCTTGGAAAACAGAAGGCAGCCTTGTATCTGCTGCAAAATAGGACCCGTATTGCCAAACAATACACTAGAACAGTTCGTAAAAGCAGATACGAGCCAACCCTTGTGCTGGACGCAATATTAGTGAAAGCGACCGGCAATATGGCGAATAGCATTTAGGAGCAAAAAGCTTTGTGAATTCGGGACCAGGTGCCATGGGCACTGCTTGCTTTTCTTGCGTACGGGTAACAGTCTTTGTACCGGTAACATTTATTCGCATATTTCCGTCCTGACTGCGTCACATGACTTTACAAGCATTCCATGGAAGTATTTGTTTTTGGAAGCTTGTATTTTTACCTTTTTTCAAACTTTCACTGTTTTCTATTTGTTTTTCCGCAACGTGACCCTCATTCGGACCTCCCTTTTACCTCGAGCTACTTTTTGTTGGCGCTCTCCATATACGTTGACATTTGTGCTACGGTCTGAAAACTCCACAAGTTGCTTTATAATCTATTTTCCTTGCTCGAATCGATTTGCTACCCTGACCATTCAGCAATGCTTTTGTGCATGAGCGCATATGCAATGAATTGATGAATGAATGAATCAATCAATCAATGAAGCATTGACAGCTCACTCGTGCCTCTTACTTCAAGAACATTTCTTTATTTCTCTTTGCATTATTATTTTAACGAACATACATTGACGCCGCTTTATCTCGATTGAACCACATTTACCGACGGCCTCTTTCTTTATGGAAAGTGCAAACTAAGATGGCATACTGGCACTTCCCTGTATGCACTGCATTTTAAGAGCTCGAAGACTGCGTCTGAACTCTCCATCCGTTTGACCATAAATATTATTTCATGGTCAGCGCATACTTACTAGAGAAAGAAAGATAAACGAAAGGCAAGGAGGTTAACCAGGATCGAGCCCTGTTCCCTACTCTGCATTGACTATCCAGAGTACATTTCCCGGACTTTATTTTTACCATTACTTTCACACTATAAAATGAATCAATCACAAAGAAGATGGGCAAAGGAGAGGAAAAGTATAAGGGTAGGAGAGACAGTCCAGCAATGATGTCGCTGACGTAGTGAAAGTTATCTGTTCTGTGTAACAGATGGTCACTCAATCCGAGAAGACTTCACAAATCGCAGCAGTATTTTTGGGGCCTTCTGCAGCTGTGATATATGCGAGACCGTGGTCCTAAGATCTTGTCCAACGACAAAGATATCCCATCTGTCTATTTTTGAGCTTTGTGGCGGCCGAGCCTTTTCTTTTCAAAGGCTTTGTATTAGGCGTTATCGGCCATTCTAGTCAAGAACGAGTACACATTGGTAAATGCAACTGGCCAGACGTAAGCGACTCAGTACTGCTTCTTCACGTATTTGCGCAGTTTGTAGAAAACAAACGATGTGAAGAAATGTAACTGGAAATGGCTCTATCTGCATACAAAAAAATGAAGGCAGCAATTATCGGCGGCGCATTTTGCTTAGGCATTTATGTCAAATTTTGTAGGGAATAATAGCAGCACAAGATGTAAGTTTACATTAGCTGTCCCATGTAAAACCCAGATACGACACTTTATCTACGAGAAAGAAAGAAACACTGACAACAGCAATAAAAGAAAATTAGAAAAACGGGGGGGGGGGGGGGTAAAATAATTAGTTTAGGAAAGTAGGTTTCTGTTCACTATTTGTTGAAGGCGAAGGCGATAAAAAAACCGAGGAATAACACATAAGGAGAAATAAATAATAATGCGTACAGAGCTGGGAGAGGGTGGCAATCAATATCGCAACGAAGCTGCGAAGCAAGTGCAGTCTTTTTCGGGACTAAAAAAAAGGTAGCACCATCTCTCTTTTCTTTTTGGCGCGGGAACTTGAATGCCTAGCAGGTGATTGTGCGCCTGCTGCTTCGACAAAAATGAAGCCTCCCTTGTAATGGTTTTCCGACGCGCGTGTTAATATTTCAGAGGTATACATAGTCGGGCCAAACCGAATGTACTAAAATATAATTAAGGAGATGAGCTGCTATTTTAGAAAGCAATACGCGCTGCACACACCCTCTTACGCACTCCAGCCGTAAAGCCGCCTAGTGCCCACGCATGGGAAAATCCGAACATTGGGAGCTAAGATGGATGCATCCAAACAAACAGCACGAACATGTACCGTTGTTCAGTAGGGCTGAGACGAGAAGAGCGCTTCCTGCGACATGTTCCCACGTTTCATAATCTGCTTGCACAGACATTTCGGAACGCGGATTAGAAAATTAAATTTTTCTTTCTCAATTCGTTTAAAACCAAGATTATCTTTGCCGCAGAAGAAGCAATCGAACGAGCATTAGAGGATGCGCTGTTGGGAACGAGTGAAACGCTAACGCGGCAACTCAAACTTGAACGGCAAGCCACAATTTTTTCCTTCAGCTCCAAAGACCGGTGCTTCGCAAGAAAAGGTTCACTTGAACCACGCTATTGCGTCAACTCCATATGCGGGGTGTAAATGAATAAGGAGGAGGAGAATTAAAGAGGAGGAGGAAGCTTAGAGCTGCGAGCCAATTTAACCTTGCAAAGGCATGTCAGCAATACTGAACGCCAGAGCGCTGCCTTATATACGACACATCTGGTAGCGATTATTTCGTGGCGGTGAAAGTGGGACGAACTGATTATGCGGCACAATGCATAGAGCGAAGGATAAAGAAGCATATTCCTCCATTGCAGTGTCGTTACTACGCGGTTCCCATCTTTTCCTATGTAGATAAATTTCTACCCCCTTTCTACACATATTACTTAAGCATACCTATAAAATTTATTTTTAAATACTGCTAGTTTCAGTTGTCACACAAACCTGTGCCAAGGATATATCACCAGGTCGGCTACTCGACGGGATGGATAGTAAGAAATTACTAGAATAGTAAAGAACCCCTAAAAATGACGGCCATCCTTCGGCACAATTTTATCAATTGGCACAAGTGCTCCACTTATTCAAGTGACACATATTTATAAATATTAGGGCTACTGCAGCCAATTCTCCTAGTATCTGTCCCAGGCAACATCATTGTCATCACATTAAGAATTACCTTTCTTTGGCAGAAGGCAACGCCAGGGAAAAAAAAAAAACTAATTGCCACCGTCCTCTTCTCAACTATTCCTCCTCCCCTCTTTGAGTCATGATGCCGCCTTCGCAGTTGCTCTCATTGTCGTCGTAACCTTAGCCGTGCCGTTTTGGTCGTCCTCGCTGTCACCGTACCTTCGTCGCCGTGATCGTCGTCGCAGTTTCGTTGTCGTCAAGCCAGCCACCGCTGTTTTGGATGGGCGCAAGGCAGTCGTTTAAGTGGCTTATTACAACTTTTTATTTTCCGTTTTAAGAGGGGACGCAGCTCTTCTGCGAGAGGTCGGCGAATGGACGGAGGAGTGGCAGCAGGAATGGTACTCGGAAACGAAGATAACAGTAAAGCATGGGGCAGCGACAGAAACAAGTGTCAACCGCGAAAGTTGCAAGACGGGCACACCCACTAATGAGAGAGAGAGAAACGTTTATTTCATTCCGGCCCCCTGTCCGGGGCTATCACTAATGAGGTGCGAGTTGCGTCACGCAAAAAAAAAGAAGAGAGAGAGAGAGCGAGAGAAACCGATCACACGGCCGCATGCCAAGCGTCAGCAGTGGATGCCACGCTCCAGACAGCGAAGGCGCACTCCTGGCATTGTGTCAACTCAGTCGGCGCGAGCCCACGGTGCGGGTCGGATGTGTCACGGTGCAGGCGGCGAACGGCCTGGAAATGCAACCACGCCAAACGTGCCGAGGCTGGCGCTGACCTGCAGTCGTCCCGTCGGTATCCCACGAAGTTATCGTAGCCGTTTCTAACTTTAGCGGGCTATTGATGGAAACTCGTTAGCACTGGTGAGCCAGAGAAGGCTGGTAACTGCCGAACGCGCTTTACTACACTACAACATCACACAGTTTAAACAAACATCTCAGCGAAGAAAGGAAACTCCGCTTAACAAGACTGGGAAGCCCTGCCTTGCCAGAGACGAAACGGGAAAGCGATATAAAAGTGCAGAGGCGCACTTCGTCACAGAGACCAAATTATACAAAGGACAACGTTACACTCGTGGTCATCTCAGTTTTTACGCAGCCCTATTGGCAAGGACAGCTCAAAATCACAAGGCAGCAAGACGAATAAGGCCATGGGACCAGCGCTGTCTTCGTGCCTTGTCGTTTTGCACTGTTGTTAGAAAATAAGTTATACCAACTCGCTGAACTTTCCAATTTTTTTTGCTCATGTAGACAACGCTCAAACCATAAAAGTTCATAAAGCTCACTACACGCACAGTTCACTCTGCTGTAGCAGCATGTGCGCGCAAGGCATGCATCAGAGTGGGACCAGCGCGTGTGAGACGCATCGTAGCATCCAAAACAAGATGGGCTGCTATTCTGTCTCGTTCGGATCAAGTTCAGCCTGGCCACTGAAGCGATTCTCACGCGCCGCGCCATGATCCCCGATTGTGGTGGCGGCATTCACTTGCGTAGGCGCGAAGAAACAAAATTCAGTGGAGATATAGCGCTAAATGTGCGAGAAATGCGCTAGCATTGCGGCGCACCCATTTGAGGTACCAGATACATAATTTAAACCGCGTTCAACACGTTACGAAGTGTTATGGAGCTCACCCTACGCACGTGCTGCCTCTTCAAGGATTCGAGTACAACAGACGGTGGTCTCCTTCGAACGATGGTCAGTTGAACTAAAGGATTGTTTGAAGACGTGCGCACAAATTGTCCTTAGTAGGTTGTTGGAGCTTAGTATTAGAAAGAAAACTACAGAGGCTTTCGTTAGTAATGAGCATTTGTCGGTGGCTGGCCGTGCAGCTTCGCTACTATCGTCCTCGTTTTCACAGCTTCTTTGACTTTTATTTGAAGTATCATCCAAGTAGCAATGGAAGTAATACAATTGCCTACAGCACCCGATCAAAAGGTAATGAAATGCTTCACGATAATGCGCGCCTCTAAACCCATGTTCCCCTAGGCAGTACTCGCCATGCACCGAAACTAAACAGAAAATCAGAAAATAAAGCTCCAAAAGTGCTAAGCAACGATGTTTAAACACTTATTTCGAAAACGCGAATTTGTACATATATATGATACTATTTGCTCACGAAAAGCTACACTTATATCTGGTGGTTCGTAACCGATCGATCAGACAGCATAAAAATTGGCAACGAACCTATGCGTATAGAGCTAACTTTTAAGTAATAATAAGCAGGAATCTATTCTGTTCTTCAAGACGGTAATCAAACATGTTCTTGAATCATGGAAGTTGCATAGGCATACTTCTTTAAAAAATATGGAATCCTGAGGTACCCAGTGCGTACGTGATATTTATTTATAGTTTTTTAACCCATACAGAAAGGTTCTACTACTACTACAGTGATCTACTACAGCGATCAACCAGTTTCCTCCGAATGAATAAAAATTTAATCTTGAAGCATAATTTTCCTGTCTGGACAGATATAGTGTTCTTCTAATTTAGTCGCCTTTAAAGCCCTTCTGAATTCATAAATCACTCATGAAATTTTAGTTTAACCTAGTTTCATTAGTGAACATTTAAACTTGACGTTCCTTCAAATGGTGAAAGGCAAAATTGCAGCACAATATTGTAGTACATCTGCCAGGCTGCTTACGTTAACAGCAGCTCATAAAATATGAAGCAGACACAAAAAGTTTATAGCTGAAGCTGATAAGCGGCAGCAGTAAACATGCCAATTTGACGCTAGAAACTTTCATTAGCTCATTTGCGGCCAATAATCGAGCTTATTGTGCAAACACACTGCAAACGGTTTCAGTAGGATAGCGCAAGCACTTCATTTTAATATATACCCGTGGTACAAATTGGATTGTTTTCTTTGAGGCCGGGCACAATAAAGCATGTAAAATGTCAACCTTTAGAAAACACATCACATGGGATCTTATATTTACAGTTGTAGTATGTCGGCCAGGTACCCTAAATAGGTCAACAGCAGCTCATAAAATGTAAAGCAGAAGATGCAAAACGTTCATAACTGAAGAGTTATTTCTATAACTGTTCAACGCAACTTTTCCAGCCGTACTTGACCATTAACCAGTCATGAAAAATGTGCAGAATTGACAAGAAGGTTGTGATAAGGCACCATACAGATGATAACGATACATGTTAAAGATTACTGCAAGCAGTACACATTTTGTCGCATTCGCTTACGAAGTACTACCTTTCTGTTCTATTATAAATTGGTTGCTGTGCAGAGGGCGAGGTACAACCTCAGCTACTCCATTTCTGTGTTTTGCAGCAAAAGGTAAATAAATGAATTAGTAATAACAATGAAGAAGACCCAGAGACTTACCAAGCCAGAGCCAATGCCTGCAGAGAACAGCTACACTGCAAGTTGCCCCTTCATCAAGCAACCACAGTCATACAACCGAACAAATGATTGCATGAGCAATGCTCAAATTAATCGTCACTTGAATACCACGTCACGCCCTAATGACATGTGCGGCCTAGCAGAAAAGCAGTGGGAACGGCAGAAGCCAGCTCATTACATTTATCGCGGAAATGACTTGAAAGTACGATTTGGCATCGTTCTCAGTCGGCCTATAAAAATATGCATTCTAAACTCACTGCTCGAGAGTTATTCGCATCAGTACTACATGAAAGTTTACGAACGCAGAAGCTTGAATGTAATGTTTGCATATTCTGTTTGTGTTTGTTTAATGATAGAGAAGACATCAAGTAGTGTTCTTTACTGCTGCGTTTCGCGCCAAGCTCATAGCGCACCTATATCTCTACAATCGTGCCAAACTTAAGACCAAAATGAGTGATCCCGTCTTGGTTTTGGCACACAGGTTAGAAATCGCCTAAATCTCTGCCCTACAAACAGATTGCTTTAAAAATAAATTATTACCTTGCTTCCCAACTATAAGTGGACTCAAGTGTTCGCAGATTGTTCAGAACTCTGGTGCCGTTATGGCTAGGAGTACGTGCCTTAAGGGCGATTGCAAAGTTCTCGCTGGCAGTCCTTTCTTTAACAATTCTCAGGTTCTTAACTATTTTCATTGTCTCAGAATTATAGTCTTTAATTGAATCAGCGTTGCACAAATTTGCTGTTAAAGTTAACTAACTCTGATATTTTTTTCCGTTCCTTCTTACCCTACAAGTAAAAAAGATTTTTTTTTCTTAATTTATACGCTGCCGCTGCCTTTGGCTGTTCATATGTCGACATCCAAGACCTCCGCAAGGTCATACTTCGTATAACCAGGAGTGTGAAAACAAAGCAAGTGCGAGGATCCCCGACCGTTAAAGTTTATCTTTAATGAAGGAACAATAATGGCTGTGAAATGTGTGGCATCATATTGAAGTTTTTTTGTGTATGTCTCAACCCTAGCTACTCGGGTGACTGCGCAGTTCTTTGCGCACACAACAGAAAGCATGCTCCAGGCACATTAGCATAGCTTCGAATTACACTCCTGGCGTCGAATACACGTTAATTTTCATGTATTGTGAATCGATGTTCGTTGTTGAGTTCCGTTTAAGCGTTGAATTTTGCAGCGAGCAAACGTGAACTTTTGTTGCATGCTCCTTGGCTGCCTCAGTTTTGGAGATTATCATTACGAAACAACCTTCAGAGAAAATTAGTGGCACAAGACAAAGTCACGCCTCGCTTCTCATACCAGACGTCTGAAACCACAAAATGCGCTCCTGATAGAGCGGTGCTGGTTTTAAAACACAGATGGCGCGATGTATATGTCCCACGGACAACCCACATGATTATGCGCGCGCACACGAGTTCACACAGGGACACACACATGTAAAAATACAGATAAAAAGAAGATCGAAGTCAAAAAGGAGAGCGAAGTCAAGAAGGGAAGTGAAACTGCCATAGGCCAAATGCAAGGCCAACCAGCCCAACAGTCCTCAAGAAAGTCACGTTACCTCGCTTCCGCCGCAGAAGCTACGATGTGGATTGCAGACAAAAGATTTTCGCGCGCACGAGCAATTGTAAGCGCTGATGGAAAGTCGAAGAGGAAAGAAGAAGAGCTACGAATATGTCCGTCATACAATTTGCCTACGAAAGCCCTCAGCAGTAATGCCACTTCCATTCCTTGGGCAATACAAAATTTTCCTGACATCGGGCTCTACGCCATCTCGAACAATGACATTGTAGCCGTTCTGCGGACTGCATGTACCGTTGGTGCAGTCTCGTAATCGAGTTCTTGAGCTGCATAATCTAACCTTTCCTTTCATGAATCCCTCTTTGCAAGTCTTCATTGGATATGTGTACCTTTCTCTGGGTTCCGCGTTCGGAGAGCGGCTTAGTAAAACCCATCATTTGCTTCAGACGGTGAGCTCGTGCATGATGAAGACAGTCAGAACAATTTCCTTTCATACTCTTATCCTGGATCGCGCACGGTGCTCCAGTGAGATTCATTTATTCAAGACCGAGAAACGCCACTCAAGTGGCCGGCGACTTAGAGAGCACCCACCTACATACATATGCATGGTTCAGGTAGCAAGTTTAAGGATGTCGCTATTGTAACGAAGAGGTAGGGCACGGGCGCGACCGACTTCCTTTCCGGCACTAAATCTTAAGCTCTGTTTTAAAGCTTGTTCTTTGTGTCCTTTTCTATAAAATCCCGTTCGTCTTTTCAACTCCGTGAGCAGAGATGGTTGCCACTCTTTTAACGGCGGGAAAAATGGCGGATTCGAGTAAATGTCGTTATTTCTTTAAATATTCTTTACGATGATGCGCCTATATAGTAGTAAGGTAAAGATCAAAACCTGCATGCCGAGTAGAGTTATAGAACACTTTGTGAGGTTAATGTGCGCAATTTTTCTTTTTTCAAATGTGTTATTACCACCCTCATCATCGTCGCCTCTTGTCTCCTGTTCTCTCTTTGATTTTTTTTCTTTTATTGGTCTTGTTATTAAAGTACACGGGAGAAATTAACACATCACCAATATAAAGAGAAAAAATTTGCGTAGCTAGCACTGGAGGCGCAATGCTAAAGAGACAGCAGAGCTGATGGGCACCTAGTTAGTCCTGGATTTTGGGCTAGGCTAAGCACTACCAAGTCAACCCCAGCATTTTCCGGAATTTATTGATTATTGATCAATTATCGATTAGCTATTGATTGGCTATCGTGGGGTATTGACCACGTACTTGGGCTAGGTTAAGCACTACCAAGTCATCCGCAGCATTTTCCGAAATTTGTTAACAATTGATCGATTACCGATTAGCTATTGATTGGCTATCGATTGGCTATCACAAGGTATTTGGGCTAAGCTAAGCACTTACCAAGTCATCCCCAGCTTTTTGCGGAATTTTCCAGATTAGCTATTGATTGGCTATAGATTGGTTGTCGCTGACTTGCCATGCTTAGCTAGAATTAGCCAGGCCTAGCTTCGCTAGTTTACAGGTATATGTGCCATTGCGCTTGGATCCTTTCTGCATTACCGCCAGGATCGGACCACATTTTTGAATTCAGCAGACGCATTACGCCCGGCTTAAACAGCTCCGCTGTTAAATGTTCACGAACATGAAATAAATCTTTGACAGGTGTATGTAAACTCTTCGGAGTTACATTTCGTTGACAGTGTCAGCTGAGAGCAAATGACAATTAACCCCTTCAGACCCCCAATGGTTTTCATATGCAATGTTAGGAACATGATTGAGTCCTCATTCAGATCACTGAAGTTTTCAGAAGTTGTACATGACGAGGATTATAATATTTAACTAGATGCTTCAACTTCAACCACAGCTCCCGCCCAGCCTACCAGGGTCTACCAGTTTGTTTCCAAGTTCGCTCATTAGTTATGAGCCTTAACTTCTTAAAAAACACACTTTAGGTCTTTCACAAATATGTACACACGAATTACACGGCTCGCTCAACATTTCATCTGCGTACATCATGCCCTCTACGTCTGAGGATCGTTTGAAGATCGCCTACAGGCAAAGGATACGGTTCTTTACTTCAAATATGGTAATTCATTGCGCTGTTTCGAAATATTGCCACACGTCTCGCATAACTCACGACATCTCCACAGGGTACACTCACTACCTTCAAACTTCCACCTTGACTAATTTATTCTTGTGCCAATAGCGATAGTAGTTATTTACGTGCAAGCAAGCGGAACGTGGTACAACCGGAGAACAGAGGCCACGAGCGAGCGTAGAAGAGTTTAACTGTTTACGCTGGTAAGTGACGGCTCCAATGAGTCCACAAGAAGTGCTGGGAAAGTACTGCGATTAGTAAGAATAATACAAGGAGCTGCATCCTGAGCAAGTGTACACACATAGGGAACCGAGGGGCCGAGAGCAAGCTTATTGTGGTTACATTTAAGAAGCACACAATTGAACGCCAAACGGTGTCTGAGGGAACATGGTGCTGTGCAGTAGAACACAAGTTCGCGGGTTCGAGTCCTCGCGGAATGCCAAAAAAAAAACGCATCACCTATGATGAATTTGGCGTTACCACCTCTAAACGATCTTCACTACCAAATGTCGAGTTGTCTGGACACGCGCGAATAGTTTTAAATGCGCGACTTTTCTCCAGCCGATATATATATATATATATATATATATATATATATATTCATCACGGGACAAAGCAAAAAACAAATTTGACATAAAGCAGAGGAAAAATCACACCTGCGGAATTTGCGTTGGCTTTTCCACACTAAGTCAGCCATTTGAGCCATCAAACTCACCGTAGCATAACTGACACGTTGGGTCTTACATGGCTAAAGCCCGCGTGGGAGGAGGCAGTTGCTGTGTTAAAGGCTTCTTGCGCTTCAGGTTCAGTGACTTGGAGGCATTTTACGACTGTGAATCCTGTGGGTTACTGTGCAAAATACGTGGCGTTGCCGCTGCGACTTCACTGTTGGCATTGACGTTGTCGATGCTTCCGACGTTGTTTTCTACTAACAACCTTATTCTCGGTTCATCTTATATTGTGGCTATGTGCCATGCTTTAGGCTTATCATCAGCATTGTCATGTGCGCCACCTTTGTGCCCCTGATGCTGCTATCACGAGCATGAAAACGAAGAATTGCACGCAACGGTCGCGGTCAGTGTAACGGAATAGACTGACGGGTTGGACGGACGGACGCACAAGCAAACTCAGTTTCGAACACTTAACTGCTATCACACTAAAATCTCGGTTGGCGACGTTGTGTTTGCAATATCCTCTTTACCGGTTTATTGAACTGATGCACCGAGGAAGCTGCTTATTTCAGGCTTCTGGGTTTCTCAAACATACCAGTTGATTATGAATATCCGGCACTGAGGCGATGCGCAAAGCGCTTTCTGCTGCTAAGCAATAGTGACGTAACTGCTAAATATTAAAAAAAGAACACGAGCCATGAAAATGTTCACAAACATGTACCAAAGCACCAAGCAGCAGCCTCTGTGAAACAATACGCTGTAGCTTACGTGCTCTAATCCATTGCATCTGGACGTGATTCTCATGAGGCAGGAGCAGAATACTAGTAATTGGCTTCTGGCCATACAAAAGAAGAGCTTTATGGTAAGCGTTACCGTTAAGGCCACTACAACAAACCGGCCTAAGCCGCAGCCTCACTACTTTGCTAAATGTTATTTATGAGCCAACTGAGTGCATTGGAAAGTCGAACATTTCCTACGCTCCTGCGCAATTCACAAAGCGCCTGCCCGTAATGACAAGGACCATTACGTGGAGTCATCCACTCCGGAATACGCTCACCAGAGCACCGGATGGAATGTTAGCGAAGGACATACACGTGGTACTAAGCGATGTACGCATGCAATCTAGGAAATCAGCGCAGTAAATGTTTGCAGCTCAATCCACAACGCATTATAATTCGTGCATTGGAGGACCATTAACCTAACCGGCTTTTTTTTTCAAGAGAAAACCACTAAGCCACCGAGATAACGATGCACGTAGAGTCGTTTAAAGAGACTAGTGATACGCGTAAACAGATATGCGATGCTCACTCACCCCGGTGATGGGACATATATAAACGGCTTTATGTGCATTAGGAAAGACTAGTAGAGATTGCGGAAATTTCAGGCGTTCACGGACCTAAACTGCGCGGATACACGCAGGTTGCATAAACTTGTGATTTCTAGTTCTGTGTTCGGGCTTCTAGGTGCTCCACACAAAACACATCCTGTGTAACTTGGAACGTTTCGCTCAGCACTTATATAATAAAGCTTACGGGGCTTACAGAGGGCCTTCGGAATTACGCAAGGCTCAAAGTGCTAGGTTAGAATCAGCCTCTCTCATCATTTGCCTATGAGTACCAATATTCAGCCTGCACTATCTCATCAGTTAAACATTTCGCTAGGATTCGAAGTGCAGGTTGAAATAAAGCTCTAAAAAAGGTTAGTCTTTCAGTAGGTACGCCGTGTTTTCTTGTGCCTGCGAAGTTCTAATAGCGATATTTGAAGTGCATTTGAGCTGAACAATTATTTGTGGTGCTAAATGTGGCTTAATCAACGTTACCTAAATAGTTGTACGTTTATTATAGCGTTTATACCAGCTACATTCCCTCAGTATGTAAATAAGGAGGTCATTTTATCTGTTTCACATCGGCTCGTTTAAGCAATTGTCTGAAAAGCCGACAAGTAAACGGCGTTACGAATTTCGTGCGCAACATCAATGAGTTACCAGACTGTGTAGTTCCGTCGGTTTGCCTGAAACAGATTTAATGCATCGGACTTGCGTCGGAGCTCCGAGACGCTTACTTGAGTTGCAAGACTCGGAAACATCACTCCTTCCACGTGGCACATTGGCACATCAGAGCTCCGAGTTCGATATCTGCTCCCTGTTTCACGCATATTTTTTCCCGTCTTTTTGGCTTTGGGCGTCTAGGTAGTTCATCTAACTTTCTTTTTTTTTAATGCTGAGATGACAGTTCGATTTCCGTATTTTCATAAAAGAGGCCTTCATGTAATGTGCCGTTTTTTTAAGCTTCACAATAAGTGACCTTAGGATTACTCGAGCGGGAAGATGTGCTCTTTAACTTTAATCATTCGCCTTATTACTAACCACACAATATTAACGGAAACAAGTGGTCTCCAGGGCTGATAACATCTCAAAACTTGCATGTGCTCTCCTAAATTGACAAGTCACACACTGGTGACGTAATCTTTTTTTTTTTTCTTTGGTGATGATCTGCCTCAGGGCATGTGTGAAATAAAAGAAAAAATCAAACAAAATCATTCAACTCTTCATTGTGCCGGAACTTCAGCAATATCTCTGCAAAGTTATTGTCCGTCAGCGAATGGGTGTAATTTTAAGCTACACCTGGCTTTAGCTCAGCGCTTCTTGTGATCTTAAGTCTGGTCGCCCTTCGTTCAAGGGCCCAACCAAAGCAGTTGTTGAGCATCTGACGTCGCAACAGGAATGGAGGAGCATATGTATACGGGGCACGTTCATTGGTCGACTTTTCTCAATCATCTATAGCCCATTTATTGAACAGCGTAAGGGCCACTACTCCTGCCTGAAGTATTCGAAGACATACTTGCTGCGCCCAAGTAAGGGTTGAGCTGCGGCCTTGTTGTCACGACATCTTCTAGTGCTTAGCCCAGAAACGTGAGACAAAGTGGACAGAAGTCGAGCGGTACACGAGCTCTTGTGTGCGTGTTCACTTATCTTCGTTATGTCTCAAGTTTCTGCGCTAAGCTTTAGAAATGATGCCCTATTGTAAGAACACGGGGCTCAACGAATGATTGACGATCGATCCAATTGATCTGCAATGTTTCAATTGGTTGAAACAATTCCGAACATTCCCCAGTATCCACTGCACTTCAATACTAAGGTGTGAGGACTGGTGTAGTCTGTGGATGGCCTGACAGATTTGTAGCGTTTTTGCAAGTTGTTCAAGGTGCTTCCCTATACACTCAGCTAATTTGTGTAAATTTTCAATGTTGTTATGTTGCGTACTGTACTAATAGATTTATGACATCGTGTATGGCTCGGAATTTAGGTAGTAACGGGTCGGGTGTTTTTGTTTCGTAGATGAAGGGAGATCGAATTGCGAGATCAGATGGTCTCACGAAGGTGATTCGTGCTCCGAGTGAAAAAGCCCTCGCATTTGTGCACACGACACGGGGCCCCTCAGGGACAGTTCTTTCACCAGTAGTAGTTTGATGGTCAAGTCGGTGAAGTCCGGCAGCTTTTGTTTTTTGGTGATGAAGGTGTAACATCACGGAGGAAGGTCGACTTTCACTGCAGTCTGCGGAAGCCGACCAGAGAAATGGGATTAAGTGCCACTACCGCAGCATTGTGACGATCCTTTATTATCCTGTTCGGTTCACTTTATGCAGCTAGCTCTGAAGCGGTGTTAAGCTCAGCGTGCTCTTGTAGAATGGGAATCGATGCAAGGCGAGGGAGCGCTGTGACTTTACTCATGGTGTTTCAGTCCACGATTTGGACTTCTAACTCCTTATTGCCACTGCTTCCAAGATGCCAGCGCGTAAGCGGTGACTAAAGAGCCTTCCTAGCTTCTTTTATTTATTTTGTTGCCCACTGAGACGCATTGCAGAGAAGCTGCGTACAGCCTAACATCAACAGTGGCACTTCAGACGGTGCGCGACTGATGGGCGAACAAATTTAATTTCGCAACTCCTGCTTTCCTCAAATTGGCTTTCGTCGGAGGTGCTTCCTTCGACTTCAGTGTGTGACGCAGTACTTGTTCTGCACTGCAGAGAGAGAAAGGCTGCAGCTTAGCAATCTCTAGGGTGCCCCTTAATGGTGTGCTCAGACTAGCATCTGGCGTCACATCCTCGGTGTTCCTTAAATTAAATTTTCTTAAGTGGACAAGTTCTTAAGCTTGCAATGTTGTGTGTCAGGTACAAAAACGAATGGAAATAAGCAAAGAGAAAAACGATTAAAGGAAACGCGAGGGAGTTGACATGCGCAACACGCACACGTGCACGCAGAGTTGACTTTATTTCCTTGCTCTGCGCACTCTATTCATGCATTTACTTTTTTTGTATTGCCTAAGGCATGTACCAACCAACGTACGTGAAAGTGAATATGCAGGATGCTCCAGCTAATATGAACTGATCTTTTAAAAAACGTTGAGTAATGTTGAGCAATCAAAACTACGCCCATATTATTTACAGTCGAAGGAAGAATCCACCAGCAATTGTCTGTTCATGGCATTTAGTTAATCGCAGG
Source organism: Dermacentor silvarum (assembly GCF_013339745.2). Classification (NCBI taxonomy): domain Eukaryota; kingdom Metazoa; phylum Arthropoda; class Arachnida; order Ixodida; family Ixodidae; genus Dermacentor; species Dermacentor silvarum. The sequence continues at coordinate 165,617,885 of NC_051159.1, forward strand.
AATTAACTCGCGAATTACGTGAAACCTTGATGTAGCATGTCGAATATATGCAAGGGCTCCCAGAGACTGACAGTTTAACAAATGTTTTGTAATGCGCTGTCTTCTCTGTAATTTATTCACAAAACAATTTCGACAAGTTGTGCCTGGATCCGTACCATAACAGCTCCACGAATTCTTATTCAGGACATTGCTAGTGCAATTTTGCAGACGCAATCTGATCAAGACACTTTTGCCATGAAACTGCTACTATGCAGAAAATCTGGCGATGAGGTCAGAAACAAAGTTTAAATAATGAATTGAGAAAATAAAAAAAACTAATATAAGCTGTTATAAAAATTAGCACGGTTGTAAAAATTACCAAAAAATTATAAGCCGTGTCTGAGCCTGGATGGATGAGTGGATGCCCTGAATTTTTTACAGCACGGACGTGTACCTTGAAAAGCATGCTCGCTTTTTACGACTGTGGCACGGATAACTATTTAGTCAACTGTGAATCACTACAATAAATTTATATTCCTTTTTCCATAATTATAGCTCCCAACGCCAGCATAGCTCTCACGCACAAATTATAGGAGCTTGGTACTGGTAACATTTTCCTTGGGACGAACCTGACCCCCCAAAAAACACTCACAGCAGATATAAAGGACCTAGTTTCAACATTCTCGTATTCTTGCGTCCAGAAGCAGCGGTAAGTGTTGTTACGTTGCGTAACAACTGACAGGAATGATAGTTTGACCATCAAAGTAAATGCTAAAACTTGCGGCTGATTTAATAGTAGCCAAAAATTGTGCTGGCAGCTGGGCAAGTGAAGAGGCTGTCTGTAGCCAGAGAAGCGGTAATCCAAGGCGTCCCATGAAAGCAATAAAATGCTTACAGAATTCTCATATATTTCGAGGAAGAGTCTGGGATTTAGTGAAAGCAGTTATTTCAATACAAATAATGTTAAGAAAACAATAATTGACACTGTTCCGTGATATCGATATTTTTCTATAACGACACCCCATTGCTTCTGTTTATCCTCCCCCCTCCCCCCTTGCTTTTCAGACGTGTTTAGAACTCAGCAACGCAAACGCCAACCAATAAAACACAGGAAGGGCCAAGCACTGTGCGCGTCCTATGCAAGTTAGTTTGTATTTGCGCAGCTGAATTCTAAAGATAGAGTTTAAATAATTTCTTCGAGCCCTCTGAAAATCTCTAGCTGGTCGGGCCGGCGGGATTTTGTAATCTACCAGCAACGTAAAAGATAGCAAGAATGAAATAAGAGGGGTGAAAACACACGGGGTTCTGCTCAGCCCAGCCATAAGTGGTTTTCTATGGAGATATTGGGGTATTATATATCGCGGATACTCATTTCTATTGCGATAAAATTACTATGGACACTCCAAGCGAATTCTTGCCGTCGTCTTCGCCATAAGGTTTCGTATATATTTAGGTATATGTATGCTACATGCCATGTCATGCTATATGACATGCGGTATATGCGGGATCAGTAAAGTTGCCGATACCAGGTCTTACACTTGTGACAGAATTTTGAGAATATTGAGAATGGCAGCCCACAAACAAATTTTATGAAACAAAACACCGACAGCGCTTGCCTTTTATAATAAATCGTGTCAGAAATCATGTCACCTGAAAATGACGTAGTTTTACTGAGGCGGATGTGCACTACCACATCCGGGATCGGACCAAGAAAAAGGTTTGAAACATACCCCATACTGAAAAGAGGTGGTAAAGTCGCTAAGAAAGACGTTGGCTTTAATTAATAACATAAATGAAGTTGTGCGATGACAGAATTCAAACAGAGGACCCTTAGCACAACAGCTTGTTTCTACTCACTTAGCTTATGTTAAATTCATACTGCCACTACAGCTACGAATCTTACTCTTAGTGCGATATTCCAACATGTTCTTATCGCATTCACTGCTTCACCATTATGGAGAAACTGTGATAATTCTGTCTCCTCCTCGACAGCTACCGAAAATAATGTCTTTTAAATGTACGGTTCACAATACATATACCATCGATACCTAACTTGGAGCTATGCCACTACACAAATGCAGGCTGTTGTGTAGGCTCGCTGTATTGACGCTGTTTTTGTAATCACGAAGTTTTTCAATAGCGGGCGCGGCATCAGAGAAAAACTGTCTTTATTTACAATAGTATGTGAAATCGTTAGAATTGTTTCTATTTGTGCAACGCGGGGCGTGCCGAATTAACATAGTAGATGGAAGTAGTCTCCTTCAGCGATGTTCTCCCGGAGAACAATGTAGCTTTCTCTCAAAGCACTCAAAAAAAATCTTCAGTGATATCACACGCGGGAAAAAACCGGGTAGCATCGCTGAAGAACACCGGCTCTTTCACAAAAGAAAGATTCCTCTCTCTTACGTTCTTTCATGCAAGCCGAAGTAGAAAAGAACAACTCCTCTGGCGCGGGTTAATGGTCCATGGTTGCAGCGTTTCTTAGTGAGGAATTAGCGGTTTATCGAGAAACATAGGTAGGAAAAAGAACAAAAAAGTGCAGCTTTGCTGGATAAGAGCAGCGCAGGTTTGGGCGTCGGTCGGACATATAAATGAATGCGCGACTGCACGTCTCCGAAGACGCTCATATACGAAGAATAGGTTCGTTGCAGTTGCACTGAACAAGAACGTGATGCGAAAATTCCGGAGAAAGATATGGATGAGTGTGCATTCGCAAGACGTCTAATGAGGCTGTGCAAATGCATATTAATCTGTTGCGTTGTCGTGGCTTTGTCACGTATTACCCCAGAATCCAAATAACTTAATTAGCCGCTGCGAGGGTGATCACGAATGCTTAGAGAGCACGAAAGGAGGGCAAAAGAATAGCTTACTGTCTATGTGCGCACAATAGAACATGTCATCGTGCTCCGTCATTTGTTAACCTGCATCTTCCATAAAACATCGCCAATGTCTGCGACTTCGCAATGAGATGGGAAAAGATGAATTTGCAACAGCAGACAACTTTTCGAAGCATTGCTGGCCAGCCGCAACTTCGTTTTATTGCCTTTAACAATATATTATTCGTTTCTTAGCTGACTTCATGAATACTTGAAAATAATTCGACCCACATGAGAACCAGCATGTTGCTTCCGATGCGCTCAACGCACTTTTTTACCCTCCCAAGAACCTTGGGAGGGTAAAAAATCGTGAAAATCCCTCATCTAACTCAGTTCTTCGGAAGAGCAGGTCACTTCCATATAATACTGTACCACGCAAGGCGTAGGGAGATCTCAGGCAGACTAAGTAGGAGGTATCGAGTTACGGACAATTAGTTCTATTGTAGTGGGGAAGAGAGTCCGGAACCATTGATCGAGGACGACGAAATCCGGCAGCCCGGAGAACGTGAGACAGCGACCAACGCTCTTGGGCCAAGGCTGTTGTTACCTAGCCCTGCTTGTAAATAAACCCCCTTACACTATAATTAAGTTGAATATGCATCTGGCGTTCTTTCCAAACTGTCGTATACATTTGTTCGCCTTACTGACCCTGAAGCTTGTTTGCCTGCTTACCAACATAATAGCCTTCTAATGGCAGTAGCAATTATTCTCGCTGTTGAGCATGCACCGAGAGCGCGACAAGTTGCGGGTGAGACATTAGACTCTTTTAAGATTATGCAACTACGGAGTATCCTGATTGTGAAATACTACTAATTGTTTGACCATGTTGTTTTGTTATCGTTTATTGTACCCACCCCCTCTGTAACGCCCTTCTGGGTCCTGAGGGTACTGTAAATAAATAAATAAATAAATAAATAAATAAATAAATAAATAAATAAATAAATAAATAAATAAATAAATAAATAAATAAATAAATAAATAAATAAATAAATAAATAAATAAATAAATAAATAAATTGTCTCAGTGCTGGAATATCAATGTACGGGGATGATTCTGCGTTCGAAATACTAAGTAATCACTATATATGTCTATGCAACGACATTTATAGTTGTGGTAGTATCGTTAGCAGCTGTGTAGACATTAAATTTATAATTCTAATGCACCCGACTTTCACCTGCCCACAAAGTGGTTTGTAGAAGCGGGCTTCCCCGCAGACGGGTTCTTTTTGTGAAAACGCCACCTCTTTAGGGGTCTCCAAGAGGAGTGCAGACGCTTTCAAAACAGTGTGCAAAACGGTAAAAAACGGTATAAAAGAATAAAACAGGTTCCATCGTCTCCAAAGTTCAAGAGCACGCCTCCGTTTTCTCACCAGCCACAAAGCCCAGTGGAGGCACGTTAGTGCCCGTAAAATAGCTCCTGAGAACGTTGGCATAAATGTATGAGACGCCATTTTACGCTACTTTATACTTTAGAGTAAACAGCTGCAACTAACGTTCCGGTGGCGTAAATTTTGGTTTCGTGCCCCAGGCCACGTTTCGAATTCGGTGATATCGAAATCACCGTGCTAAGCATGTCTTTGAACTGCCTCGAAACCATACATTCCTTTTCTGTGATCACATGCCCTGCGGTGTTGTGAGCGGTGGCGATTTGTTGGGGGCGATGCTCCCTACTTCAACAGGCCAACGTATTGTGGGAATGCAAAGTGTTGCTGATACTGCACACATTTCTGTTGTCACCTTAAAGTGTAAAACGTATTAGATGCTTCCATCAAAGAGAAATTTGGTATCCATCGGAAGGTAACGGAAGTTACAAAATTCAAGTTCAGGAGTAGTGCGCTGCAGTTGAAACTTTACACTTCAATAAATGATACCCTCAATTTCCTTTTTCATGTGATTGAAAGTTGAAGTCGTTGTAGTTTCACTTCCTTGAAACACAATCGTTAGAATTTGCGTTCTTCAGATTCAGTGAATACGCCACTACAAATAAAAGTCAAGTTCAATATTAACCTAGGACCCGAAAAAGTGTGCATGTGACCTCTTATGACAGATTGAACAATTAACGCTTGTGCCTGTTCGTGCTTGCATAATCTGTGCTTTTCTTCTTTCTCCCTTCACATCGTTCCCTCCCCTTTATTTCTTTCCAAATGCAGGGTAGCAAACCTGGCTTAGCCTGGTTAACCTCCTTGCCTTTCCTCTATCTTAACTGTTCCCTCACTCCTCGAACACGAATACGTTTATCGCTCGAAAGTCATAATTCCGAACTGGTTATATCGCCCTCTTCGTACTACCAAGCAAGTCCTCAAGCACTGCCCACAGGCTCTCTAGTATCATGATCCGACTGATATCTCACGAAATCAGCAGCGATTTCCGTAGTTTCAGATGATGATGGTTTTTGGAGCTGGTGTCGGATAATGACGCCTCACCCTTATTAAGGGCCATATCACATTTCAACAACTAACGGCCTGCTGTTGCTTCTCTCTGGTTTACATACGCCAGTAGCACGGACACCATCTAAAGTACCGCACGCTATAGATGGTCTTCTGGCTTAGCTGCAGTAGCCTCGTCCCCTGCGCGCGAAGTTGCATATGCCGTGAAGCGTGCACATATGAGACACACAGAAACAATATACTGTGTAGCTCTCATCATCAACTTCATCATACCACCCTTTTTCTGCTTCCCACGCTATCTCCATTGCTCCCCCGAACGCCTTCCCCAGCGTGGAGTAGACGGCCAGAGGCAGTTCACTGAGGCTGACCTCTCCACATTACGGCCTTTAAAGTTTCTATTTAACTTGCCCAGGTTTTACATGCAGAAACCACGATCTGATTATGAGTCATGCCGTAACGCAGGACTCCAGATTAATTTTATATAAGCAAATGTGGTTCGTTAACGTGCACCCTATGCAGAACACATGAGCGTTTTTGCTTTCCACTCCCAGTGGAATGTGGCCGCTGCGGCTGGGATCGAACCCACAACATCAGCGGCGCAACCACGTAGCCACTGAGGTACCACGGTGTTTACCTCAGTATGCTACATATATGCTACATATAGCACCTAAATGGCGCCTCAAGCAATGGAACAACTTCTCTATGAGGCAGCGTCGTGCGAATTTGAGCAAGACATGTTTTCTTGAAAAGACTAAGTGATGACTATGAGATCATGGGCAGAGAATTTAACAAATAAAACTGTTCGGTTGGATACTCCATACTGGGGGGAAGCGGAATGTGCAAAGACATTATTAGAAAACAAAATGAAGATATGAAAACAATCTGTTCCCACAAACACAATGAAGGCACCTGACAATCATTAGAGTTGTTCATACAATTTCCTTGCTTTTAGGATGCTTTTCAAGAACCTCGGGCTGACGTCAGCTGGGACCAAGCTCCAATTATTGCGCTTTGCGTAAAGAGAACGTGGTTGTAGAGTCTGTCGAGCGTGCAGAGTGCTGTTCTTTGTGCGATAAAACGAAAACATTCACAGAAAGCTTGCGCAAGTGCCAGTTTGCGCCCACGAAGTTCATACACAGGACCACCGGGCTACTCTGGTGAGGAAGGAGTAGGTATTCGTGACTGCCACACGGATCCACAGAATACATATGAGAGTTAGGTCACGCTGGTTTAAGTCGTGTGGAAAAAACTGTCAGCCCTTCCACATGGGGTGGAGATGGAAGACCAGCGAAGCTGTACTATGGTGGCAATTATGTATTTCCAATTATGACGATTAAGATGGGATGGTGTAATTGGTTATTTCAACTATTAAAGAATGGGAAATATATATGATCCGGTGGTTGTCATTTATTTAGTGGCCACAGGGACCACGGCCTTATGGTCGCTACGGTACGCCACCATAGGGTGTACGGCAAAGGTTGGCACGTTCTTCATAAACACGTCACCAACGCCGAACGCGGGAAAAAAACCGCCGCAGTCGACAACAGTTATGCGCGTTGTTTGTGTGACCGCACACAAACGCTGTCAAAACGCTGGCTACGTGACAGAACGGCTACACGCCGTTGTCAACACTGTTGGGGGAGAGGCGGGGGAGAGCCCAGAGAGAGTCTGCGGCATATGCAGCAGAGGCCGGCAGGGCTGCGCGCATGCGCCGCAGTGGGAGAATGGGCAACAGTAGTAGTAGTAGTAGTAGTAGTAGTAGTAGTAGTAGTAGTAGTAGTAGTAGTAGTAGTAGTAGTAGTAGTAGCAGTAGTACAGTAGTAGTAGTAGAAGTCGCAAGAAAAAATATGCATTTTTCTGCAGCCCTTATAGGGAGCACGGCTCAGCATCTGAGGGACGGGGAAAGGGGGATAGAAAGTAGGAAAAGTGGGAGAAGGGGAGGGAGAGGGTAGTCGTCATCGTCTCGGGCAGGGTGCCCTTACAGTCTGTCTGCCAGCATCGAATCGGCAAGATCGGCAAGGTAGCAGATTGCGAACTTGAATACCCTGCTGGAACTGCGGGCTGGGAAGAGCAGGTCCGTGCTGGAGGCTGAAGGCAGGTCCATGCGGCGTAGTTGAGCCACCATGGTGGCTCGGTGTTGGTTGAGTGCGGGGCAGAAACATAGGGTGCTCCAGTGTTTCGTCTGCCCCGCACTGTGTGCAGGCGGGTAAGTCAGTTCTACCCGGGCCGGAAGCTCTGGGCGGTTGTCCAGCAGCAGCGAATCCGTAGGCATAGCAGGAGGGATCTCTGCCTCCTTGTCAGTCCCCGGTCCGGCAGCCGTGTCGGGGGACTCCGCCACGCCACGCGTGCGTCGGAGTTACAGCTCAGCAGCAGTCGCTGCAAGGTGCTCCTGGAGTCGTCTGAGGCAACGACTGCCGGGCTGATCGCCGTGTCCATGCCGTGTGCCTCCTTTGCCAAGGCATCTGCCTCTTCGTTGCCCGGGATTCCCACGTGTGCAGGGATCCAGTGCAATGAGACATCGGTGCCACTGGCACGGAGGGCGTGAAGCTTGGTTACCAAGAGGGCTGCACTAAGGCCAGACCTCTCCGCGAGACACACGGCCTGGAGAGCTGCTCTTGAGTCGCAGGCCACCGCCACAGGTACTCCAGGAGGGTCTGCTGCCATCAGGTCTGCGGCCAGGTGAAGGTCCGCCATATCAGCAGCTGTGGAGCTGGCCGAGAAGGAGAGTCGGCAAGTGGATGCGTGGGGGCCACACAGGAGAGCGGGCAACACTCGCACAGTCTAGAGTGCCTCGACGCCCTCCTCGCCCACCACTCCCCTTCCACTGAGAAGTCGCGTTTGCTCACCGCCGTGCGTTCGCTCCCCGTGAAAGCGTGCGCCCATCGCCCTCGCGCGCTTTCACTCACACATACAGCATACGGCCAACGACAGTTTTTTTTTTTTTTTTTGCAGGACGCGACCATCGAAGAGTGAGCCCTTAACAGCTTCGCTGTAAAAGGAACTCTGTGTGGTTATTCATGAAACAATTAAAGGAGACAAATTGTAATGTCCTCCGAATTCAATACAGTCAACGTAAGCTCGTGTGAAAACATTTGAAGCTTTCCCGCTGCATTGTCCAAGGAAATAATACAACAGTACAGTCCCACTTGCCGGTAGTTATTACCCTTTGATTATCTATGCTGCTCACGTTCCAAGGCTTTACTCATTCCTCTGTCAGTCGCTGCTCTTTCTTGTCACCAAGCGTGTTATACTTTGCGGATGGACTTCATGTGTGGCTGCGTCGCTTCCATATCAGTGACTAGCCATAAAATGATGTCTATATGGTGGGAGAGTCCAGTGTAAACTATCCTGCGATTTGCAATATCGAGGTTATGGAGTAGCGGGCGACTACGGGCGTCAGTCAAGCAGTGGCATGATCGCATAATGAACCTGATCCTATGCCACGTGTCCCTCTGCGTCAACAGCCTCTTCTGCTGTGTCGACAGCAATCACGGCTTTCAAAATAAGCCTAAAAGTACGCCCTCCGAAACTATAGTGAAACAGAAGTCACCACACAGTTGGAAAAAAGCCTAACAGAGAAACATCATGGCGACAGCCTTCAGAAACTTCGCATCAGCAGCATCATGATTAAACTACGACAAATACCAATGTTTCGACGAACAGGAATCGAGATTCTATGCACTTAATATGACTGCTGGTCTCGCTAAGGAATGCATCTGATGCTTTGTGGAAAACAATAGCGTAAAAAGGTAGTGGTGATGCGCTTGCTCCAGTCTTAGCTAGTTCTTCCCAACCCGTCTCTCCCACCTCCCTTTTGATGGACTGATGCCTTCTTGTGGGCTACAATATTTAATTCCCAGACATTCTGCCCGGATTATGTTGAGTTTGACTCCAGATTTCAATTTCAACTGCATGTTCCCTCGGCACCTGCGCATGCGCGCCATCCACACCTTTTGGTGGAGTTTTCAATGAAGGATCATCTGTACGCTTGCGAACGTCCTGTCTATTTCGGTGCCATTCAATGTATTTGCTTCTTCTGCTTTTTTTTTGTACGCCCCCTCACTTACTAATCCGTAGACGTAGATTTTTCGTGGAGGTTACCCAACCCCAGTAGTTGGCCTTTCAATTTTCTTTTCATTCTCCTTCACCTCATCAAGACGCGCTACTACATGTATCCTCTCATGAAAGACCGAGGGTATAGCGGCTATTACTCATCGCTGATTGCCCGACGAGAGCCAGGCACGGCTGCTGTCACCCTGCAATCGCCTAGCTCGTTTGTAAAACTTGGGGCATGGCCTCTAAGCGTGAAATCATGCCGGACTCAGCAGGGATGCCGAACAGTGGAATCAATTGCTCGCTATGATGTCTAGGGTGATCATTTCTCCTCCAGTCATCGACCCTCATCACGTTCATATGTCATTACACGCTTAAATTATTTCGTAGTTATTCCTATGCAGGGACGTTTGACATCGTGTAGTACAGATTAGGGCAAACAAGAAGTTCGGCACTTGAGTGTGCTTCAATCTGAAACCCATAAACACGCAGTGTCGACGGTAATCGCGTCTTTGAGCATGATAAGTTTTAAAAGAAATAAAATCTGTCAGCCACAAATTTATGGAATTGCCATAATGCAGGTCCATGAAGCTGTTTATTGTGACAGAATTATATGGACATTCGAGGTAAATTTCCGCCGGTGTCGCCGCCGTGGTGTTCTGCATAAAGCCCAAGTGCGATAACATCGTCGCCGCGCGCCGTATGCTGTATGTGTGAGTGAAAGCGTGCGAGGGTGAGCCGACGAAGGTGGCTCAATCTCACGCACGCGAAGAAGGGAAGCGCGGTGGTAGCGCGCCGTCCTCCATCACGCGCAAGGCACTGGGAAAGGAGGAGGGAGGGGGGAGGCGTTCCACTCCGGTAGCCGCGGCGTATGGCGCGGCCGCGCAGGCCATATATCTTGAAAGCCATCTGCGGTGGGGACAGACTGTTGCGAGGGCTGACAGCTTCGTGCGCGTTGTGCGCTCGCGGCTTAGTTCGCGTTGCAGCGAGAGGCAACACGAAGGTCAATTAACTCGCCGCGGCTGCCGCACTTCCTCACTCCAGCGTTTTGACCGCGAGTGTGCGCGGCCATCGAGGGAGATGTGCTGATGTTTTCATTTGTGCGCGTGACACCATGCTTGTTAATTTAGTTAGTAGGCGAATCTTCACAAGTTTATACGGCCGACTAAACAACTATCCCTACTTTGTATAGCTGTATACTAATTTGCTGTCGGAATCGATGATTCGCCTTTCGGGTGAAACTGACTTTTTTTATCAACACTTGAACGAAGAATATAGAAAATATTTCTGAGGCTACCGTCGTGTGTATTATTGTTTGTATCACTTTTGTTTCAGTAACAAAGTGGAACTCTACTTAAAGAAAAAAAATCCTACTGAGGCCGTCCACGCTAGAAATTGGAGAACAAAGGCCCAGAAAAAAATTAAAAATAAGGTAGCATCCATGCAACGTTCGGCAGCACGAAAGATGATAAGCTAGGAGAGTAGATGGCGGTGGTATGAATGACAGAGCAAACGCGAGTTATTGTTGTTGAGTTATATAAAGGTAGTGGGGTTAGGTAGGGTCATGTGATGCGTAGAAGAGATATGGAGCAATCTAATAGAATAACAGAGGGGACGCCAGTGGGAGGAAAACTCAGACAAGGATAGAATAAGCTTAAATGGACTGATGAACTTAAGATTTTCGCAGACATAGTTTCCAGCCAGCTGATGCAAGACGGGAGTAAGTGGATATCCCAGTGAGAGGTATTCTTACTTCAGTGGGCTTAAATGAGCTATTCGAGATAATTAACTACGAGTGACAATTCATTAACTTAAGTGCAAAAAGATATGACTGCGCTGATTGGACAGTCAGCCTAGATGCAGTGAATTTCAGCCGCGTTCGTGGCGTTTTTTGCCTGGTTAAGTTTACGCGCTCCGCATAATTCGAGGCATCAATTTCTCATTAGTGACTTTGCAATGAATGCGTCTGCAAACTTGATGGAGCGGGGCAGCGCTTAAGCCAGACAAATGCCGGCAGTGCTGTGTCAAAGCTAAGCCCCCTGCTATTCTGGAACGGAAGCAGCTACATATCGGCCAAAGAAAGCCAAGTCAAAGGCAGCAAATATATCCTAGAATGTTGCCTGCTCTGGGGCATTGATTTTCTTCTTTTAAGACCAGCATAAAAAGACGTGTGGATGTTCAAAGCCAGAAAGTTTTACGGCAAAGAAAAGCCTTTGATCTGTATATGATTCGAAAAAACGGGTGCCTAAAAAAGGTAAAAAATGTTGTAAACTGCCAGATAAAACGAAGAGGTGAAATTTGTTGTGCAGAAAAGCGACAGAAGGCGCTAAGTACGTAATTACCGCACCTCGGCAACGCTGGAGAAAAAGGAGTTTAAAGATAGACAACAGACGACACAAATAACAGCGGAGATTGCGGCAGCTCGGAAGAAGAGTTGAACTCGGAGAGAGCACCAGGAAAGCCGTGAAAAGGCTGTTTTCGCTACTGCAACGCGTGGCTTTATCGAGCGTCGCACCGTATTTCATTTCCGGCAAGTGCGGCAGACACTTTAATCTGTGTTGTCCGTTTCCTTCTTTTTTGTTTGTTTGGTGGTCTCTCATCTTAAGTTAACTTTGGAAAGTGAAAACGCACAGTGGACTACAGTGCCAAGCAGAAACGATGAAGACACGGATGTGGCCCTTCCCGCCCATACACCTTACCATCTCCCGGACGAGACTGGATAACGGGTTGGAAGTTACCAAAAGACAGAAATGAATAAAAGCGATGGAAACAATAACAAACAAACTAAATTAGCACGCGTCGGAGCCCCTCGGAAGTGCAAAGTCGTTATGATGTCTCTCAAGAAACAACAGCCAAACAGATGCTGCAGAAATTTGCTATACAGTGCGAAACTTTGGGCTCGTGGCTAGCAATGTGACATGACTTTTAAATTTCACTGCCTGCACAATTGCACGGATGCGTGATTGTGAAGCACCGCTACGTCCGAACACTCCCCTACCCTCCTTCCTTCCTTATTTTTCTACTTATCTCGTAATAATTCTGTCCTTCCAGTTGCTTGCTCTTGGCTTCAGCCCGCTAACGAAAGGTCAACGTTTTCGCGGTTGCAATTGTTTTTTTTTTTTTTCTGGGCACATCGACCGCAGTGCTTTCCTTGGTGGAGGCGCATGTGGAGCAGCGCTGAGCGGAGTGCAGGCTTTGTTTTCGAAACCAGTGTCTCAATCATCGCAGTTAGCATTGCAATTATCATCACCAGTGATCTCTATAACACCAGGGCATGCGTGTAAATTTGTAAATTCCTCAAGCACAGATAAACAGGGACGATTATTTTTGTCCCCTTTCGTCGCGTGCTCCAGTGTGAAGGTTGGCGTTTACTGCACTTTTATTGCATTAATCACAACTTATGTTCCCTTTCCTTCTTTATGCCCCAGTGCAGCGTAATATGCTAGCAACCCGATGCTCAGGATTACCTCTGTGTTTTCTGTAAATACAATATCTGACTCTCTCTCTTTACATGTATCAGCGTCATCGAGTGCAGCTTTCTTTGGCGGGCTGCTTTGCGAAAGGCTAGGCCGCGATTTCGACATTCCAGTGTGCACATTAGTGAATTTTTATTACGCTGGTCTTGCATTTGTTCCAGTGAAATGGAGCGTGATGGAATCGAAAGTTTATTCTCGATTGAGTGTGAATCGAGTGTGATTGACCATGAATAATAAAAATGCAGCATGCGGGTAGGCGTCGCCAGCATCTACTCTGATTTAACTTGCAGTAGTGTACTGCTCGGTACCGTGTGCAAGCTCCACTGTGGATTTCTACGCTACGAAGTGTTCAAGAGGGCGATATGTGGCACAATGAGCAATGATGGGTATTGTAATCATGATGACAATAATAATCAATGTTAATACAAGGAGACTATTGTGGAACTGAAAGGCAGGCGAAGTAGGATCGCATGAGGCACCTACAAAGTAATATTCGCACATTTTTTAATGTGACGTGCGTAACAACTGCCTTTGATGAGACGCACTCAATGAAATTACAAGAAATTTTAGTACAGCAAGATGAAAGCATGAAATCAAGGCAGAAGTGTCAGAAAGATGTGCAAGCTTTGCATAACTGCCAAAAGCAATCAGAACAAGTATAACTGGACCCTAAGTTGAAGCACTGGTCCCACGCCGATACCAAGGGCTAATTTTGCGCACACGTGGAAATCAGTGTGACCAATAACAACACTACGAGCGAAGCTTCGGGACTTTCAGGAATGTCCACTGGGGAATAGTGTTGCCCACATAAAACCAAAAAAGAAAAAGAACATTTGTATGTGGTTGGCGTGGTGTTTGCAGTTACGTTCCGTGTCGAGTCGATCGTTTACGCCGCAAGAGAACGATCAAATGAAGTGCGCGACGGCTGCCTGGGTAAGGGACACACAGTATGTTACCGGAGGCATCGAGGCCATCGTTGGAATAGAAAGGGAATCCTTTCAGATAAAGATATAAGGAAACGCGCTGCGTGTTGGAACGCGCAGAATGATAAGCTTTCTGCGCACGTAGATGTGCGACATAATTTTGCTCAGGAATGTGGAGCACGGTGCGCAACTGCGGGCCGAGCCGGTATTGACGTTTTTTCGGGGGGATAGCATAGCAAGAGCAATTATCGAGCGACATCGACGCAGAATCCCGCCATAGAGCTACGAACCCATCCTGGAATTATAGCCTCGTTTTACGACGCCATGTGACTGCATGCGGTGCACTCGTACGCGTGTGATCATTCATGCATGTCCTGCGCCACACTAACTGTCTACCATGCCCCTTTCTCTTCGTCGTTGTACACTAGCGCTACCCAAATGCCTAACCAGGGTATAGTAGGACTGACAGCCGAGCACTTTTCAACATCTCTGCGCTCCAAGGCAGTGTCGCCTGCTACATACAATGGCGAAGCAGAGAAGAGGAACAAGAAGTTAGAGGCGGGGGCATGGGAAACGCAGCATATGCTAGGTACAGTCTCGGGTACAGTCTTTCGGGTACAGTCTCCCAGGGATGGTTGCGCCGTCGTCCAAGAATTTATTATTGATTCCAAGCCGATTGCTCATTTAAACCTGGCATCTTTATCATTACTATTTTTAGTACATTTCAACTCAGACTAAGTCATTCATTCCTTGCATTTATCACATTGAATTTATCAGTTTCCGCAAGTTTGCAAATTATTATATTGCTATATTCATTAATACTTTCCCACCTGAGTCTTGGGCAATACTCAGTAGTGGCTATAAGCCACAGTCTCGGAGAACAACAACTGCGATCGGGAAATTAACGCGCACTTTCGTTGTTTCCTAAAGTCATTGTGCAGCTCATAACGTTTCACCCCCCTACCCCTTCATGTCGTCACATTTTTGCTTCAGGTATAATATGACCAATTGAGTTCGTGCAAAACGTTCTCCTTTATATTGAGCGCTCTCTGATTATGAACCTAAAGAACGCGACCAAATTGAAACTGACGCTATAGTATAGAGGCACTTTATTTTTGAGGACAGCGAACGCGCATCGGCCCATGGCTCCGTTAAAAGACATTTGTGCCGTTAAAAGACATTCGTCCACTGACCTTTCTAACCGCTACTCGGTGAACCATGTCAGCGAACTGCAACATAATGGCGCTAACATTCTCCGGCAGTGTTAGGTCCCCACAAACCTGAGGCATGCAAGAAAGTAGAGAGAATGCAGGCGGGGAGGCAAACATTTTAGTCAAAAGGCCATGCGGCTCAATGCAGCATGATCGCGGCGAGTAATAGTGAATAGAAAGATGAAAGAGACAAAAAAAGGGAAGGTTTGCAGTGAATAGGTGGACGCGCGCAATAGCGTAATGTAATCGAGAGACATTAACCGGCCAGGCATTCTCAAAAAGCACAGAGGCACAAGACTGGAAAAGTGTGTAATGCCGTGCTCCAATGTATATGTTTTGTTTTGTTTTTTGTATGCAACTTAAGTAATCTTTTTCTTCGTTGATAATGAAATTACACCATCTTTCCACTGCGGCTTGTAAACGTATTTTGTCCTTGAACCACGCACGTGGTGAATTTTCAAACACAGCCCTTGTCCAGTCGTGCACTACTTGCGGATCTTTCGTTTCCAAGTGTCACTGTCCTTGTTACGACGACGTCCAATACCACTGATCTAATTTGGAAATGTACCGTCCAGTGAATGATCGTGCCAAGCCAGGAAAGCAGCCGGTAAAGTAAATGCGGAAGCTCTTGACGTGAGCCTTAGAACGTGGAAACTCTCACATCGTTGCAGTGATTTCAACGTTGTGTTCGAGATTCCAAACAGGTCTGTAGTCTGGGTGATCGGTAAGTGTGAGGGATAAATTCTTGCAATTTTCACTTCCGGTGAATTTAATTACAATAAACGGGCAGTGCGAAGACGTCTCGACGACACTGAAAAAACAAAAAAACCATGTCGCCGATATAACTACTACGTACAAAAGAAATAATCGAATTGTGGAGCGAGCGAAACGCGTGCCTAGGAAGCTTGAAAAGCTTGTAGCTTGAAGGAGGGTTAGCGCATATGAAATCTAAGCGGTCAAGGGTACGAATGAAATTATATTTATTTAATTACGCCTAGCCTTACCACTAAACGCGAAAGGCCTCGCTATAAAAATAAATAGGTTGCGGACTTCTGAAGTTCTCTCTGGAGACCTCGAAGGCTTGCTGTGGGCTTTCTGTAAGATTCAGTATAGGCTATGACGTGTGGCCATGTTGTTGTATTGGCAAATTTTTTCCAGTCGTACACCTTGCGGTGAACATTTGTCCTCGCCTAAAACTTTCTCCCGCCTTATGTTGGTCGTCCAGTTCAACAGCACGTTTCTCGCACTGTACCGGACAGTGTTGACCGAACACTTTGTTCGTGTGAAATAATTATTGTGAATAAAATTAAATGTGAACAAATCTACTATGTACCCATGCTGGAAAGCAACAGCTTCATAGAGAGCCCCAGCCTGTAGCAGTATATTTGTTTGTATGTTTTCTTTTGGGAGGAGAAATCAAGACAGTGAAATTCTAGGAGATTCAAGATAAAGTGGCGCTAAATATAAAGAGCATTATTTTACAACATCTTCTGGAAATAAGAAGTACCATGGCAGGCGTTTCCCGTAAGTAGCCAGCTCTAATCCCCGGTTTGCAGGTTTTTAAGCACTAAGCCAATCCAAAATAGAGAGAAAACCAAGAACCCACTAAATATAAAGCACCACACACCGATACATCGCGCGTGTCGGTAAATAATGCAGCCCAGAAGCAAGGCCACACGGAAAAATCAAACGTTTAAACTCATGGACAACACTGCGAAAAACGTTCGCGATGTTGCGTGTCTTCGGCCCCGCATCTTGGTGCGGCTTCTCTCATGCCCATCACAGTGGAAATGGCTCACGGCCCCGCCTGTTCCTCAGGCTTCGTGCACAGAGCTTAGAGTAATCTTGTTATACGGTGGATTTCCGTGCGGTGGTGCTCATTGTTTCGCTTCTGCCTCAAGACTGCTCCCACCGGCCTTGCAGACACCCTAATCCGACGTTCGGAATTGGATCAGGCGCACTGACAAAGCTAACTTCCTTTTTTTCTTTCTCCATTGTGAGCTGACCGCCGAGCTACGATTTACGCTGACTACTATGCCTGCTGGACGTTTCCATTTAAGGCCAGTGGGGCATATGCAGGCGGAATCATTAGCATTAAGCCTTGAAAACAAAAATCATCCTATGGATGTAGAACTCAGCAGTGGCGCGCCGCCTATGCTTTGAAGCTAACTTAAAGAATGCACTTAAATCTGTAAGCTTAGAATTGATTAGATGATAGTAAATGTCGAAGGATATTCGCCACAGATGTTATTACTCTTCATGACGCAAGTTTAGCATAAGAGATCACAAACATAGCGCATACTTTATGCGCTTTAACCTTCTCTGGAGTCTTCTCTCTGAAGGGAGAAAATCTATTCATGCCACGATTTAGGAATCGTGTTCGAAGGAACAATTCTATTTGTTGATTAGAATAATATATAAACCAGCTCAAGAAGTCGTTCAGTTTAGTTAATGTAATTAAAAGACAATGCTACTCTGCTTACGCCATGGTAATGCTTGCTGGATTAAATTAATTAGATCTCGTGTGAATGACAACACAATCTCAACACAGCAGGGAAAGTGTTTGGTGTAACGTCACTGAAAATCTCATTTTCTAAAATTGTCTTCAGCATTCTGAACGATATGCTTACATTTATTCTAAGTGGCCTCACTTAGTAAGCGCTTATTCTAAGCTCGCTGTTTACTAAACTTGTTTGATTCGATTGTATTCAATTTTCCTCATTAGAAAACTTACTGCCCCTTTACCACATTGAAAATTTGGCCAATAAACGTTATGGCTGGTGTTTAGCTGCATTTATCTGTCATTTCTTCTTGTCCTTATATTCATAATTTTCTCCATTTATTCATAAACTGCAACATCAGCTGGCGTATTAGGCAGTACAAAAGTGCTCAATTTGCGTAGTCGCTTTCTTCTACTGCGAGACACGTTGTCAGTTTGCGTTTATCGAGCCATTTTGCTTACCTCTCAGCTGATGCTACAGTGTGCTGTTGTACCCATACTTGATATCTAAATGCTGGATGATTAAAAAGTTATAGACAGAATCATGAGTAAAAAAGCAACAACTTCGTCAAAGAAGGAAAAAAACTACAATCTTTTAAATTAGCAAAGTTGAATAACTAGCCATGCATTCACGAACGCTGCAGAGTTCTGGCAAAGAGAGTATCATACGAAGGTTATCCAAAAGTTAATCGGATCTGTGTTGTGCAAACTATGCCGGTATGACAAGGCTTATGCTGTTGGCTTGCGCGTGCGCTCGGGGTGAACAAAGCTGAGAATGCAAAGCAAATCGTTACCACCACATCAGACGTACTTCCTGGTGTGGTTCCACTGACAAGTGGGAGGTCATCAACCTCAAATTGTACTTTAGTACGTCTCGAGATTTTTCTTCAGGTCCTCTCTATACTATGTCCACTGCGTCTAATTTATTTTGTTCATTTATTATAATTTATTTATTTATTTATTTCGCATGGTTGGTTAGACAAAGCCAAGGACCTAACTTCGTCAAGTGCGAGCTCGTGCAATACTCCAGCTATGGATGAATTACTTGCATGCAGCGTTGAGCACCTCCGCAAGGAAGGAGAAAATAGGATATTTTGAACTTAAGACACAGTTGGGTGAAATGTTTCTGGGGTCTGGCGGCATACGAATGTCCAATTCTGGAATGCCGGCGGCTTAGTAATTTGGAACTCTAGCCATTGTTAACAAAATATCGAATATCTGGTTCCCAGTATAACTTCAAAATGGCACATGTGCCCATTAAGTGCTTTCATGGCCAACTATACTTCCACTGAGTGTTTTCCACGCGACTACTTGAAAAATATGACATTCAGGTGCGCGTGCGCGCACGTGGGCGTGACGGCGCACGCGCATGTGTGTGTGAGCGTGCAACAGTGTTTTGATACGAAAGCGTCAAATGGCTCATTGAGCGAAAAAGCCGGCGTCCCTCGTCTGTAGCAGCGAACCGCCCCCTAAATTCTAATTGGCTGCGACGCCACGTCACGAGCAGAGCGAGCGTAAAGGGTAACACCTGCTGCCGCAATAGAGCGCCAGGTGTTGCGTGGGGGGAGAGGGCATCGCCACGACGCCATGTCACCCTCGCTCTCGCTCTCGGAAACCTGTGTTATCCTCACGTTTCTTGTCTGCGCAAGCTCTCGCCTGCGTTCCATCTGCGCCTCGTTAAGGGCAAATCAAAACGCGCCAAGCGTCTCAACGCGCTCACATGCCCGCGAGGAGTTCATAACTCGGACGGACCGCTAAGCGGCGTTCAAGTGGACATTAATGCTTTTGCATTCACAACTCACAAGGAGTGCTCAGGTGTTCTGGCATTTCTTCTTCGTTGCATAGCTGAAAATTTTAAATTCTAGGGTTTTAAGTGCCAAACCACGATCTCATTATGAGGCATGCTGTAATGGGGGACTACCAATTAATTTTGACCACCCGGGGATCTTTACCGTGCCCCCAATACACGGGTAAGGGGTGTTCTTGCATTTGGCCCCCATCTAAATCTGACTGCAGTGGTCGGGCTTTGATTCCGCGACCTCGTACTTAGCAACGCAACACCGTAGCACCTAAGCCCCCATGGCGGGTTTGGTTGCATAGTTCTATACGCATCTATTACATAATGCGTGCTACATGAGGCGCTTCTCTGGCTGCCTTTACGTTTGTGTACGCTTGCATTTAGTTCATGGTTTATTTTTGCAGGCTGTGTGTCTCTTATGTGGGCAAGGTACAAGTTCCTATTTATATGGAGTTAACAAACAAACAGACAGCAACAAGATATTTTGGCCTTGAAGTGGCTCACAGACGGCTCAGACATGAATGCTTGCACCTAACTTTCATCTTCAGCCTTTATTAGCGCATTCCGAAGGCGTAAGTAAACACGACCTTTAAACGTGGCTTCCCACACAATTTTAAACACAGAGTTCCATGTTTTCTGCATGCTTACATTTTTTTTTCTTTAACGTCTAGGCGTCAAATATCGAAGGAATTGAAGTAAACAACTTGAAAAGTGTGTCATTCAGGGCTGCATTTACGGCGCGCGGGAGCCTAATAGGCCTTATCGCGTCACTGCACGATCCAGACTATAAATCATGGAAGCTGACCTCGGCCATACGCCTGAAAGCAGGCGAAAGGCACGGAAAGCTACGGTTCATAAATAACGCACTCCCGGTGAAGCATGAGATATGGCACGCCTAGAGGTGCCTTTAGATCCTTTAGATGTATAATGGTGACCTACGGAGCGGTGACCTTTTTGAAAGCATATTGAGGGTAAATAGCCTAAAATTTAAAATTTAGTAAGACAAGTTTGATCTCTCAACTCATTCACATGACGTCGTGAAAATTGGCGAAGCCGTTATAAATAAGGTAAAAAATGCCAGGCAGGTTATACCAAGTCCGCCTTCTTATACAATATCAATCTAAAGAAATAAGAACTAAGTTAGATAACAAGCATAGGATATATAAAGTGGCAGATTTTAATGTTTATGTATATATGTGGAAGCTAACGTAAATTGTGAACTGTAGCCAATGTTTTCAGAGGCGCAGGATATAGGGGGTAGGTGTAATGCTTTTCATTAGCCTTTCAACTCCAGCTGTGAGCTAGACAGAGTGTTACCACTAACCGCTTCAGCCGAAGGGTCACACGTGTACAAGCGCCTGCAAGAAGAGCGGTTGAAAGGGGCAAGATTGCTGATTTTTGTTGCTCGCTTGTGTGTTCACTTATTCTCACTCACCGAACAAAGAAATAAGTAGGAAATGCCGCTGCTCCTACCGCGGAAGAGCACCAAAGAATGGAAAAGCAACAACATTAAAGATTAAACAAAATTTTAAAACACAAAAACAAGGACGACGCAATGGTCCCACAATATCTAGAGCTGACCGTAAAGGGAAAGACACCGTGACACTCTTCCGAACCAGCCCCTCCGTTGTTGCTCTTGCAAGCCAAAGCTCGAGGTGTCAAGTCTGAGCAATGAACTCGACTCAGTCACTACACAGCAAACAAATTGCTCTTATTCTTCGGTGCCGAGTAACAATGGCCCTTTATCGTGGCAGTATCGATCCCACCACTGACGTGTGATCCTACGAGTCCTCTTTGCTCGGACAAGGTGCTTAACACCTGAGTGCCATCATGCCTTAATTTTAGCCTTCAAACCTGCCCCGGTAAAGAGCACCCCTCATCGCCTCCAAAAGGTGGATAAAACATGTATCGTTAATTTAGTGTTTGCTAAACGGCGCAGCTTGTGAGGTTTCTTTTGTCCCTACCATTATTACATATGAAACAGCAATGGTGGATATATTATGCATTAGAAAGTGTTCCTTAACTGAATAAATGAGTCTGTAAAGCAATCAGTAAAAAAAAAGAAAACCTTGTTCGGAACAGGTACGCCGATTAAGTTTGGTCAGCAGTCAACAATGAGTGTTTGCCCGCACATGCTAAAATGGCTAAATTAACGCGGAAAGCAACTGGGCTATTGTAGCTGCCAGTTATAAAGGTAGTCCGGAAAGCATAAGATGGATAATTACTTAGATCTCCCACCTTAAATAAACAAGAATCGGTAAAGATAACTTAAGTCTACCTTCTTTCGGTATTGGTAAAAATCGCACATATATGTCGCACTTGAAGGTACAAGAAATATCTCCCGCTACTGCAGGTTTATTACTTGAATGTTGAAGCACTTAAAAAGAACAGTCTATTACGTCGACGTTTCGGCCTGACTCCGGCTGAAAGATTGACATAATAAAAAGTTGTTTTTAAGAAGCGCTTCTACATTTTAGTTCTATATGTACATAGATAAGCAGATGCACTGACGCGCTAAATGTTTGTCATATTATAGAGTTTCGTTTTATTTTTGCCAATACTTAGTAAAACAGTGATAAGGATCCGAAAAAGGTTATAACGGGTGATAACATACTAGCGCCGTTTGTTGTTCTGCATCAGTAAGCGGTAGATGCTTCTTTGGCTCATCCACGTGGCCTCCTGTTCGGACAACACGCTTAACGGCGGAGTGCCATTATGCCGAACCAACATATGAAATGTCCTTTAGAGCACAGCTATTAGCCGTCTGTTCTTCCGGTGAACGTTGGCGTCGGTGGCGTCGGTGGCGGCGTAACCAAGTGAACGAGCACAGTGAAAGGTCAAAGCGAGCATGGAGCGTAGCGGGGGGTGAAAGACGCGAGGAGGAAAGCGGAGAGGAGGTTGCAGGGGAACCATGAGGTGGAAAACGGAGGAGGGTATGGCGAAAGCGAGAGCAGATAGGCGTAGTGCAGCCGTCGATGGCTACGAGATGGCGCCAGGGTAGCGCGCATCGTCTGGTACGTCTGTCGGCGGCAGCTACTGTCAATCGTGCCCATGCGTTACCCACGCGCTGCCTCTCGCGATCTCCAGATTAGCGAGGCAGTCGCGCCACACTTCACTCCATTTGCAACATGCCGCACGAGACAGATTGTCCACACCAGCCAATATATACATCCCGAAATGGAAACGCGTATAGAGCTGCGCACAAATTTTGCATTAGGCAAATACCGTAATCGTTGGTGAACTTTCTTCATCTCTAAAACCTGCATGCAATTTAATCGCCCTACAGCTTCCGTAGTAGCCCATGACTAACACCAAGCATTTCAAGACTGCCGATACAATGCCTTCTGTTGGCTGTGATATTTACTAATGTTTAATTTAGATTGCACTGTAAAATGTTTCCCCCCTTTCCTTCCTCTAATGTCCTCGGGCCTGCGAATTATGAGGAATAAATAAATAAATAAATAAAATGTTGCAGTTCCGCCCGAAAGGCGAAGCATCAATTGTGATAGCAAATTAGTAGAGAGCTATTCGGAGTAGGGATAGTAGATTTATCGGCTGCATAAACTTGGACACATTCGCTTACTAACTGAAATAACAAGCATGGTGTCAGCGCGCGCAAGCAAACATGAATAGATCACACTCAATGACCGCAGACAACGACTGTCAAAACGCTGGCGGCAAGCGCAGCCGCCGCAGCGGGCGAAGGTTCGTGTGGTCTATCGCTTCAACGGAAACTGAGCGGCGAATGCACATCGCATACAAAGGCAAGAGCCGTGTGGAGATCACTTTTAAAAGACGGTGCGGGCGACCGTCGCAGTCGGGCAAAATACAAGCGCAGTTGTTGACAGAGAAGAAGCTCCCCACCCCCTCCCTCCCGCGCTGCCAACCGCTTTCCTCCTTTCGAGTGGGAGATTGAGTGGCCAGTTCCCCTTGCGCCCGGTTGCAAGATACGCATTTGGTGCCGCAGAAGCTCCGACGGTCCCCATGTTTTTCCAGCGATGGCTTTGAAAAGGTGACTGATAGAGAGGAGTCTCTTTCTTAGGTAGGTCACATGGTGTCTCCAGGAGAGGTCGTGGTCGACAATGACCCCTAAAGATAGATGGGTTCTCTTAAACAGGATAGGCTGTCCATTAACAGACACCTGTCATTCAGTCATCGATTTTGTGCGAGAGCGACTAACGTGCATTTTGCTCTTGAAACACCGAGGCCTTGTCTTGGAAAATAAGCAGTTGTCAGCGTTGCAGCCTCTTGTGATCTTGCCATAACCTGGCGGCGAGTCACTTCGGAAGCCCAGATGAAAATGTAGTATACGTAAATTGGCAGACTTACCGACTGTGACAGGGATTCCGCTAGTCAAATCATAGCTAGGTTGAACAAAACTGGGCTCAAAATGCCACAATGTGGAACTACATGACTCATGTAGTGGTTGGCAGTTTGGCCGTGCTCGGTGAACACAAAGAAGCTCCTTCGGGACAAGTGGCTTCGAATCCACTGAAAAGGGCAGCCTCCAATATCAACAGCCACGAACACGTCAAGGATGTCTTCCTAAGAAACATTATCATAACCGCCCTTCACGTCTAAAGATAGCGCTGCGGAGAGGCACTTGGATAGTTTCTTGATTCATAACACAAGATAAATGACGTTGACGGCGACGAAAGGTAAGTCGAAAGCCTGTCATCATGCCTCGTTAAACAATGTAATGTTCAAAAAACCACTCGAAGCACGTGAGGTTGATCTTTCTATCAACTATCCAACACAGCTGGCGAGAGCAACAGGCCGATATGATGTTAGTTCAAGGGGATACTTTCCTTGCTTTAGGATAGGGACAAGACGGCTACGCTTCCATTAAGAGGAAGCAACGCCGTAACTGAATGAAGCTTTGAAATTACGTATCATGATCTTTGGTGTACCACGGCCAAGGTGACTTAGATCACCGTATGCTATACTGCCGGGTCCGGGTGAAGAGGAAGGCCTAGTAAATGAACAGAGTAGCCTCCACTTCTTTCATAGAGAAAGGTTCGCTCATTGCCGAATCTTGCATGAAGAGAACTTTGTAGAATTCCAGATCCTTTAGTAACCCAGATCCTCTGTTATTTTTGCCTTTCAACAAAATAATGAGTTGATGCATCATTTTTTTCCTCTCTCTGCAATAGAACGAGAGTAAGAGGGCTCGGCTGCTTTTTATACTTGTTTGTAAAAAATAAGCCCCCCTACTAGTCTTTCTTGAGCTGGCTTTACATAAAGGTGTTTTCTTACGCTCCAATATAACGCTGCACTAAACAAACTACAACACATTACTTGCTGCTGGGCTTAGAACGCTCATACGTGTTGTGTGTGAGAGAGAGAGAGAAAGCGAAGAGAGGAAAGGCAGGGAGGTCAACCAGATGAACGTCCGGTTTGCTACCCTACACAAGTGTGCGTGAGCGACGTGTCTGTGGTGACCCACATGAGGATCCCACTTCTACATTTGCGAGTGTTGTGGTGCATGTGCCTCTTACAGTGACTTAGTTTGCATCTGTTTAGGGACATTTGTACTTTGTGGACTTGGCGAACGAAGTGGGTTGTACTTTCTTCCTTAATGCTTGTAGTATATGCACAAAGTGTTTGCACAATTATTCTGGGTTGGAAGACTAGTAGCGTCCACCGGTTACATATAGCTGATCACAGAAAATTTCCACGAGAGAGAAGATACATTTCGTTGACGAGAAAACACATACTTTGTCTGCCTACAAGAGGTACGCAATTTATTATAGCTTATATTTTGTTAGTTTCTTTTGCGGTCCAACACGCTTACGCTGCGTAGCAACAAGACACGTGTTCTTGTCATGTACGAGTGTTCGAAAATTAAACACGTCGTATCCCTCGCCGTGGCAGAAGGCATGCACATCGGAGTTTTGTTCTTTTTTATTAGCGTGCCACAAGTCACAGAGCGGCCCATCGGCGTTGCACTTTTCGCAATCGCTCAGTTTACAACGTAGCGTTTTGCAACACCGTGGCAGCGTCGCCTTTTCTTCGTACCAAAAATAAGCTTTCTACTAAGTTATGAAAACAATGAAAGTTACATGTCAGCTTCACTTTCTAAAGTCATTCCAAACGGCCTTTATTTATATGGCACCTTGGAATTCTGCCTATTGCTGGCAGAACGGCATTATGAAAAGGACAACGTGCCGAATAATGGCAATTTTTTTACACGCTCCAAATGTCTTTCCCGCTGCCTTTTGCGACATGTAAAATTTAAAACGTCCTAAAAAAAAAAGAGCGACAAAGCCGAAAAATGGCACTCTAAGGCCTCCTCAATCGCTTCTGCGCAGTTCTGGGGCATTAAAAATTGTACTGCGCATGGCATGCAACGTATTTTGGGGCGCTTAAAATCGTTACGCGTGGCACGTTGTTGCCGGGGAACAATAAAGTGAGCTCACGTATGTAGAAAAAAAAAAAAAAGAAACAGACAGCAACATCGCATATTCGGTCATAGAAGCAACAAGTGTTGCATGATCGAGGTGCACGGCAGACATGGTAATCAGCTCTTTTAGGGCACATGTGGTTTGATGTCTCAGAATTCCCCCGAGAGAAAACTTGAATAAAGGGCTGCACGAGGCCCACCGGACTGTTTCGTTTCAGCACGTCCAGGCGGCACCGCGGAGCAGTTTTGCTATCTTACATATAAATTGTAGGACTTCGGTTTCTTACAATGCGAGAAAGTCGGACGGAATCTCCGAGCAGCAATATTTATTGTCGTACATTGTATGGCCCGCACATCCAGTGGCGCACCCTATAGCTTTCTTTGACTGTGGATGAAAAAATACGGCTCGGCGCGCCTCTTGGCCACCCTTAGCAATTCCACCCTCAGCAATGTCCCATCAATGACTTTACACCGGCGTCTATGTCTGTTAAAATAGCTCGCCCTTATAGTAATTCATTTAATTATGCTCTTCGTGGTATAACACGACAGTGTTTATTTTTTATTATTACGATTGTAAGGAGTCACATGTAATTCATCCGCTAAATGAGGTAGTGAACATGCACTGATCATAATGACTTTCAGCGGGTTTCCGAGGAACCAATCATCAGCCAACCATGCCGACGAAGTGAGAACATCAGCTTGAGCAGGTGTAGAATATATGTGCTGCTTACCAATTAGAACACCCAGAGACAATATGAGAACAAGTAAAGTAATATTTTCAATGGTCCTTGCGTCAATATTTCATTAAGCTTATGTACGTTGCCGCAGGCGCAAGGAAAGTAAAGTAACGTGAAATACCCTGCGTTTATTATAGCGACGTTGACAATGTTCAGCCATAGCACTGTCATATTAACGCGTTTTAAGAAAAGTTCAGTCCAAATCATCTATACGAACACACGACGGGTAGCAGTTGAAGGTTATTTTTGTAGGCAGTGAACATGTCTCTGCATGTCTACGCCACACGAGAGCGAGTGATACCATCAAAACGGGAAACAAGTATCGATATGGAATTTTCGTTTGTGCCAGACTGGAACAACGCAATATTATTTGCATTTTGAATACCGTGGTTCATGATGTATAAATACAACCAACACTGCTGTGGCTGTAAGTTCAAAACTAATGTAAAGGTATTCCCCTCCGCCATAGACCCGTGTTTATGCATGAATGAGAATGGCCTGTTCGCTTCATACAAATATGCATCTAATTTTTAATGTTTTTTTATATTAACCAAAATTGTTTTGTTTTACGGGAGAAATACTGATTGAAGTCTCAGCAAGAATACAGGAAGCACCAGCATATATAGTATAATATTTGCCTCATCGATCAGCTCTGAACGCATGAAAAGTGTGAATAGACTTCGGGGAACCCTCGACTCTATGACCACCTGGTAATAGAGAGTCGGTAATAGAGTCGCTGGCAGAACTACGGGAAACGTGAAGTCAGAACTCGCTGGTAGAAGTTCAGAAAACACGTTAACTCTCCCAGCCAACACGATTGCACTAAAACAGCCCGACTTTCACATAGCTCTCATGAAAGTCAATTAGACGACGGTCCTTTCACAGAATAGACACACTGGCGCTGGGGCCAGAGCGTTTGCGACGCAGAGAGCCTCAAAAGCGCTGCTGCGCTTTCAGTTAGTACACCCGCCTATGACATACGGAACGATAAACGCCTTTGTGCATATGTGTGCGTGTCCACTGTGAACTTTTCCTCTCTTCTCATCTTTCACTATCTTTCCCCTTTCACATTGCAGGTTAGGGAATCATACGCAGCATCGCTAACTTTCGTGCCTTTCCCTTATCACTCCTTTTTCTCTCTCTGTCCTTCTACCACGTGTACATTACCACTTCTGAGCCTTATGTTACTGCGCGGGCATGTAACAGTAACAACGAAAAGTAGAAACAAAGACAACAAGAGGGACCAGTTCAAGTGACAGATTTTGCATTATGCGCAAAAAATACACAGGCCCGCAAATTTGTTCCAATGTCTTCTGCTAGATCTTATGCCAGTCTTATCTTCCAAAGCTAATGGCCTCCTGATTCCGTTGATAACGCGGGTGGAGCGTCGCTCTGGCCACTGACAAACCATTAGCGTTGGAGAAGGCATTAGCATTAGCGAAAGGCATTAGCGTCGGAAAAGGCATCACTACAAAATTGCGGTCGAGGATGTGTGTGTGTGTGTGTGTGTGTGTGTGTGTGTGTGTGTGTGTGTGGTGTGTGTGTGTGTGTGTGTGTGTGTGTGTGTGTGTGTGTGTGTGTGTGTGTGTGTGTGTGTGTGTGTGTGTGTGTGTGTGTGTGTGTGTGTGTGTGTGTGTGTGTGTGTGTGTGTGTGTGTGTGTGTGTGTGTGTGTGTGTGGTGTGTGTGTGTGTGCGCGCGTGTGTGTGTGTGTGTGTGTGTGTGTGTGTGTGTGTGTGTGTGTGTGTGTGTGTGTGTGTGTGTGTGTGTGTGTGTGTGTGTGTGTGTGTGTGTGTGTGTGTGTGTGTGTGTGTGTGTGGTGTGTGTGTGTGTGTGTGTGTGTGTGTGTGTGTGTGTGTGTGTGTGTGTGTGTGTGTGTGTGTGTGTGTGTGTGTGTGTGTGTGTGTGTGTGTGTGTGTGTGTGTGTGTGTGTGTGTGTGTGTGTGTGTGTTCGTTCTTGGTGTTAACCTCCTTGCCTTTTCATTAACACTTTTCTCTCTTTCCATCTCCAGGCGCAGCAACTATGCGCGATGCATGGGGTCTGCAGTGGTCATCTCAGCCGCAATTGGTGCAGACAAGAATGACGTTTCTACATTGTTACGCGCAAAAGCCCGTTCAGTAGATCCTTTGCACAATGACATTAACCCCTGAAAAAGAGACCTAGACAAGAAAGACCAATTATGACTGAACGGAACACTATTATCGAAGCAGCCTCTTGAATCCGCTAAGCAAGACGCTGACATTTAGCTTAATTCGCCCAGGCCTAAATGGAGTCATTTTCGAAGGCATTTGACAAAACGCCGCGATACCTACCTGTGTGACATTGATCGTTTTGCGCAGCCGGGCTTTTCTTTCTTTTTTTTTCCACGCACTATTCCTCTTGACTGCTCGCCGCCATATTACCGATGGACGAAATCCTCGCGCACGGTTTTGGTGGAGGAACAATTAAATTACGTGTTCGATGCCAGCAGCAACTGCACGCTCTTTGCAGACGGGTGGCGTCGCTAGTATCGGTTACTACGCATGACACGACATCCACCCATAGAGCGTCGTGATAGTGGACGCAGGGAGCAACTACCACGGTTATTAAGACCTCGCTAAATCCCACCCCTGTTTTTCTTGCTTCGTGCAAGTTTAGTGAAGTGCTTCTTCGCCATAACGTAATTTTAATCCGACTCGTTGCGTCCATGCGAAAACATAGTGCAGGGCACGCCGAAAATGTATTATTATTAATATATTCTTCCTTTAAGTATATACACTTAAAGAAAGAATAAATTAATAATGTAATAACATATTAAAAATTTAAAAATCAATTGAAGAAAGGGAAAATTCATGCCTATTTTCGCCTCTACAAGCAGGTGTACGTATACAATCTTCTATATCGCTTGATTAATCTAGCAAATTGGTTAATCGTTATTCCGTCTACCGCTTTGCGACAAAATGTCACCGCTCCATGATGCCTTTACGGCAAAACTCCAGTTCTCGGTGAATTGAGGTTTTACTCCCTGACACTACATAGACCAGAAAATTGGCCCAGATATCGTAGCGTTTTATTTCATTTTTCATTTTTGTTATTTTTCAGGCGGTGCGCCTAGTGACCAATTTCGGCGATAACGGTGGCGTGGCGGTGGGCGAGTCATGCCTGAGCCGACGGACGAAAAGAAAATGGCAAATAAAATGAAATTTGATGAAATATGACCCCTGCATCACCTATACGATTGCCATAAAAATTTCACAATAAGTTAGGATAATTAAAACAAATGTTCTACTTGTTGTGCCCGAGAATCGTAGAGTGGACAAGAATAGCTGGAACTAAAGAAAATTGTGAAATGTTTCAAGGAACAACCTTACAACTGACCTTACTTACCTGAAATACTGGCCTTACGGGATAGGATGCTCGGGCAGAACATATTTTACATTTTATACTTGGCTTTAAACCGTATCGAGGTTTGTACATGCAACTCCTGCAATAAACGTCGCAGGTGTGGCGTCCGAGCGTAAGCTCTAGTTTAACATGTCTAGAAAGGGGATTTCAAAGCTGATGGGTTGACGTGTTAATTTTAACGCTGATTGTCTTGTACGGGCGTCAAACATCAGCCGTGCGGCTAGCAGTTGACACGTGAAAGTGGTTTCCGGATGATGCCACGTTCACATCCATGTTTTATAGCGATAGCTCTTAGGCACTCTTAACTCCCGTGGATATAACTAAAGATTTTTTTTTCATTTGCTAGGAAACTATGACACTGAGCTGAATGTGATCTTGCATGTCAGTCTACTGGCTGCGCGAAAATACCATCAGCTGTCACGCACCGGGCGTACTGAGATAAAGATGCCAATGTTTTCTAAAATCCTCAAACTTCTTCACCTTATACGTGCAAATGAATGCTGTGGCAGATAGCTGGACTAAAGAAAAACAAGAAACAAGTCCGGCATGTTTATGCTTTCCTACTGCGCGTCCACATACCTCCATGGGTATCGCTGGGAAAATATAAAATTTAGAAGTATTCGAAAGTGCGGCAGCCAAACAAATCGGCAGAAAAAAATATCATCCCAATGTGACATGCTTGCATCTATCGAAAAGTGAGACGTTCAGCATAGCCCTGCATTTGCCGAGCACCTGTGCCCCATCTCTCGGGGCCTCTTCGTTCCTCGCGGGCTCAGCATCGATTTCCTCTCATCCGAAATCGTTTGCCTGTGAATGCCCCGAAAGCACCTGCGCGCATTCGATCCAACCCGTATACCAAACCGGTCGGACTTTGAGGGTTGGGAAGGGGTGCCTTATGAAAGGTCGGCCTGGCTGGTGAATGCTCGGATATAATGTTTCAACTCAATGCAGTCATTTAATGCGACACGCCAAACTCCGAACCGTTCCAGAATATTATCGGCGCTTGACTCTTCCGCTCTTTCTCATGAGCGCATGAATCGTTCGTCATAGCAGTGTGAACGTTAGGCGTGCCATTAACGCAGTGCGAACTTCAAGGACCACTATTTAAAGCTATTCACGCTCAGGAAGTCTGTACACTTTCCGAAGAGCTCTCTTAGTAATGCAAGCCAGCGAGTTCTGCTTGTGGGCCGTCATGCATTAATTTTGGTTCTTGTGTTGGATGTGTCTGCATGTCATTTTTTTTTTTATTCTTCTCTTGGGGCGCTGATCGAAAAATTTGTCAGCAAAATGACGGCCCTAAAATTAACGATCTCCTAACGAGCCGTGGTATGGACGAGTAAGCCTTTCACTTTGAGTGCATTTAACGAATGCCTCCCGTTATTCACTGATGCCTACAGTCAGAAATATAAAGTAAGGATGACCGGCCCCAGCCTTAAAAATGATTCATGATAACCACGAGGTTGGCAATTATTTTCAGAAAATATCTTTGAAAAACTCCGGGGAAGTACGTTCGAAGTTAATGAGCCATGTAATCAGTAGCAAGCTCTGCAGACAAAGAACCAATGTGGTAGGCAAGGAGGACACAACCATGAGAAATATAGAGACTATCCGACTTTCGGGTTTTATTTGTCCTTTTAATGAAATTTTATATGATTAAAATGGTTCATCTTTCTGTCACAAGAAGTTCTGAACAAGTAGACATAAGAGTCTAGCGTAAATAAATGTCTAATATAAGTTTGTGATGCTAGCGTAGAGCTCTTCATAATAACCTGATGGATTGTATGAAAATATGATCATAGCTAATCGACCGAAGAGGTAGTCGCGATGTTATTTTCTGTTTCGTAAGAGAAGGATTATCTCTAGAGATTATGTTTGAAGCATAAAGACGACATAAAAAATAGGTTATTCGTTGAAGTTGGTAAACCGCACCTCTATAAAATAAGCACCAACTTGAACGTCATTTGCACATGTGGTAACCTCCATTTTTCTATTATGATTGTAGCACTAAGCTATTTTATATCAGTAACTAAAGGCAGAAAAAGTATTGTAAGGGTTTGCATGGTCGGTTGCTATACTTTGTTGAATGTTACTACAGAATATAAAGTTTTGGGGGGGAATACAAACAAAAAAAAACACTGAGGCTCATCCAAAAACTCGGCGCTAATGCCATCGTAAACTCGGCGGTAATGCAGTTCCACTCAACGTGAAAGCTTGGGAAGTGCGGAGCAGTGATTCGCCGGTGTTTGTCTTGTATTTTCTTTGTGTTTATCTTGTTTCATCCTGTGTTTATCTTGTCTTTAGCAATCCATCATCCGTTTGACAGCTGTGCTAAGGCACAATTGATGGGAAACCACCAAGCACATGGAGCCAAACCACCACATACATGGAGCCAAAGCATTGGCTGATGATAGTTGGAAGCGATTTTAACAAATTTCTGTTAATTAATTCGATTATTTCATGAGTATTCCTGTATTTTCTATTATTCCGAATCTAGTTAGTTGAATTTTACCGGGTTTTGTGCTGGTATTGGCAAGCTTTGGACCTGTTTTGCGCTTGTGTTTTCGGAGCGTGATGACACGACACATTGACACATTAGACGCCGACAGCCCGGGCCCCTGAAGTGCTCGTCACCTAAAAAAACATTCGTGACTGAACCTACAGACGTATACGACAGGTCGTATACGTGTAGTTCACGTTTGATTTTGTTATATGTTGTTATTTGTCCTGTCAAAGAGTGTGTGCGTCTCTTATGTGTGATTTTGTTCTTTTGTGTGCCTTCCTTACTCGTGCATGGAATTTCCCAAATTTTCTGGTGACTTGACTGTCTTCAGTGCTTTTCAGTCTTTCTGCGCTTTTAGTTTTACCTGCCCTGCGAAGAGGAGTAGCCGAATATGAGCAGCAACCTCTTCTTTAATGTCATATCAGTTCTAAAAAGAAGTTCTAAAAAAAGTCTAAAAAAAAGTTCTAAAAAAAAGGCTAACCTGACTTGGCATTTTATTTGGACGAAGACTGCAACACTTACCTAAAAACTAGCACCCGCAGGTATTCGCAAATAATTTCATCCGATAGAGATGTTTGTGAGAGCAGGCCAAGCCAAACGCAATTGACAACATAATATTCTAGAATATAGTTAACCGAGAACAATCTGGTTGACCTTGCTGTCTTTGCCTTATGATCTCTCTTTAGGAGGAAGCTGTCATACAACAAACAATTATTTCGAAAGAAAACCAGGGTGAATTACGGTCCTTCAGCAAACTCCCTTTAATTCAACTTAGGCGCCACTTACAAATGCGTACCGTATTCATTAAATGGCTTACGTCGACTGTATTTCTGTTTCGGAATTTAAGAGAATAATATGTTTGTGCTTTACTTGTTTTAATTATCGCGTTGTTAAATGTAGAAAAGTCAAGGCATGCATTTTTGCTCTACTACTGCATACACTTCCCGATGTATGTGCAACTAGTGCTTTCTCTCTCCTCTCTCTCTTTCAGTTCCTATATATGCTTCGAATAGCGCAGGGTGCATAACAGACGGGTGTCTGGTTATACCCCCTGTCTGTCCTCGCTTAAGTTTCTTTCTCTCTGTTTCTCTTTCTCACAATGTTCTCATAGAGAATTATAATTTACATTGAGGCTTAAAACGGCGCGCGAATAAAGACTTCACGGTTCATTTAATATTTCATCGTTATTTTTGAGAATTTCGATCGAATGAAAGGCTTGTTTGATCGGACACTTAAATGCATAAAATAGCGCCGCACACATGGAGAGGCTGGCAGAAAATTAACGCAGTTTCGCCCAACTGGCAAAGCATAGACAGCAATAGCAAGACAGGAGGCTTTTCTGAAACATTTCCATTACATTGTATACAAAGACACAGAGGATGCGTGCAATTTTATTTGATTTCTAACTTCACACACGGATCTGTTAATGTTCCCGACCACGTTCTGCAGCATAGCAAATACGCGCTCGCCGAACGAGACATAAGTTAGTGTGGACATAAAAAAGAAATAAAAATAATATTGCCCAGCCCGCACCGCCTAAGTCACAACGGGCTCACCGAACGAGACAGTAAGACGCAGAGATTCTGAACGCGCAACCCGCGTGACAGTGAATTACACTGCCTCTGGGATACGCCCACTTTTGATCACACTTTCGCAGGGATCTAGCCAATATAGCCACGTTTCGTTATACCATATATGGAATCCGCTCACTTTATTCGGCGACAAACGGACCCATCAGAAGCGCCAAATCTCGCAAAGAAAGAAAAAGGCAAGCTTTGCTGCAATAAAGAAATTACCCACTCGAAGGTGTGTAGTTGTTGCAGTGAGAATATTTAGGTAGCATTTGTTGTTTCATTGCATCGTAATGTCGCAGCAAATTGAGCTGGTCACAGGCACATATGCAGGGGCAGTATAGATGGATGTATACAGTAACGGTTATTTGTCAGTCACGCGAGCATTCCGTCGTCTGCTCGGTGAGAAACACACCTGCCAAACATTTCAGCACACGTCTCAGCCAATCAGCTGGTCCTCAGTTTGAAACGTCCTTACCAAGCAACAACCCCACAATGTCGCTGGATTGACAAAGCCGCTATCATTTAAAGAAACTTGCATAGGCCACTGGAGTTTCGGGTTTCAAATCTTCGAGTTGCAAGTTCATTTTATATGATGAACTGTTGCCTACATACAGAGGCCATGTCGAAAGAGTCCTTTTTCCCCGTTAAATTGCGCTGCATTGATCGTTTTAATGAATTCACTGGCTTCACAGAAGGTATTTTACATTTCCTATAAACCAATTTGTTTATGCGTAATAACACGTTATTATGGTTACTTCAGAACAAACGTTGTATACTAAAACGTATAAGCGCATATATATAACTCCATCAGTGCTATAGCTGTGGAAGGGAAGCATTCTGTGGCAAAAGCAGAAAAAAATATATGTTCGAGGAGCTACGGCAGCACGCTCCCGAGTTACCTTGTTCCAGATGACAAGATACATTAGAGCAATGGATGTTTACAGTTCTCCGCCAACAAAATCAAAGGGCTCGAACTTCACCGAGGCCAAATTTTTCATATCCATGATTTGCTGCACCGAACCACAATTACGGACATTTGAAACCGACTTCTTCATTACCATAACGTGACCTTTGCAATAAAAATATCTAAATGCTTGACTTCTTTTCTCAATCTCTCATGTTTGCGAAATGAGTGGCAAGATGAAACTCTCTTACTTGTTATGATGAATTTTCCGGGTGGTCTGCTCATATTTCTGTTCTTGTTGCTGCCCATGTTGGCTCATAGGTAAGCACGCGGTCGTGCAGTTTGTGTATCTGGAATGTGTGCGGTAGGCGCATCGTTGAACCATAAAGTCAAGCTAAAGCATTCGCAAATTTGGGAAGGTTTTCCCTCGTTACAGTGAACAGAAAGGCAAGAACAGCGTGCAGAATGTTTACTTTGCCCCGAGTGCAAATTGACCTGTGATCATATCAGTGTCGTACCTTTTTTTTTAAGGCGAGGATGTGTAACGACGTGGAGCGGGGAAACATGAACCACCCGGAAACTACCAGGTAGGCTCAAATTAATAATTGCACACACGCAACATTTACCTGTTCTTTTTTTTATGTACCTGCGCTACCTTCGACAGTTGTTTTACGTGCGCGTACTTTTCATAAACCCGTGAATTGGAATGGTCAAAACTAGATACGCTTTAATGCAGGTTGTTTTGTTTTATAATTTATTCGCTTATTATATTTTAAGCTGAGTGTCTGTGAGTGCGCGTGTAAGGGGGGAGGGGGTGAGATTATACTGGAGGTGACCATGAATGAACAATTTACTTTACCAAGAAGGAGAATGAACAGCTTTAACACAGTCCTTTGCGGTAATAAAGCGAAGATTTCTTTGCCTCTATGACTTTACCGCTGCTGTTGCTGGCTGCTGTCTTGCCGAATAACTTCTGTCGAATACGTGGGACATACTAAACGCAATGTCATCACGCTGTCGTCGTCGTACAGTAGTCATCCCCGAGAGCTCCTGGCTACAGTATTGGACGATTGGCCGGAACCGGACAGTGTGCAAACACTGGATATGATGCGAATTGAGGCGGCTCTTGCCGAATGCGTGGATCGTGAAAGTAATGTCATCGTCGTACCATTGCCATCCCCGCTGGCTCTTGGGTACAGCGCCAATGTTCTTGGCGAACATTCGCCACTATCTATCTATCTATCTATCTATCTATCTATCTATCTATCTATCTATCTATCTATCTATCTATCTATCTATCTATCTATCTATCTATCTATCTATCTATCTATCTATCTATCTATCTATCTATCTATCTATCTATCTATATCTATCTATCTATCTATATCTATCTATCTATATCTATCTATCTATCTACGTTTTGGTGTTCTCATTGTAGTTTCGTTAACTTGGTCTATACGAAAACTAGCATAGTATGACAAGAGTGTATGACGAACATAAATGATTGGTCATGACATGAATATCATGACGTGTGTGTCATGTAGGTCATGAAACAGCCGCCTACATCTTGGTGCTCTCATGGTCGTTTCGTTAACTTGGTATGTAAGTGGAATGGGTTTTCGGACATGGGTACTAAGTGAAGGAAACACTAAAGGATGATGGTAGAAGTCGCAGTCATTAGCATGGCTCAACGAAAATGACAATGACTCATTGAAAAAAGATTAACACTCAAAAACACTGGAATGGCTTCGGACGTGGGCACTAAGTCAAGGAAACACTAAAGGATGATGGTAGAGGTCATAGTCATGAGCATGAATCAGCAAAAATGACAATGACTCAGCGAAAAGAGATTAACACTCAAAAGCCACTGAAATGGGTTCAGACATAAATGAGAAGTCATGAAATGAATGTAATGACATGCGTGTCATGTAGGTCATGAAGCCGCCTACGTTTTGGTGCTCTCAAGGTCGTTCCGTTACCTTGATCGGCTCCCGCACTCTGCTTCGCATAACATCGATTCCCACTGGGCGTGGAACCTGCCGGATTGTTTCAACAATTGTACGGTACCGGACACACTGCAAACAAGCACCGGGTATAATGCAATCGAGGCGGCCCTCGACAGCAAGGGATGCACGTGAACGCGGACTTAAGCTTCAACACAGAAGCGCATTCGTTTTCATGCGGTCGTCCTCATTCTATCGTCATCATGCCATTGTTATCATAGCGTCATCGATAGAAATATGTCGCCGTCATTATCGTTCCATCAGCGCCATTTTGTTGTAGTGACTCCACGTTCGTCACCCCGTCGTCGTCGTGATTTTGCCGCCACGCAGTCATTGCCATTCCGTCATAGTCATTGAATCTTCGTCAGCCCATTGTCGTTGCGCTGTCGCTGACACTCCGCCGTCGTCATAAAGTCGTCGTTTTGCCGTCCGGATCATTTCAGCATCGGCATCACATTGTCATCACAAATTTTAACTCCACTTTTACAGTGGAAGTTGTTATGGACTAATTCCAGTAGCCGTTTCGGTTGGCGATGTTGTCCGCCACCGCCACCGCTGGTGTCTGTCGCACCTATCGCCAGGCTCCTACCCACTAAGAGGGATTGGACAAGAAATGATTGGATTCTCTTGAGGGAATGAAAAGTAGATTAAGGAGATGTTAAAAAAATGCTAGAATGAAAAACATGTATTGCATACCTCATTAAATCAAACAGGCTTGGTGACTGTTTGTCACCGCCCCGTTTTAAAGGGGATGCCAATAAATCATCATAATAATAATCAGCATTATTATTAGCATCGTATCGTGCCGCGGGTCAAGGGCTGTGACATGTGCACCAAGTAGCCTCGAAACATGTGCTTACTCTTCGGGGAACTTATTGTGCCTGCTCGCAAAGCACTAACAGCTGCTGAACAAGCGGATCATAAAGTACGCGCGCGGATACCACCAGCCAACGTCGGGCTCAGCAGACCGCTGTGCAAAGAGCAGCACAAGCCTTAGCTCGCCGTCGACGCCAGGCAGACAGTTCAGATCGTTCTTGTGAAAACTACGCAAAGAAACTTCGCTGCGACGACCCTCTAGGGCGTGCTGCCGAAAATGGAGCTCCTATGGAGCCGCTCCTCAGCATACGCTGTGACTGTGCTAGGTGTGCCGCGCAGGCTTGTGACTTTCTCTCATGGACAAGAAAGGTAAAGAAAGAGGTAGAGGTAACAAGTTATCGCGTGGGAGACGAAAGCAAGGACGGTCATTGCTCTTTTACAATTTAGATGTATCGCGGCAGAGAGGTCTAACTAAAATCAGCATCCCACTGATGCGACGTCGTTATCAATAGAATGAGTGACTGTACTTGGAAGCTCCCAAATGAGAGAAACTGATCTAGTAAGGACGCTCCTTCAGTGCCTTTAGTGCAGTTTTGAATCGTCATTTTCTTCGAATGTTCAAGAGGTTATGAATCGTCATGAATTTGGGCATAAAATGCAGCATTCTTTCCGGGAAACCGCAAAAAACTGCTAGCATAGGCTGCTGCGATATAAAGTTTTTGTATTCAAGTCATTCTTTTATCGAAAACAATTTCATAAAATATTCCTAGTTTTGGCCCTGGATGTCGTTCACTAATGAATATGGTTTCGGCATGCAATAGTAGAAATTATTGGCAGGCAAAAAACATGGACACGGACAATGTCAGTGACAACAAGTTCTAGAAAATTAGTGGAGCGAATTCCTATTTTTTTTTGCAGCGTAAGCTGTTATGGGCTCATTCCAATAGCCATTTCGGTTGGCGATGTTCGCCGCCACCGCCGCCGCCATAGCAGGTGCCCGTCGCAGCTATCACCAGGCTCTTAACAACAGTGGGTATTGACCAAGATATGGTTGGATTGTTTTGAGGAAGAAAAAGGTCACAGGCCTGCGTCATAAATACATGCAAAATATTTGTGTCATACATGGTTAAATCAAGCAGGCTAGGCGACTGTATGTCACCGCCCCGTTTCAAAGGGGATGCCAATAAATAATCATCACCAGCAGCAGCAGCAGCAGCAGCAGCAGCATCAAATTGTGCCACTTGTCACGCGATGTGACATACCCGCCGCGTAACGTTGATACGTGCAAACTTTGTACTGCAGTTTCGTTGTATTCCACCAGGTGTCCCAGCATGTAGTAGTTTTATGTTGGAAGTCGCTGAACCTGGTTAATTCAAGCAGATTATGTGACTATTTCTCCCCGCTCCGTATCAAAATGGATGCCAATAAATCCTTAACTGCATCGTATCGTGCCACAGGTCAAGGGATGTGACTTGTGCGCCGCGTAGTCTCGATACCCGTGTTCGCTCTGCGGTGCACTTTATGGCCCCTCCTCGTACGAACCGCTGCTGAAGAATCGAATCGTAGAGCTACGTGCACGGCTACAACCAGGTAACATCGGGCTTAGCAGAGAGCAGCACAAGCCGTAGATTGCCGTCGACGTCGGGCGGACAGTTCAGATCGTTCTAATGAAAACGACGCAAAGAGACTTCGCCGCGACGACCCTTTAGTGCGTGCTGCCGAAAATGGAGCTCATATGAAACCGCCCCAACAGTTTACACTGTGACTTTGCTGAGTGTCTCGTGCTGGTCTGTGACATTTAACGTTAACGGCCCCGTGTCACAGAAAATACGTTGTCGGCATCAGTGTTGGCGTCGGTGGCGTTGTCCGTTAAAGAAACATCATCTCGAACTACGCAGGCCGTCGACGTGGTGCATAGGCGTTACTGAATTAATTTAATTTGTCAAAGTAAAATGCGCGAGAAAAATAGTAAAGTGTGACTTACACGCAACCTACAGATATGATAACGTCGGATTGTGATTTGAATATACCAGAAAACATAATTCTGTTACGCGGACGGAAACTCAAACACAATCACCTTTTAAAGTTGCCGTTTGAGGTCTGTCTTATAGTAGGGGCGTCGCGGCCCGCTCGGTTCCTTGCCACACCATCCAGAAGGCCCTCGCCTCCACGCATCCGTGGCACCGGTGGCGCCCACCGTGAGGGAAAAAAAGAACCAGAAAGCTCGCCTTCGTGCATAGCGTTCACGGCCTACGTTTCCAGGAAAACATTAAGGTTACATAAGCTGCAGTTGTCGGGAAATGAGAGAAGCAGTCAGGGATCTTTGAATGCTATCGCGTTACACTCCTAAAGGCGAAGCTTAAGCGTCCTCACAGTTTTTTAACACGATAATGTTTGATGCCAGGGTCCACGATCAACTTCTTGTAATGAATGGTGACGTCCGGCGAGAATGCGTAAAATATGCTTTCTTGGCAGGGATGGCACCGCCATCTAGGAGCGGGGGGAATCGAAGTACTGGCAGCAGGACACTATCGAGCTCGACAGTGACGTCGCGGTAGTTTTCACGCAGTGAATGGGGTGGAAGGCTCTAGAGCGCTTCGGTAGTTTCAACGCAGTGAATGGGGTGGAGGCTCTAACGCGGTGCAGCCTGGTGTAGGCGGTGTAGGCCTTCTGCTGAGGTGACGACGCAGTATCCGCACATGGTTTGTCTTTCGCGTCGGATTAGCCTGCGACGCCGCGTCGCCAACGGAGTGCATCTTCAACATGCATCAGCAGTGGTTCACGCCGCCTACTGCTTCGCTTGCGATGGCACGAAGAAAACTGCTGCGCTAAGCGGCGCAGAAAGGCAACGACGTCGACGGGTGAATCTCGCTTTGGTCCGGCGAGAGACAAGCCAGCGTGAAGCAGAATGCCTTCGCACCTTCGCGGCGCACGCTGCGAACTCAGCCACTCGCATTCCTGAAGCTGAGCGCGTTGCAACTCTACTGGCTGCCCAAGACAATACGTAGCCGGACCAAAATGCTTGTACGTTCGCCGAAGCTAGTCGGCAGCAGGAAGCCGCTCGCCAAGAGGACGACGCCGCGCGCTAAACAAACCTGCAACACGCTCGCCGACCCGTAAATCGCGCGCCTTTCGTGGCAGGGGGCCGTGAGCTCACAAGGCGATTTACTAACAACCCGTTCGGATTCGCTTGTACGTTAGGCGAACGCCTGTGGTTTATGGCGGATTTGCGCAGTGCGTTGGCGCGTGCAAGGCAGTGTCTCTGGGAGATGTTTCGCGGTCGCCAGTCGTTCGACAACTTTCGCTTGTGTGGCAATTGCCGAGGATCCCTGTGCAGTGGCAGGGTGCCGCAGATTTTGGTGTTATGGTCGTTAATTAAGTTGCTACTTGCAACCTAATTCTTCCACGTGCAATAAACATGCAACAGCTTCTGTGTAGACATATTTCACTTCGGTGTTCTACCGATCCCTGTGAAAGAGGGATCAACCATAATTTTTTTCTTGCGTTATGGCCCTTGAGCGATGCCACCAAAACAAGTGAGACTCTAAAACAAAAGGAAAGTTTCCACATATTTGCAACACCAAGCTTCTTGTTCTTAAACTTTCTGGATTTAATAAGCATACCCTTGGTTTTACATTTGAAATGATAACAAGAGAAATACTTGTCTTTTTCATGTACCACCTTTTCCCGAAAGCAGGTGAATGCTTTTACAAGAAGAGCGGACCAATCAGACCCCCCTCTTCACCAGGTAGCAATATGGAAGTCGTGTGTGATGTTTTAATGTCACCACTATTTTAAAGCTCACTGAATATTTTCACAAGGAAGACTTCCGCCTCCACCGTTCACCTAATTAGAGGAATGCCGATTGTTTCCAGTATTTTTAGGTGCAAAAGCCACAAAATCATAATGGCAAGCTAACCATGTCCATTTTTGCCATAATGTATTGGGATACACCTCGTACAGCGCGTTATACATGGCGTCTATAGTGACGCTGATTTTCATTATTGAATATCAGATATCTGTACCGCAGTATATGATTTCCTGCCGCATTCAATCGTTATTTTCGCGGCACATGTTCACAAGATTTAAACTTGTGGTGGTATTTCAAAGAGCTACGCCAAGATATTATTTGGCTCCACTTTCTTTCAAAAACAATTTAAGATCTGCTGTATACGTGAGACAACGGGGATGGCTGGTACGAACTTCCACATCGTAGGGGCGCGGTGCAAGTAACTAAACACAAATAGAGTCCCCGAAAGAGTCTCTTGCCAACCGGTCTATACCACCACCGCATAAATTTCCTGTATCATTGGCAGTGTGAGTTGGTTTGCGCTTCCAGATTCATTGAGGTCCTTCTGCTTGCTCTTGGATTTCATCCGCCTTCTGCATCGCAGTGCAAGCCACGAAGACTAAGTGAAAACAACGGAGAGTTAAAGAACCCCATCACACTATTTGTGTTTTCTTCGCAATCTCTTTTGCTCATGGCATGTTCAACTGGTTGCTTCAAAACGCTCCTGTAGCACTCTGAAAATCATCTGAACACTTCAGTAAAAAAACATAGATAGCGCAATTATATTTGAAGCAAGCGAGGAAGCAAGATGACAGTGTCCGGCATAAATGCTGGCTCCTGTCGCAGTGAATGTGTTTAGAGTCGGACAAATCACTGATGTCTGGTAGTTAAAATTTAGTGCTTCATTACGACACCTACGGATGCCAGGACGACCTCATGATGGTGGCGCGACGTCTACGAATGCCGAACTTATAAGCGGATATTAATCCCCCCACTTCCCCCCGGTGACAGCAATGCCTCTATTTATAACTGCCTATGAATACTGTCACTGTAAAAAATGCATTGAACAAAATTCAATTCATACAACAGGAGCCCTATCTTTCAAAGTTTCATTGACTTACAGGCTCGCACAAAGCGCGCGCTACCGCTATCGGCAAGCTCGGCCACTTGGCCGGAGAGATGAAAGGAACTGAATAGAATTAAAGGGGGGAAAAGCCTTGGGGAAATACGGCTCCAGGACAGAAAGAATAACGTTGAAAAGAAGCACTGTGTCCGCGTGGCTCATCAAGAAGCTTCAACAGGCGCAAATGAGTTGGAACGCCGTGGCTCTTGAGAATTCCAAGCTTGAACAAAGCTACGCATTGAGGTACAGTAGTAATTTTTTTTCTTAAGCTTCTTCCGAATTGTCATGCGAACGCTTCTAACGACACTTCTTCTCCCGAGGCGGTCTTGCTCTTAAAATAACGAGAAATAGAAGGCGCGATATTCGGACACACTTATTCCGCTACAGTTTCACACACACACACACACACACAAATAAAGCCATTTTTTTTCTTTGTATTAAAATTGTATTCAATTTTTATATTACTTGAAGCATTGAAAGCAAAAGAAAAAAAAAGCAAGAAGCATATATACATGTTTCACAAACCGAAGATCACACGTGTCCGTCGAATGATAAAGATGAAGGAGTAAGAAAATGTAGGGAAAGTTCTATAATTTTGAGGCCACAACCGGTGATATTACTTCAGTTTAATGGTGTGTAACATTATACACACCGGTGTAATAATTAAGAGAAAGTTAAGGCGGCAATTTTTCTCGAACAGCTTCTGCAAGCGGATGACGAAAAATCAGAAGGTTAATTGTATTACGTTGAGGCTCACACCGGAGTCCTGATGACCTAATCACCAACAAAAGTAAAGGACGTTCTTTTTTTCTTTCCCCGTGGACATCATAGCCATTTTGAAATATTAGTTTGAGGTTACAGGTTGTCCATGTGTCTTTGTTTATTCATTTTGTGCACTAAGGGACAATTTTGGATGCCTTGTTAATTCGAACTCTGGAAATAATTTATGAGTTTGCCGAAATCGAAATACTGACAAAACGTATTGGGATGTTTTTAGCTTCTATAAGCCAGCAGTTCCAATAAAATGAGGATTCCTTTTCAGTGAAGGAGCAACACATACGTCGCGTTCGTGAATTTCGTTTATTGTATTGCCGCTGCTTTGCCGTTTCCGTTGTTCAAACTAGGAGTGTAGGGTCTATGTGTAAGTATGCATGCCGTTGAACAGAAACAAGTTGTAAAAATAAGCTGTTTTTAGCGGCAGTCGAGTCTTAAATTTGTCTGATAATTTCGGGAATTTTCTTTTAGCAATTTTCACGAGGTTGATTACCTCGTAATTGTGCAGTCTTCTAGGGGTGATGTGTTTATTGACCCGGTTATATCCCCGGAATTCTAAAACTATACCGTATTGATGCCGTTTCATTACTATTATTCCTAAT
This sequence comes from Dermacentor silvarum, assembly GCF_013339745.2. Lineage (NCBI taxonomy): Eukaryota > Metazoa > Arthropoda > Arachnida > Ixodida > Ixodidae > Dermacentor > Dermacentor silvarum. Next base: position 165,661,696 of record NC_051159.1, read on the forward strand.
GTATTGATTGAACGTGAATATTTGAGAAAACTTGTCTACTGTTACAGTGCATTCATTTCATCCCCTGTTTAATGACGGAAAAAAAATTCCAAGGACACCCTAAGCAGTTCTTATGAGTTGTGAATGCGAAAGCGTTATTGTCCAATTGAACGCCGCTGAGCGGTCCTTCGAGTAACAAATGCGAGTAATGCTGCCAGTAATGTTTTCGAGTTTTGCTGCGAGCTATGTTATCGAGTTTTGCGAATAAATTGGCGCGGGCCAATTTTTTTGTAAATTTCGCCATTAGCTTGTTGGCTGTCGAACGGAATCATTTAGACGATATTGCTGAGAAATCAAGGACGCCGCATGCCGTCTACGTCCTGTGTGACGAGATACAAAGGAAGCAGCAGCGGCCACGAAGGCCGGCAGGCGCGCGCAGCATCTAAGCCCAGTGCGGTTGAGAGAGAGAGAGAGATGGACCGCGCGCTGGCTTCCCAGAGCGAGGCGGTGCCACCCGCACGTCACACGACTGCCTCGCCGACGACAACCCGTCTCGCCCCGCGGCGTCGCATCGCCATATCTGCTCCGTTGCGTGGCGTCGCGGTGATGCCCTCTCCCCTCACGCAACACCTGGCGCGATATCGCAAAGCAGGTGTTCCGATTCGCCCGCTCTCCTCCGCGGAGGCACGCTCTTGACGTGGCGTCGCAGCCAATGGGAACTTATGTTCCGTTTCCCTGCTACAGACGCCGGCCTTCTCATTCAATGGGTCATTTGATGCTATCGCACAAAAAAAAAAAACCGTTCCCGTAGCAACCGGAAGCAATATTGTTGCCAACATTTCCTGATACATCTGAATAAATAAATAATCGAGGCAGATCTTTATCATTAACGAGGATAATTAGAATTTAAGTATGAGAATATTGCCCAGAAGACGACGTAACTCTGACATAAGCGTTCTCCATCCTAGCAGGTAAGTGGAACAGCGGCGCAGATTTTTCTTAATATTGTTAAGCTGTCTATATAGCAGAGCTGATTTGCGTCACCATTGCCAAGGAAGCAGTAAAAAACGAGAAAAACGTGAGAACCACTTTTTATTGCTTGAAGGCATTTTGGTTCAAGTTATGTCCGTTCACATGTGCGATGTTATGGCTCAAATATCTGGGCCATTGTGTTATCCTTGGAGCGTTGGTGAAACAATCAGGAATTGCGTATCTCATCTTCTTTGTGTGGTTTTACGTGCGAAAACCAGTTCTGATTATGAGGCACGCCGTAGTGGAGGGCTCCGGAATAATTTTGACCACCTGAGGTTCTTTAACGTGCAGTACATAGAAAAAAAGAACAACACATTGGGTTATAATACAGCGTAAGCTGTTATGGGCTCATTCCAATAGCCGTTTCGGTTCGTGGCGGTGTCCGCCGACGGCGTCCGGCAATCGTAACCGCTAACGCTGGAAATGCGAAAGAAGTACCCGGCTCCCGCCGGGATCGAACCCGCGCCCGCTGCATGGGAGCCAGATACTCTACCACTGAGCCACGCAAGCGCTTGCTATGAGGCACCGGACTAATGCACTTTAATGGCAGGCGCAGACGATCCGAGACTCCGCCAGTATGGTGGCGCCATCTAGTTAGTGCGCCTGCAAACGCAGCGTGCGCAGGCGCAGATGGCGAGATGCCATTTAGACGAGGCGCTCAATAAAAAAAAACGCGATCCCCAGCCTCCGCCAGTATGGTGGCGCCACCTAGTTAAGTCGCCTGCAAACGTCACAGGCCTGCGCGTCCAGGCATCATCGGGCTCAGCAGACTGCTGTGCAGAGAGCATTACAAGCCGCAGCTCGCCGTCGACGCCGGGCTGGCAGTTTGGATCGTTCTCTTCAAAACAAGGCGAATAGACTGCCGCGAAGACCCTGGTGTGCGTGGTGCCGCAATTTGAGCTACTCTTGAGCCGCTCCACCACCAGCCTACGCTGTGACTGTGCTGCGTGTGCCGCGCAGGCCTGTGACTTTTTCTTGGTTATAACATTGTGCGTACGGACAAAATAATTACGGGTTTTATCAATTTTCTTTTTTGTGCGTATTCGGCATGTCACCAGTACCATGGGCGGAATTCTTCAGAACAATTAGATTTTGTTGCAAATCTTGTCATTACCATTGTAATGGGCTCAAAGTAACGCCATAACACAACTAGACGCCTATCATTCTTAACCAAACTTATGTATGAAACCTTTCAGCTATTAATTCCAGATGGATCCATGATTGAATTTGAATTTTGGTTAGCTCGAGTAACTTCTTATTGTGGCTCGTTTCTGTACGCCACTGCGCAGTACACTTGGTTCATGCTCATGCGCCGCTGAACAGAGATGTACGTTGACATCGCTCTGGGATTTTTTCACGGACGGTAGGCTAATTAACTTGATTTGGTTTGCAGAATCTTGTGAACTCTACTGATATTGAGTGTTCGATTCCAAGGCCACTTTAACAATGACATTTGTGTGCGCACGAATAACAGTTGTTTAGTGGCAAAGAAGACGTGAACTTCTATTACTTAACGCGGTACACATGCGATGCTTCTAGTTTATTTTAGAACGCAGCTCTTAGGCGCCCGTTCGTGCAGCGAGCATTGGCGCCGGCGTACCCGAGCGAACGAGCACAGCGATAGGTGAAAGAGCGAACGCGGAGCGCATCGTGGGATGGACTACGGCGATATTCAAGAGAGCGCGAGGAGGGAAGCAGGAGGAGGAGGGTATGGTTAAAGCGGGAGAATAAAGGCGTAGTTGGCGACGATGGCTATGAGATGGCGCCCGAGTAGCGCGCGTCGTCTGTTCACCAATGCCACCACCGATTACTATATATGGAAACAAAGCGCTTCATGAGCGGAGGTCTGTCTGCGGCGCCTGCCGTGAATCGCACCCACACGTCACCGACGCGCTCGGTCTCGCGATCTGCCGATTAGCGAGGTAGTCGCGCCAGACTACGTCCCGTTTGCAACGTGCCGCACGTGATAGATTGTCCGCGCCAGCCAATATACCGCGAAATGAAAACACATTTAGAGCTGCGCTGAAATTTCGCGTTATGAGATTATCGTAATCGTCGTTGAACTTTTTTTAGTCTTCTTCGCATTTAAGTTGCGATTTTTAGACTTAGTACGCGTTTGCGTTCTGATTTGTGTGCTTGTTATGTGCAAGAAAGGGTTGGCCTTAATTTGTTGCAGTGTATATTGATTAAGCCGCCTCTAATGTAGCCTACCTCTTCTTTGTCAAAAATTATTAAATAACATGCGCAGTAATTAGAAGTCACTGAGCATTCTGACTCCGCCCACTATTTTCTCCCTCCAAGAAGAGCCCCCATAAGCTTCTCCGGCACCGCTGCGACGCCGTATAGAGGGTTCTGCAGAGAGTGATCTGAGAAACGCATTTAGGGAGCCAAAGCACAATACTATCGGTTGTGACAACGTTTCGCAAGACTGACCAGAACGTCCCATTGTTTCCTTTAACAGATACATTTCAACGAGGCCAATAATCCTTCCCGATTCAAAAATAGAGAGAAAAAAAGAAAAAGAAGAACGCGAGCGGTTTTTCCAGTGGGATTACTTTGTTTCTTCGGCGAGCTTCGTTGTGTTAAGAATGCTTCTTCACATGCAGCCACCTCCTCTTTTCTTCTGCGTAGAACTGCGCGTACGGCCTTCATGGCGTGACATAGCAAGACAGATGACGCACGTGGGTGCGCCCATCTTCTAAAGAAAAAAAAAACAGAAAGAAGAAGCCAAAGGAGCCTAAAGTAGCACCGTAAAGGCAAAAAAGTAAAAAGAAAAGAGAAAAGAACTAGAGGGGAAAAAAAGAACGAAAGGAAGGGATATGGGTGACACGCAGTAGCCAGTGAAATGATGCATGCAAAAATTTCGAGGCACGTAGTAATGAAAGTCGGCTCCTTGCAAAGGCTCAGCTTACATTTTTGTTTCCTTCTTCGGACATGTCACCTAGGACTACGCAAGGAAGAGTCACCGTTGGTTTCGCTTGCAGCGTTGGCCGGACACATCAATCATTTCGCCGTTGTACGCGGCAGCGCAGTGGCGTTGCAGACATGCCATGAGAAAAAAGCCAATAGCTGCTTTCTTGCACAGCGTTTTGCGGCGCTTTCAGGTGCCGACCATAACAAAACTTTTCCCATGCGTAGGGGGACCCGTATTCGCAGAATTCGTAGGTGTTTCTCACTATGCGGTACCGTCGCCGATTTACCGGCGTGTGTAAATATATACACCATTCCTGCGTTCGAATACCATTGTAAGATCGGACACAACCTTCTTAATGTAATCCTGTAAGAAACACTTACTAAAATAAAAAAGAACGACGACAATTAGTCAGTGTCTTTCTGTATTGTTCTTTCTTGCTACGAATAATAGCCCACCTGTTCTGGCACTGTTAGCTTTTCTTTCTCCCTCCTTAGCAAGGCGTCAGCAGTCCGTGAAGAGCGCATACATAGTTGAAATAGTTAGTGCATCTTATTGCGAAAGCAAATATATTGCAGTGAATGGTTGAAGGAATTCTGATATAACTATTTATTGTGGGCTAACTTGTGCCCGGCAAGTAAATAAATTAGATAACTGCAGCATTCCAAGCAGGAGATCACGAAGCCTTCTTTTCTTTTCCTCGAGTGGCGCTTCGCTTCCTCTTCTCATACTGTTGACCGACAACTGTCACATATGATACGAGTGCGTGCGGCGAATGCACGTGCCATTACGTCTTCGTCTTTGTAGTTCTCACCAATACGCGGTGGTCCTCTTGGAGGGCGCATGAACCTGCGCGCGTTATTTAAAGACGGTTTCTCTCTTGCATCAATATGGACACTTCGAGCGAATTTCTGCCGTAGTCGTCGGCGTCGATGTCACCGTCGCCATGGGGTTCCGCAAAAATTTAGGTATATGTATGCTATATGCCTAACAATTCCGCATATGCGGATTATACTGCTAGACTATTCAATCACTAAAGTAGCTCATACGAGATTTTATGTTCTTGACTTAATTATTGCTCAGAATTTTGAGAATGGCTGCTTTCAAGCAAATGCCATGAAAAATAACATTCACAGCACATAATCTATCTTTCTGTTGCTGGATACGTCCTGCATGAGTTTTCTCCAAGCATGAAAGAAGCCCGCAGAAGCAAGCGAAAATTGCAGCGTGAATTGTCGTGCGACACTTTTGCGTGTTTTGTGCGCTTTCTTGAACGAGTGGAAAAACTTAGCGCGTATTGAGCAACAGAAAGATGGATCGCGAATTTTTCATAATGGCTTACAACTTTCTGATTGACAATTCTGTGCTGATTATAATATTTTAGAAGGTATTTAAATAATATAAACGAAATATGTAATTAGGCAAAATAAAAATGAGCCGACGATAACGCTACTTCATAATGCGAAATTTGAGCGCAGCCCTATGAGTGATTCCATTTCGCGATATATTGGCTGACGCGTACAATCTGACTCGTGCGGCAAGTTGCAAACCGAGCGAGAAGCAGCGCGTGGGCGCGATTCACAGCAGCCGCCGCAGAGACCTCCCAGACGACGCGCGCTACTCTGGCGCCATCTCGTAGCCTTGGTCGCCGCAGTGCCCGTCTCGCGCGGCACTACGCTGTTCTTCTCACGCCTTTGCCATACCCTCCTCCTCCGCTCTCCACCTCATACTTCCGCTGCACCCTCCGCCTCCTCCGCTTTCCAGCTCGTGCTCTCTTCGCTCTCTTCGCTCTCGCTGCTTTTTTTCTGGCCCGATGCGCTTCAATCCGCTGCGCTCGCTCGCTCGGTTACGCCGGGAGCGCCGACGCTCGACACAGAAACGGGTGCCTAAAGACTGCGCTCTAAAAATAGTCTGACTTGATCCAAGTGACGGCAAGCAAAGTTACCTCGGTTCTGTGCGGCTACGTGGCATTGGCCTGTTTTTAAATTTTGGCACAAGTTACGTGAGACACCCTGATATCGACTTTACGAGATTCTCTATTCCCGTATTTGATTTCAATTGAAGAATAAATGGAGAAAGAAAGCTACAGGAGCAGTTTTATTGGCCCTCTGGCACCTCCTACCAGACTCAGCTAGAAAATTTCATCCCAATTTCATTTAGCCATTGTATATATGACAGAAACGAGACGAGGTAATAAGATGACGCGTTCGTGCACTTGCCACCAACTATTTTCAAAAGACATGCTTATGCGCGGCATAGTACAAGGTCACGGTGGCCGCATTCCAATGGGAGGCGCACTGCAAAAGACGCTGATGTACTGCACATTAGGTGCATGTTAAAGAGCCGCAGATTGTCCGGAGCCGAGACAATTAATCCGGAATCCGCCATAGTGACGGATTCCGGATTATGCCCCCCCCCCCCCCCCCCGTCCCCTTTGAGTATTCATAATGAGATCATGACTTTGGCACAGAAAACAGAAGAATTTTAAAAGTCATGCTTCTGTAAACTATCCATCCGTCTGGCAGTGGCATTTCTGTACACGAACGATTCGCCGTATACTCACACCCTAGTGACCGGGATGATTCATTCCTTTCACAGTCACAGTTCCTTCAGCACTACTGGACGATTCATTCCATTCATGTCGAATGCTTAGACCAGAGTATATAGTTGCCGCGTCGCGGTTGCTGTGCAGTGATCGTTCAAGTTGTTGCTGCGTCATAGTGTGCCACAGCATGGGCTTCGCGCATCGTTTAGGCCCCAAACTCCTTTTGATATATGCGAGATTCAACACTATCCCGAAAATACTCTAAAAACTATGATTCTGCTTTGCAGTGTACGTGTCCAAGTTCGTTTCGTAAGGAGAAATTGTTTTCTTTAGTCAGAGTATTCCGAGTTCGCCCAGCGAGGAAAGAAACTATTTCTCTTCGTGCAACATAAAATCACTGTAACTGGTCGGACAAGCTCGATTAGATGTTTCGAAAGTACTTGTTTCGAGGATGCAGCCTGCTTTACAACGCGAACATTGTACACTCTGACGCATGCACTACATTGTCAACACGCAGCGTCATGGCCTCGAGGGAGGTTGCTGCAGTACTCCACAATGCATTGGCAGCACAAGTGAATCGCTGTCATTCTGGTCCCAATTAGGGTGAGCCACTTGACGAAACAGAAAGCAGGTTAGCGGAGCCTTCGCCCGGAAACAACGTGCGTTGGCTCCTAATTACGTGCCCTCGGGAATGGACCAAGTCCCTTGATGAATTACTGAGTCGCGCCGCCGATACCGGGTTGCATTTTTTTTTTCCTCAACGCCTTTTTCACTCACCTCGTCTTCTCCAGGCCCAGCGTCTTCCCCATGCCCAGATATATGGTCTTCATTAGCGACGTAGCCTGCAGGTGACCAAAACTGTTGAGATCAGGATAGCTGCAGCCATTCCAGTCCAGGCTTTCTAGACTAGGATTCAGCTCACTTAGCACAAACGCCCACTTTGCATATAAAACACGGTTGACATCTACGGAGTAGAATGCACGAGGAGCTTTGTCAGGACTGATTCAAATGAGGTAAAGACGATGGACTACGCAGGAAATGTGCGTACGTGACAGATTCTGAGTGCACATTATGTACACTCTACAATGGTGAATCGGATGGGAATTACGATTTGTTTACAGTCCGCATGTGTGCTGTTACCTCCCTGTTTGACTCATTGTTTGTATTTTATACTTGGTGTTTCTGCTGATACTGCCGAGCCTTTGTACAGATCACCTTTGACAGACAGCGCAATTCTCGTCCATGAGCTGGCTTTCTCAAAGAGGTGGACATACTTTGCACGAGAAATTAAAACGCAGAATTGACTAATTGCTAGAATTCACCAATTGACGTTCTCACTTGTGACGTTATAGCACATATCGCAATTATAAATTGTAGCCGGCGAGTTCGCAAGGTGGATCCACTTAGAATGAATTCTCAGGAGATTCTCAGGAGTTTCGAGATATTGATTCCCGAATTTTGTAAAGAAATACATTGGCGGGCTAGTTACCTTTGTACTTCAATGCATAAAACAGCGTTTATTTAAAGAGAGTACGAATAATGATAGTGCATTTTTACTCAAGTTTGATGGCGCGTATCTCAAAAATGGTGTGATCCACAAAATTATTTCCAAGTGTATATACCTTGCAGTATCAATGGCTACAATTCTTAAATTCCAGATATTGCCGTAACGTATATAACCAAGAACTTAGTTAATGAATTCAAATTATTATTTCATAACAAGTTTTCATTTCTTATGCCAATAATGCTCCCCCCGCTCCTTTGAGTATTCAAGCTCTGCACTGGAAATGTGGTATCTGCTACAGATAATACAACTAAAAACAAATTGGTAGTCCTCGCACAAGCACCTAGTACAGTACAGTCGTGACTACATGCGAAGTGATGAGAGATAAGTCAATGAGCAGGTAAATCTTAAACCGCATAAGGGAGTATGAATCCAATCTGACAATCTGGATACAGATCTGAGTGGAGCCAAAGTTTGGCAAGGGCATTTGTATCCGCCGAGGTAAAAAGGAATACACGTATCCTTGTCGATAAGTCGGATGCAGATTTATTCGACCACTGCTGGTCATCAAGAGAAGAAACAATTGGTCAACCCTACCTGGTTATTTTGCAATCTCAACGCCATGTGGCAAGACAGCTGGCCAAAATGCACGTAGCTAGAGCGGTTGGACCTTAAGAAAACATCAAGACCCTTGTTTCGTTTGTTTCTTTCGTTTTCCAACTACTCAACAATCGACCAGCCGTTTCATTGGGTGTACAATTTTTGTTTCTTGTCAGTTTGGACTTTCTTCTAAAGAGGAGGCGAAAGAACCGGAGGTAACTACACAGTTGTGAACGTCTATATAGCCTCACACATATTCCGACAAAAAATTGTCAAGTCGCTCGCCTAGTTGAGCGTGGCTCTCCTCCAGATTAGCGCCGCTTCTTTCTTTCACCTGCTTGTCTTTACTCTCGAACAAATTGTATAGCCCATAACAAACACGCGTCATCGGAAACTTTCCCCCGTTCGCCCCAGTGCTCCCGAACAGCATCTCAAGCGACAGGGCTCACGCACTTGCATCGCGTGAAAATCAGCTACCACGAGAGGCAACAAACGCGGGCCGCCTAACACCGTTAACAAACAAGTGATTAGCCAAGAATAACCACAGGCAGCCCCCGAAACCGTCGTCGCTGGTTCCTGTAATTAGGGCGTGCAAACGCATACCAATGCGCCTCTATCGGTCTACTAGAGTTGGAGGGTAAGGCACTCACGCCGGCTAACGGTTGTGCGATAGCCCGGGATGCCGCTGTAGTAGAATGCGTAATTACGCATTAGTTCCTCTGCTTGGGACACTGCAGTGCCATCTGAGCGGCTTTCCCGGCACAACATTTCCTTTTTCGCTTGTTAGCGCTCGAAAACATTTTCTATTGAATGCATGAATAGAGGCGGAGATCAATACATTGCGTGACGGGCTGCTTTAAATTTACTTTCGCTCGCTTGCTCCAGAGAGCAGCAATACAAGGGTGAAAATAGGCCTTTTTTATATACGAAAGCGAAGCAGCGTACTAGATGTGCCGTGGCCCCGAAATACATTCGGCACAGAACTTATTCAAAATTTTCGCTATCGTCTCTTTTATTAATAAAGAAACTAAAAAAAAGAGAGATAATGAATTGTGCCATCACATGATGCATGGCATCTTTCTCGATGCCATCTTATTCTTTTGTATTCATTTTGCAATAAAAGCACTATGCCCAAGCTGTTGTTACAGAAAATAAATAGTGGGGAAAACAATAGAATGAACGTGAAAAAACAGAATAGCGTACAAATTAAAAGTGCCAAACGTTGCGGGCGTGCGCGTGCATGCGAATGCGTGTGCGTGCGTGTTGATTCACCACTATTGATTCTTAGCTTCGAATTGAAATTGATCTCTTTTTGTTTACTTCTTTTTATTACGATAGCAATTATATGGACACTTCAAGCGGATTTCTGCCGTCGACATCGCCACCGTGAGGTTCCCTATAAAGTCCAAGGGCGATGAAATCGTCGCCGCGCGCCGTATGTGCGAGTGAAAAGCGCGCGGGGGACGTGCGCTTTCACGGAGAGCGAACGCACGGTGGAGAGCAAACGCGACTTTCTTCGTTGCGCGAAAGGCCGTGGGGGTATGGGACAGAGGGAGGGAGGGTAGCTACGCTGTGCTGCGGCACCAAATGCGTATCTTGCAACCAGGCGCAAGGGGAACTGGCGACGCAATCTACTACGCGAAAGGAGGAAAGCGGGAATGCTGCGCCGGAGGGAAGGGGTGGGGGCGACTTCGACTCTTCTAACAACTGCGTATTTTGCGCTGGTACGGGCTATCGCGCGCACCGTATCTTGAAAGCGATCTCCAGACGGCTCTGACCTTTGTATGCGCTGTGCTTTCGCCGCTCAGTTTTCGTTGAAGCGATAGACCACACGAACCTTCGCTTGCTGCGGCAACCGCGCTTGTTCACCCCAGCGTTTTGACAGTGGGTGTCTGCGGTCATTGAGTGGGATCTATTCATGTTTGTTTGTGCGCGCTAACACCAAGCTTGTTAATTCCGTTAGTAAGCGAACGTGTCCAAGTTTATGCAGCCGATAAAACTACTATCCCTACTCAGTATAGCTCTCTACTAATTTGCTATCATAATTGATGCTTCGCCTTTCGTGCGAAACTGCGGTATTTTTCTATTTTATGCAAATTTTATGTAAGCGACGCTATAGAACCATGTGAAAGATACGCGAGCCTTATTCGCTGGTATATTACATTTTACGATAAGGACGCTAAATATTCGAAGACAAAGGGTCACGCATGAGCGCTGCGACAAAACGGCTCTTAAGACACTTCACTTTAAAGAAACTCACGCATGTCATAAAATCGTGGCGGTCGTTTAGGGTGACTTTTGAGAATGGTTCAATTCAATTAGGGAAACGCATCTTGTGCTTGCAGCATGGAGTGGGGCAACAACCTTGCGACTTTCTTCACGTCTTTATGTTGTTTGGCTATACGAGACATGCGCCTCAGCGCAAGTCTAGATGAATAGATAATGAAGACAGCTAAAATATATTGACATTTAGCTATAGTAAATTGCACATCTTACAGAACGGACAGCTTGTTGCATAACGCCGTTGCTTGTTTCTGGCCCTTAAACAGCCTTAACTCATCTCTAAAACCGTGGAAATGAAATTAAATAATTATGAAATAACTACAGTGTGCCGTCAATAAATGAATAAGTTTTATTTATTTATGTGATGGCATTACACATGTATTCGAATTTGTTGCCGGATTCTTCTGTAACGTTTGGTTATCGTAAGCAGAAACTGAAATAACACCACACGAGCTCCAGAATATTATTCGGCGATGACTGGGAGGCTCTCGCACACAGTGCTGCCAACCTTTGAAGACACTTCTCCCATAATTTATATTAAAGTATTCGAGATTTCTCTAGATTTTTGGAAAATGTGGTTGGGAATGAATTTGTCAATATGATTTCTGCAAACATAAATGTTTGTTTCTATTATGTAAACAGACTATCAATGTTATTGTTTACATTTCTTTCAAAGCTCGTTTTAAAATATTCAATTATTGAAGTCACTGCATAAACTGAAATGATGTTGCAGTGCAAGTTGTTATGCTAACAAGAACACCTCCTGGTCAAGCCCCCTATAATAAAGAAAGAAAACGTCAGAACATTTACACTTTGTTGTTGTCGAAACTTGATTTGGACGTAGAGCAATGTTGCAAGATTACATGGAACTTTATTCGAATTGTAAGAAAGTAGGGCGTCGGACCTCTCTTACAAAAATATGTAACAAACTTAAATCAACGCACCACTTCACGACACCAATATAAAACATGTCAATAATTTTTGTGCCATGTAATGACGTATCACAACCACAATTACGCGCTTGCGGGTTGCTTGCAGCGAAGCACGCACATACGCGATCAAGGTTTATCTTTCCTCCCATGCAAAACTTGCCCAAACACATCACCACTGATAATCTCTCCAAGATTGCTCTGCATATGGTGGTTCCCGGTAAAGTTTTGTGAACGCGTGCATAGTTGACTGTTTAGCGTATGACCGCATTATCGTGTTCGGTGCTTACACCTTTATTGTGTCTGCTTAAGCCTATATTCGCCCATGTTGCTTTATTTTGTGTTGCAGCATACGTTTCTTTCGCCGTTTACCGATGAATATTTCACTCACGTTGCACAGATATCGAAAGCACAACCGGAGGGACGAACGCTTGAGGGAATAGCTGTACCTCATTAAAAGAGCCCAAGGAATCCGCACCCTGCAGTTTACTTGGCAAGATGCGTTTACTAGCTGCTCTGCAGTACGATCGAAAGTCATACTTCGTATGCTAATGCGAAGGTAATTTGCGGTGACTGAAGCCAAACACGCCGTCACGTCAGCCTTTCCGGTGTTTCAATGTCTCCATGTGAAATTTCCCTAGATCTGGACAAATTTTTCTTTTTCCCTAAAAAAAGGCCCAAATTCTTAGATTTGGTGAAGTTTCCCTACAGCTGGCAGAACTGCTAGCACAGATCCGCATAAAATATGATGAATATGCAGGTACTACGCAGGTCATCCGAGACACATTTCTGATAGCTTACGAGGGTGGGTCTGTCGCCTTTGGCGAAGTTTAATTGTTACGGTGAACACATACAGTAAATATTTGTGCTTCAGTGCATATCTTAGAGCCTATTTAGAGGAAATTTAGAGCCCATTTTAGTACCATTGTCGTGGCCGCTGCACGGCCATGAGAGGGGTCCTCAAATGTGCTCCAAATTTACGCGTCAGCGCTTTGAAGCTGCACCATATTCTAGCACCTTAGAGGAGCGCTGCTACGTGCTCTGCGCACAGCGTAGGTGTTTTTAGTCTATATACCTTCGGGGCACTGGCTTGAACCAGATGCTGTAGATGCTCGTTATTCAGTATGTTTGTGCTTGTGCTTCTCATCCGTACATGATGGGAGGGAGTTTGTGTGTGTAGGTCATGTAAATGAGTGGATAATTTGCATGCATTATGATTTTGATCTTGAGTAGTATGCGAGAACGTACGGCCATGCAAACAGCTCAGGTACTAATTAAATAATGCCTCTTTCTCTTTAACAGCTATTAGTTTTAAAACGTATATACATTCAATGTTGAGATTCATTCAAAGAGCAATGTCCGCGCGAGGTGCAAAGTTCATAATGCCAAAGAGGGCCATGTACCCTTAGGTCACCCACTTTAGTCCCCTGCTCAATCTCCTTCTAAATCCACCGGCAAGGCAAAGTGCCTGTGCCCGCGAAAAAGGCCAGCAAATGCAATTTAAGCAACACGAAGGACGTGCCGACGACAGTGTCAAGACACGTATAGTGCCTCCCGAAGCCACTCGCCAGGTCGCCATCACGGCGCGTCAGCGTCTCGACAAGGGAGGGGGCTTGAGGGAAGGTCACAAAATTCAATTTGGTCGCGCCTGTCATTCCTGCCCCCAAACCAAGCTATACTGCGACTCCTCGGCACGGCGGTTATTCGCTTTGCCGGGCCTTCAAAGGGAAAGAAAGGAGGATGGGGGTGTCTATAAGAGCGACCGCGGATTGCAGAAAGGCGCGACAGCGTGACGTGGAGTGGCTGGATAGGGATTTGACGCCGAGTTACGAGACTGAGCGGGCGCGTCACGGCGCGCTTTGAGCGTCAGAGCGCGCTGGCGGTGCAAAACGTGTAGCGCCTGCGCTTTTTTCCCGTAAGCCGCGATGACTGGCGACAGGATCAAGCGGTGATGGGGATAATATGATGCCCATTTCCATGCAGTGCTTTAACCTCGACCCCGCTAGACGAACGTCGGACTTTCGGTGCCTATAGTGGATATGCAATCTAAATTACTGGAGTGTTAAAACGTGCGTTTGCCTTCGTATGTCGGAAAAGAGGCGCCCCGTCTTCTCGCGTTCTTGCACGACCATGAATTTAGTGACACAAGTATTCAGACGAAGCAACGTGACAGCGTCAAAACTTTAAAGCTCGGTTTTCGGTGAAAAAAAGCGGGAACATTGGTGCCTTTAAGGGTGGCCATCCCAAATTTCCAAGCGCCGTACTCAGAAAAACAAAAGAGAAACAGATGAAAATAACCCACAACAAATAAATAATACAAATAGTGCACATACATCAGCAAAGTCACAAGTATGTAAGAACTGTCAGCACGGGCTGGTTATTTGGTACAGTCACATCACACTGGAAGAATCCCACATGAAAACTTGCATATAAATTGAAATGAAATGACTAACCCTAAACTTGCGCTCAAACGACACAGAACTAGCACTCATATGCAATTCATGAGATTGCGATCCACTAAGAAACCGGCGAAAAGCACTGACACCATGCCTCGGCCTATATATCAGGGCACGACCGTAGTCCAAGCACTTTGCTCACGGATAGAGGGCGTGCGTCATTGACTGCCATGTTGACACCGTTAGTTTACAACAAGAAGAAAAACAACAACAATACAACAGCAAACTTGTGTCTTGATAAGTCAAGAAACCCATGTTTCCACCATAGCAGTGTTCACTGTTCTGTGGGTAGAGCATAAATCCATGCTTCTGCTATTACTGCAAAAGGAAATTATAGAGTGTATAAGTTAAAGATTTCTTTCCAACATGTTTCGTGTGTAGGCCTGAGATAGCCGTAATGAAACAAAAGAGAGATGTACAAAGCACAAGAGGACCGAAATTTCTTTTGTAGCGGTGGTAGAGAGTGTAGTAGTGTTTGCTGCGGTTATACGCACACTAAGAAGCCCATTTTTCGAGGACGTGACTCGACGTAGAAGTTTATGGGTAAGCGATGTCCTAGGCAAGAGACAGGTAGTAAATAACGAGTCATCGGCCAAGACTCAGGGTAAGGTCACTACTCTCAGCGCGAAGTATACGCAGAGGGCAACAAAAAAAAATGTGCAAGCCTGGGAATTATTTTGCGATCCAGTGCGTCCATACATTGATATAGCGATACCAACAAAAACGGGGGTTCTTCATAGTCGAGTCCCATGTTACGAAAAGTTAAAACGTCATTGCAAGCCCGTCACACAGCTACTGAATGACCTGCCATTGCTGAGGACAAAAACAGCATGAGAAATGGCACAAGGAGAGACAAACAAAAGCATTGTGTTTGTCTCTTTTTGGTGTCTCGTTTCTGGTACTATTTTCGTCTTTAGCATCACGCATAAACCAGACAAATAACACAATCGCTTGACTTACCGTTCTCGTCAAAAAAAAAAAAAAAAAAGAGGCAGAAGAATTCCCTGGAATGCGATCTAATACTTTGTTATCAATTAAAGGGGATACATCCAGTATCTCACGTTATTCGATTACAACCTTCTAATAAAACATGATTGTTCGAAGATGTTGGCACCTATATGTGCCGCCGGTTGCCTCTTTCACATGCCCTATCACACAGAGCGTTTAGGAAGTATTTGAGTACTTGTGTAGTGGCATAGTATAGTAAACACGATCTCTACCCTACAACGCAACCCCATAAGCAAACCAATCTGCTGTATATAGTTAAATATTAAATAACTCCAAGTGGTCGCGATGGTTCAGTGGCTAAGACGCTTTGCTACGGACCGCAAGGTTCCGGGTTCGATGCCTTGTCAAAGCAGTTGGTTTGCAATGGGGGCGGAATGCAAAAAGAAAAGTTCACCATGCTTTCGGTGTATGTTACAACATTCCGATGCTCAAAATTGATCCAATGCCTCCAACTACTACTTCCCTCGTACCATATGTTGCTTCAGGCCTACCTAAAATTCAATCCCACCTAATAGAGCTCAGTAAGGTTGGCCAACTTATGCAAGTCAACAAGAATGTTTAACCGTGCAAGTGCGTTTGTTACCCCGCACCATTAATTTAGCCCCGATCTACAGAAAATAACGTTTAAAGTAGTTCGCGTTTGCCTGCTGTCAAGTCTTTCACGCGCAATTCTTGCGGAGATGCCTCAAGGTTGTACAATTTGTTGATAAAACTGCTTTGAAAGTCCGCAGGTTAAACATTTTTCTGCAACTTTTCTATAAATAAGAACTCTAAATTCCAGGCATACGTTCTTACGGCCACTGGCGCCACTCGCGAAAGGTCCACTTGCATGCGGCATCACTACGATAAAAATAAAAAAACCCGAGTCTGTTCCTACATTCTCCAAACCCAGCCTGCCGAGGCACCCGTGAAAGATTAGCCACAAAGACATGACTCACGATATTAAAATGTAGCAGGCTTACAAGATCTGTGCAACTGTGTCGCGCATTGTAGCCGCAGCAGAAGCAAACTAAAAAAAAAAATACCTAGAAACGCGCATATCAATGTTCAGAAGCAGGAGGAAGAGTAAAGTGTTCGTGGTACAATTTTCTCCCTCTTCACAATCACTCACCCTCTTTCTATTTCATCGGAATGATGCACTGCCCTCTCTAAGCAGCATGTGGCATTCCCAGCCGCCCCGCCTCTCCCTTTTGTTCAGCCGTTTTTCTCATTAAGCACCCAGAAGTTTCCTGCTCATCTTTTTTCTAGCTTTACAGCGACAACGACCACGGCGACTTAATGTTCTTGGCAGTGATAGATAGCTGGGCTCTGGAAAAGAATGCTGCGAGGAAGACGCAGCGAGGCTTGAGGCACCGGAGGACTCGCCCAAGTACGTGCTCCACACTTACGCATATAATGCGCAACGTAAGAACGAAGTGAGGCAGAACTTCAAGAAGAAAAAAAAAAAGAAAGAAGACGAAAGGTTTTGTTACGTGTGGTGCGTGCTTTTGCACACTTACTGGTACATTTTGTTGTTCTCTCTCTCTTTTACGTGCTTGCATAACAGTTAGGATGGTGAATCAGTAGAGGCTGAGCATAAAAACGAGGAAACATGGCGTCTGTGTTGTGGGCGTTGACAACGCAGAGGTCGTTAGCGGGGTTGCATTGCATGTTAAACAGGTAAAATGTGGGTCAGTCCCCTTAACGGTCCAGTCGTAATATCTCGGCATTGAAAAAAAAATGCATCTGTACTGCTGACTTAATACTAACGCAAGAACCATTATGACGGAGTATTTGATTCAGTCGAGTTAGGGGGAACATATCTGAAGGAATCTTCCATTGGGCAAAATTTTTACCCTTCTGTTTTCTTTTTCTCGTGCCTGCGAAAACTACTCGGGCGTGCATTCGCGGGCGAAATCGCGACTACGGCCACCTGAGAAAGAGAGAGATAGTTATGAGAGAAAAGCTGGGAGGTCGGCCTGCATCAATGTTCTCACCTGCTACTCGGTGTTAGGGTAAGGGGAATGGGTGTAGAAAGAAAGAATAGAGAAGACGTTGATTATGAGGAAGAAGATGGTGGTGAAAAGCTTGCACGAACCAAAGCTCTTCAAAGTCTCTTGTCCAGTCCGCTCTCAAAAGAAGTAGGTGCAAAATCTTACTGGTAGCGTATCAACTGCCGTTGGAATGACTGCGTAGCCGTTCTTCTATTCAGTATTTATCCTATGTCATCATAAAAATGCTTTCGACGAGTGGTAACATGATCACAGAAATTGGCGTGTAACGAAACAATATTCTACGCAGAATTTCAGGCTAGTTGGTGATAACAGAAATTGGACGTCGTAACAAGCGCCGTAACAAGCGTCGTAACAACCAACGTTTAGACCAACGAGACATATAGATCCAGCACCCGTCCAGTCTATGTCTATTCTTTGCCTTCACGTTCCTTAGCGCTTGTTGCGATGTCAAAATAACAAAAGAAATTGGGAGTCTATGAATAAAGGTTTACAAGGGCCGATAGCTAGCTTCATTTCACGTTTTTCGCAACTTCATAAGTACTTTAACTTGCAACTTGATGCACGACGAACTGATACGTTCGCCTCATTGTGAAGCTACGCTCATGACCTTTGATCACAATGCCACACACGGGCACCGTAGTACTAGGGCCTGGGTTCATTTATACCACCCGGGTTTAGAGGCTATAGAGACAATGTACTTGGTCCACGGCAGAGGAAGAAAGACATAACACAAGATTCTTTTCTTGGAGCAAGAGGTAATAATCACCTGCTCTTAAAGACATTGCTCGTCGTAAAGAGCGCAAGCCATTAAACGCAGTCGTCCGCTATAGTCATCAAAAGCACAGCTCAATTGTGCGAATGTCTTTCGTGCCTTTAATTCTAATGATGAGGCCATCGAGGATTTTCCACCGCGTCGCTCAGTTTAATATTCTGAGCCGGTGGTGACATGTGTGTCTTTTCTGTGTCATTGTGAAGCTATAAGAGTTGTTCTTTCCCTACCACTTCAACAATGCCAATTCATTAGTTATCCTCAATGTAGAGCATTAAGTAAGACTTCTTCCCTCGTTCCTTCATTAAAGTCTTCCTGTTTCAGTGTGTCCTGGCCAGCCAGTCCATCGCTTCAACCCACGATATCCTTGACGAGTTGTGTTATGTCATGCACGCGCATGCAGACTGTGTCTGTGTGTGCGTGTCAGATGTTGACGCAGCGGATGATGAGAAGATACTTTATGTGCATCGGGACACTTGATTTGTCGACTATTTCCGCAACTGGAGCAAGAAGAAATGGATACTATTAGGTGACCCGTAAAAGAGCGAGGGATTCTGGGATGCGCCGTCTGCTCGCTGTTTCCGGTTCGAGGAAGCGCAGCCGCCGCCACCGCTTCATCGTTGAAGCCTATTGATGCGCTTGCAGTCCGGCTTTGTCACAGTCGAAGATTACCCGGTTGCAGGCGCCTAGCAAAACCATGGTCGGCTGTTCAGTCATTGGCTGCTCAAATTCAAGCGTTAACTCATGTAACTGCTGCCTTGCAGCGTCCCTTGCTGAGTCAGCTGTGGCTTGGCTGCCACTTCTAAAACTGAACCATCAGTGAAAAAAAGAAAATGAACGTACAGTGAACGTACAGTGCACTTATCAGGCGGCGATGAGCTGTGTAAGGGTGACACGGAATGATTTCCCAAGATATTTCTTTTTCTAACATTGACTCCCCCAAGCAACGATACCTATTTCAGTACTCGCATGCAGATATAGAGCTATTATGAAATATGGTTTTACTGCGCAAATTAAAACGGGACACAGCGAGATACATACATGATACTCGTGACCAACTAGCCCACCTTAGTTCCTTGAACACAGATAGAGATGATGCGCAGCCATAACATGTCGGCGATACGGTCATTTTCCCATCTTGTTGACAAAAAGCGAAAACTTCTAACTACGTACCACTACAAATGAACCTCGAGTTTCGACCAAGAAATGCCGTTGACAACGCGCAGTTTTAAAAAATTTGCATCACTTCATTTTCTAATTACGCTAGCTGCGCCGTTACTGACGATATTGGTTGCAGCGACGATCACAGGGCAGTATTTACCAGGCTTGTATAGACCTTTTCACTGATTACAAACATAGGCCCTGCACGGCTTCCGGTTTCGCCCACTGTCGTAGCTGTTAAATGTAACTGGCAAAGAAGCAACCATGCGTTAAAACATAGCAGACTGATAAGGCACGTGACCGGAAGTTTCTTGGGGGCGGCACGCTCAGTGCTGTTATCGTGAGCATGAAACCGTCTATAGCCATCGCCTTAGCACCCGATTTGCTACGTAATGCTTCTACACGCTTCATAAATTATCGGATAAAGATAGCTTTTTCATGTGTCTGACTGACCCGCAGGCAGAGCAGTCAGTGATGATGCGTCCAAGCAGCGGCAAATGTCGTAGAGCTAAACCTGTCAGAAACAAAAAAGGCTGCCGTAACGAAAACCAAAGTTCGTTTATGAATAAAGGCGTATCCTTGCCTTTATTGGCTCGTCATCGTCGCGCCCAGAGTTGACTGAAACCCAGAAAAAAGCTGCATGAATGATACGACATTGCTGGTCGACAAAGCGGACGGCAAGCTTCGCCCGACTGACAGTTGAAACCGCGCAGAAAAGCGCGTGCGCCGGGCATGGCCTCCGATGCTGCCGCGTCGTCCGTCGAACCCTAAGCTGCTAGTAGACAGCGCGCCCCACAATTCCCTACGATTGCTCACTTTACCGGTCACCTATTGCCTTCTAACTTCCATTCCTTCTAACTTCTAACTTCCGTTGTCTTTGATTTCTAACGTCCTTGAGACATTGACACAAGAAAACTTGAGTGGTGCTTCAAGGACATGCATTAGTAAAACACGGACGTCGGTCTTTCTCGTGTGTGTGTGTGTGTGTGTGTGTGTGTGTGTGTGTGTGTGTGTGTGTGTGTGTGTGTGTGTGTGTGCGTGTGCGTGTGCGTGTGTGTGTGCGTGTGTGCGTGCGTGCGTGCGTGCGCGCGTGTGCGCGTGTGCGTGCGCGTGCATTTACGTTACCTTAACTGCCAAACAAAATCTCTAAGTGTTCCTTTTTTCTTTAAATTTTACACAACGGCGTGTCGCTTAGTTCTGCCATCCTGTTTTGCGGTGGCCGTGGTCTTAAAAGAGATCCCGGGACACACTGTTTGTGAGTGCGGTTCTCATAGCGTACAAAGGATGGCTCGCTACTGCACTAGCTCATGTCGCTGATCACTTTCTGAACTGACGATGTCGAAAGACAAGCTTCCGAGTCGTCGCAGCAGAGGGTGGCGAAGGCGCGCATGGACACCTTCAACCTCTATGAACGAGCGCTGCTTATACCGGAGAAATATTTTTCCTGCTGAGTTTCGATGTTTAGTACGGAGATTAAAATTGTTGCGTTTTACGTGGCAAAATCACAATAATATTATAAGACGCGCCGAAATGGGGGAGTCCAAATTAATTATTAGCACGTGGGCTTATTTACCGTGCACCCAGAGCATGGTACACCAGCGTCCTTGCATTTCGCCCCATCGAAATGCAGCCGCCATGGCCGAGGATCGAACCCGAGATGCCTTGCACACGAAGCCATGTGAAGGCTTGATGTGAAGCTTGCTTATAGTGTTGGGCCTTGTGTTAGAATCCTATGGCTAAAAAACCATTGTGCAAAATATATTTCTGTTTGGTGAATATCAAAATTGGCGGTGTGCCTGGCACATTTCAATGAAAAATAAATTATGCGTGACCCTGC
Organism: Dermacentor silvarum; assembly: GCF_013339745.2. Taxonomy (NCBI): domain Eukaryota; kingdom Metazoa; phylum Arthropoda; class Arachnida; order Ixodida; family Ixodidae; genus Dermacentor; species Dermacentor silvarum. The sequence goes on from NC_051159.1 coordinate 165,682,704, forward strand.
TATTGCAAACACCAGAGGCCAGCGGAGCTGGGGAAGGCCTAGTAAAGCAGTGGTAAAATACACGCTTAGTGGGCTTCCCCCATCTCCGCTGGTCTCCGGTGTTGGCGACAGCAAAGCCACGCCTATTTTTTTTTTTAATTTTTTTTTTTGACATGCCAGTGCAAATTGAGAATGCTAAGATGTTCTCTTCTGCGACGCTTGGTTTCAGCTTCCCTAGCTCTTGCTTCAGTCTTCCGGAACCAGCGAGTACCCAGTTCTCTGGTTCAAACCTGCCAAGCTGCCTCCAGAGGCAGCTTGGTAGGCAAGGACACCAGGCGCGTTTGGCGCAAACGCGGGGAAACGCGGTCGGCGTCGGAAGCAGCTCTACGCGTCCCACTACCACCTGCCTTATACTCCTCGTCTCCACCTCGCATCCGCTATGCGGCGCGATGATGATAAGTGGTTCTTGAGGGAAAGGGAAAGGTTGGCGCTATCTTCTGCAGCCCTTGAGGGAGCACGGCTCAGCGCCTGTGCTGTTTTTGTACTTGCTTTTACTCTCTCTCCACTCTCTCTCCCCCAGCTTGGCGAAGATGCGGACGACGGAATGATCATTATAGCGAGGTTCTAACAGCTCCGCTGTAATAAACTATTTAATCGGGTATTGTTATGCCTCATCCTTAAAAGGCTGAAAACTTGCACAAACGCTCTAGTGACCTTCTGATCGAATGGTGATAGTTTCCATTGTCCGAATATATATATATATATATATATATATATATATATATACATATTCACAGTGAAGCTAATAATGCGACAAGGAGCGAATAAAAAACATAATATGCTAGGTATCACGTCTCTCTGAAAAAACTGCATCACTCACGAAATTTATATTTTGAGGAAAATTTGGTAATGTTGAGGGGAATATTAAGGCAAATTTTACTATATGTGTTTTAATTATTGGTTGAATAAGTTCCCTAAATCGTCGCTTTTCGTCCGTATATCAAACACTTACAAAGTTTCCTCGCTTCCCTGGGAGCACTAAAAACGGCCGAGGCTTCACATATACAGGAAATAAGGGAGACTTCATGGGTGACATGCACCGAAAGTGTAAAATGTGTAGGTTAATTATGTGCTTTGAACACTTACTGAATACTCACAGTCGCCCACTTTATATGTTATACGACGCGTGTAGTTGCTTTTTCTCAGTTTCCTCGGTGAACTATGCGAGGCACTCTACTTATATTTCATCAGAGTAGGAAATATGCTTTTGGTCATGAACGATAAATGTTTATACGTGCGTAGGTCAACACAGCCTTCGTAGAAACTCACTTATTCAAGCGTTCCAGAGTGTCATACTGCCGTTTTCCGCAGTGTTTCCCAGAGTCCTAGGACCAGGGTAGAAAACAGCAAGTTCCAATTCTACGTAAGCAGGCAAAATATTTAGTGCAATGTGGGACCAAAATTTGACATGCCTGCCTTAATTAGTAGCACTGCAAATAATTTTTCATGCCTCGTTTTTTCCCCACCTATTTTGATGCTTTATACAAGGTTCGTAGTTGGTGTTTTCCGGCGTCCTCGATTAACTAAAGAAGGCAATTGTTCGTTTTTTTAACACGAAGGTGTTTTATGCCGGGGTCCACCAAGACTTCACTGACGTATTTCCGTCACGGAAATACGTCAGCTTACAATGTACACGAACATAATACAAAGAAAGAAACCAGAAGAAAAAAGTTCCACAAACATGCAAAATTTGGAAATCGAACCCACGACCTCTCGGTCCGCGACGATAGATCGCCGAGCGTTTAACCCATTGCGCCACAAACGCATTTGCAGAGAGCTACACAGACGCGCCTTATATATCTAACACACCTCCGTGTACCCGCGCTCTTGCTCGGGGCGGTGCCGCCGCCTACGAGCAGAAAAGAGAAGTACTGCATTATGACACTAACGCGCACCGACAGTGAACGCTTCGGTGGTCTCAGCACTACGACGCCTCGATGCCAGCATTCGAAGGGACGCTGGCATCAAGAAGCACTACCAACGCCACCTAGGTGGCGTTCACCGTACTCAGCACAGCGGAGCGTGGCCTCCGCAATTAGCTCTGAAAATGTTTCTGAAGTTGATCGCGGAGGCTGCAATTACGACGCGCTGTACGCGCTGATTTGACTCGGTGACGATTCAGTTACGTGCTTTGTCTTGCGCGTTGTATTAGTGTGTCAGTTACGTGCTTCGTCTTTCGCGTTGTGCTAGCGTGTGCAGCGTAGTGCAGCTTCCATATGCACGACGGTTGCTCATGGTCATCGACGTTGGTAGTCGTGATGGAGGAGACGTGCCACCAGGCGTCAGCGTGGGTGCATCAACGCCTAAGGGCGCTTTAGCCACAAAACACCAATAGACATTATATATCAATGTGCAATAAACATTACACTACTTCTGTGAAGACACGTTTCACTTTCGTGTTCTATACCGATTCCTATATAAGAGGGATCAACCACATTTTTCTCTTTTTTTACATTTTGGCAAAATAAGGGTCACATTATGGGCAATGCGCAGACAGATTTTGGCAGCCTTTGCAATAAATTACGCATGAAAGGGATACGGAGCACTATGGATGCTTTACGAGCGGTGCAATATTTAGCGCGTGGTCCTAAAATGGCACCAAATCAAGTTTAGTGAACGCAAAGATAATGCAGTCGCAGAACAACATTCAGAATGTGCTTTAAAGCGTTCAATGTCCTTTTTACGCTGTTTCCCCATGTTCCGAGATAACTCTATGTTACACAAATTTTAAATTTTATGCGTAGACCAAATTCAACATGTTTAGATTTATTATGACCTGTGTCATAAATATTCCAGCGCTGCGCATATGAATGAGTTTTGCGAGTGGCCCTATGACCAATGTTATGGCGAAGTAAACGTTGCATGGATGAATTATTCCTGTTGTAAAAGTTCCTTCAGAAGTGTTATACACTAACACCACGGTGCTACGTCACGAAAATGCGGTGGCGCTGTCGCAGGAATTTAGTTTCGCGTGGTAGGCACTCGGCCGCCGAGCCGCCACCCGTGTCGCGCCTACCTCAGCCGCCGTTGGGTTTCGCGGGTGGTTGTGTGGTTCCATGTGTGAGGTCTTTATTCTATGATTCTACAACGAAGGAAACGCAGTATGTCGATGAGCTAAGTTGCGTGGAAATATGCAAGAGGCTAAAGTTTTCATAGGTTTCCTGTTGATGGAAACCGTCGCAAGCAATGGGCCGCCGAGGTAAAAAGCGAAAGTTGGATTCTGATACCAGATCATCCATTATGCGCAAAACATTTCGTAACCGTTTAACGTTTCTTATATTTCTCATCCTAATAGATATCCTAATAGACATCATAATACGCACACTGCATAATGCCGCCCTTGGTCTACCACTGGGGACATCTACGGAGAGACTCGAGGCTCTTGGGTTGTACAACACCTTTAAAGAACATAAAGCAATGATAATGGTCACACAACGAGAACGCCTAAATATGTCACAGGTGGGCAGGAAGGTACTAGAAGAGCTGGGATACCCGATCAACCCACACTACTGCAGGGAGGTGCGAGCAAAACTAAAGATCTCCCCCATACCCCAAAAAATTAACCCAAAATATCATGAAGGCAGTCGTAAAGGCCAGCCCAACAATAAAGAAAAAACTATTCGGCCATAACCCCGACACAATATACACAGAGGCAGCACGGAAAATTAAGGAACACGTTATCGTGGCTGCTTCGGGACCCTCCGGAAACCCAAGAGTCATAACAACAGCTTCGGTCCACACAGCCTGCATCAGCACAGCGGAGGCGGCTGTAGTGGCCCTAGCGATAAAGACACAGAGGGAGAAGACAGGCCCGCCTACGGCCTCACGGACTCCCAGGCGGCCTGCCAACTCTTCCTCCACGGAAGAATCCCCGGATCATCCCTTAACATCTTCGGCGAACGACTAAGACAAGAACATCACATTGTATCGGGTCCGGGGCATGTTAGTGTCACAGGTAACACGGGGGCAGGCACTCTTGCTCGCGAGGCTTTAATCCGAGCAAGGAATATGGTACCCCAATCGGAAACAAAAAGCAAATACTAGCATGCGATGTCTACCCACATCTGGAGCAATGGCATGCCATCTGGCCAACCATATATGCCAATCAATGCCCCTGGTGTGCGGGAGGCCATCCTGGTCCCATGTGACATGAGGGTGCCCCCAATCACGGCCCCAAAATTCAAGTTCACCCCAATTAGCACAAAATTCTTTTAGGGAGCCTTCGGCAGCCATCCTCGCCCGGGCTGACCTGGAGATTCAATTGAGCCTCCTCGACCAAGCCCAGCGCGTGGCGGGGGCCACTGGAGTCCTCGACTAAGGAACCACCCTCCGGCCCCCTTAACCCTAATTTACATAAAGCTATTTCTCTCCCTTTCTTCCTGATTAGTGTTCCGTCTACCATTAGCTTACAATTACCGTGTAGTTCCACCTCAGAGTCAGTAATTTGTGTGCTTTTACGTGACCTGCATGGTGACGTGTACATTTCAGCAACCACAGGCCAGCACTGCGAACTAGTATTAAGAGCGACTATGCGACACCGAGTGACATCCCTAGCGCACAGCGTAAAGCGACGCCACTTTGACGCATCGCGATACGTGCGCTGTATGGCCGAGCTTGCTCGTAAAAACCTTTTGTTTCTGTTTTCTTTTTATTCCACCTCTACGCGTGAACAACTACCGCACCACCGTGACGCTGTCACAGAATACAGCAGATACACAGACAAACAAACAAACAAACAAACAAAAACAAACAAACAAACAAACAAACAAACAACAAAAAGATAAGAATGAAGGAACAAAGACTGCGTGGATAAATATTGGCTACAAGGTGCAACGTAATGGCCGGGTAAATTTTGGGTTGTTGCCAGTGGGACACTGTGCCATGATTTCCCAAGGGAAGCGTAGACCTACTCTGAGACGATCGTCTAAGGACCTATTTTTTATTATTTTTTTAGAATACACGCCTTGCGAAAAATGTTCGAAAGAGGGCATTAGGGTGTTGTTCGGTAGCACGTGCGTAGAATAGGCTAGGCCGCGCACGTGTGCTTCGTGGACTACTTGGTGGACAGAAAGGCTTCTTGTTCTGAACATTTTCGCTTAGTGTATGTGCGTGATTGTCCGTAACATTTAAATCGTTATTCAACATGTGCATCAACGTTTGCTGTAGTAGCGACTACAACCTGCACGCGTGATTTCAGAGAGGTGTTGGGGTATGTTCATTTTTTATGGCCTGCTCCTTGAATTGTTCTGTATTGAGTATTTTGGCGGCTTCTGCGTTTCCCTTGATTATTTATTTTCTTTCTCTTTTTTAACATGGACTGCATTTGGCTTGTGTTCTGGCTTGTGAACTTGGCGTGTGCGGCTCGTGTGTAACGACTTGTGAACCACTCGCGAAAGCTCACTCGCCCTTGAGTGCTTTTTATATCTCTATGGCGTTTTTCTTCCCAGATCAGAGCGTTTCTCTATCTATTGCACGTCAGAGCAGAGGAATAGCCGACGCTTCTAGGAGGTACCATCATCTCTTTAGACACATTTAATAATAAAGAAATATAACTCGCAAGAGTGAGACCGCTGTTGTGTTACGATACATTCAGTTTTGTTCTGCAGGTGTAATGTCTCACCTAATTAAATAATTCAATTCAATATTTTAATTCTAGACAGTTCCCATCCAGAATTCTCTGTTCTCCTAAACTGATAAACAGTAGGTGAACAAGGGAAGCCTCCGCTCGGAGGAAATGCTTCCACAACGAAACTTGTTTAGGTCAGAGCAACAGCTCTTCTTTGCTCTTGCTCGAAATTATCTGTAGAGCAGTTGTTGACCTAAAACCTGGTCTTAGTCAGGTCCAGGTCGAGGGACCAGGTCTGACCTGGTCCCTCGTGTAAACATTCCCTGTGAACTGCAACGTCACTTGATCTACCGCCGTTAATTATTTCAGTATGTTTTCCGGTGAACCCCTTTTCCTCAGCGAATGCCTGATATGATCGAAGCCGAGTCAGACACGTTAAGTCTGCCTTCAATTATATTGGGGCTCACCAAATGCTTCGCAGAGGGAATAAAGCATCCATCTGGACCTACCGTAGCCAGCAGTTCTACTGTCGCAACATGACGCAGCCATGGCTCTGCAAATCCGGCTACCATTGGCTTGCTAGAACCTGAAAAGCTGATATTTCACGTGCCCAAGGTGACCGTGATACTTGCCTAATCAATCTACATCTCTTATCCATAGCGGGCACCCGTCCGAGCCACTGCGAGAGAAAACGCGCCGATACCGCGAGAGGGAGGGGAGAAAAGAACGAACGACTCCCTGAGGCCCACGCAGTTGAAAGAAGACAGTTTCGAATTTCATGGCAACGTGGGAGCTAAGTGAAACAATTTCTTTTCCACTGGGGCGCTGCGTTTGACACAAGATTCTGGCTGCAGCTCCGGACAGAGAACGTAAAAAAAAGAAAGAAAAAAGTAAGGGCAATCCTAAAGCGCAGCGCATACCACGTATTTCAGCTGTTTGAAACTGCCACTGCGGAGACGACGTTTGCGGCCAAAGAAAGCATAGCGGCAGCGACCTCCCTTCCCTCCACTGAGATACAAAAAAAAATGAAATAAAAAAGGAAGTGATACCTTGACAGAGATTGGCGCTATAAGAGGCGTATGAAGGCCAAGCCGTCCGGAAGATGGAAGTTTAGAAAGCAATCTCTACAATCGGACCGTCGAAAAACGACAGCGTTCCGTCGTGACTTGGTGACTTTGTATTTGTTTTGGTTCTATACTCATAGTTTCGTTCGTTTCAGAAAATGCCACCCGCAACCGTGGACAGAGGCCCCATCATATCTTTCTTTTTTTTTCTTTTTATACGCTTTCTCATGCCAAACAAACCAAACGCGGTTATTTTTGGTTCGCGCTTTGCTTGTATTGTTTTTTTTTTTTTAAGAAACCACAACTATGGCTGATTCTGGTGCGGATGTTTTTTCTGCGGGAAACGCAAGAACTAACGGAGATCCTTAAAAAGCTTCTGGATAATGCAGCGACTTATCTATGTCGACGCGTGTCAAAGAATGGCTTAAATTGTATGACATAATAATATGCCTCCGGCTTCCGAAATTGCACTTGAAAAATAACTTTCTCAAAAACGAAAAATATTTACGCTACATGTGTATCTTAGCGACTTAACAGCCTGATTATCACAATTAAGAGTGGATCTCGCTTTGAAAAGCTGCATTATTTATGAATGATCGTGATGGCTCTTTTGAAATGTGCCGCCGTGCAAGATGCCTGATTCGAGTTGTCGATGGCGTATCGATCTTTTAGTGAACAGTCAAAAGCATCCTTAGAGTGGCCATGCGCGCTGTACAAAATTTTGCAGACACAGTTTTTGATTATTTTGCATCTACTGCAATTCTCTCAGAGGACAGCGACGCTTAGCAACGCTTTTCCACGACTTGCGAGGTCACAATAGTTAGCTACTTCGCTATAGGGGCGGAGGTGTTCTAATCTGCTTTTGAAATTTACGGCGTTTTAAATGCAAAGCATTTCTTGCGAACATTTCTAATATTGAGAGCATCCATCCCATCCCATTTCATCCCATCCGACCCCCATCCATCCATCCATCCATCCATCCATCCATCCATCCATCCGTCCGTCCATCGGCCTAAATCTTGCTGCTCTCATGGTCGTTTCGTTAGCTTGGCATGTAACGAAATTGGCATAGTATGACAAGAGTGTATGACGAACATAAATAATAGGTCATGACATGAATGTCGTGACATGCGTGTTATGTAGGTCATGAAACAGCCGCCTACGTCTTGGTGTTCTCATGGTCGTTTCGTTAACTTCGTCGGCTACCCGCACACTGCTTCGCATAACATCGATTCCCACAGGGCGTGGGATCTGTCGGCTGAGATACGGAGCTGATCAGCGCTTGGTGTCCCGTCCTTGTTCTCAACGTGCAAGGTTCCCAGGCGGAACAATTGCCGGTCAAGCATACCAGGCTAACCCCGCCTGCTGCAACACCACCACCGCCGACATCTCTAGGATCAAACCCCTAAATATATTTACATTGGAATCGTTGCGAAAACATAAAAATCATCATCAATATCATCATCAACAACATTATTATCATGTTATATTATAAGATCTGCAATGGGTATTGTAAGAAGATCAAGGTAAGAAAAGTTAACAGAGCGGGTATAGGCCACCCTTCATATCCGCTCCGTTACTATTCCGTGATTATCACTCCGATTACATCAACGGGACGTTGGCTGCTTGCACACACCAAAAGCCAAGTGCTACGCGACACAGCCATGCTGTACGAGCGGCTTGCAACGAGACGTGCATGAGCCAATGAAAAGCTTCGTAAGACGGTGAAGTCGGTTGGAATCGAGCATACACAGCCACTATATATTCAAACACTGGAAAATGGTGCAGAACGTGAGGTCCTCAACATGGATGGATGGATGGATGGATGGATGGATGGCTGGATGGCTGGATGGAATGGATGGATGGATGGATGGATGGATGGATGGATGAGGCTGAACCATTTAAATCGGGCGGTGGCATACGCCACCTAGCCATGACTATGAACATTGTGGTGGGTGAAATTTCACCCCTGCCTTGATTTTATCCACCAATCAGATAACCTCTGTTTGGTTATTTCTACCCGCTTAAAGTCTATTTTGCCTTCACTGTCCCTAAACCCCAATGCTTCGTAAAAATCAGCCGCGTTGCTTTGCACTATAGGGTTAAGCCCTTTACAGAAAAGTATGAGGTGTTCAGCCGTTTCCTCTTGTCCACACGCACAGCACAACCTGTCTATACGTTGGTACTTGACTCGGTACATCTTAGTCCGCAATACTCCCGTCCTGGCTTCAAACAACAAAGAGCTTCCCTTAGAATTATCATAGATATTTTCTTTGGCAATTTCTTGCTTGAAAGTTCTGTATGTTCCCAGGGCTGATTTCGTCTGCATCCCTGTTTTCCACAGACCCCTCTCTGTTTCCTTAACCTTTTTCTTAACCGCTGTTTCCTGGTTTGCACCCCTCCTGCAGTCCAAATATTTGATTGACAGTTTTCTGGTCAGCTTCCTCCATTTTGTATGAACATTCCTCATGTACAAATAACTGAAAACTCTCCTTGCCCACCGCTTTTCCGCCATTTCTCTCAATCGCTCCTCAAATTCTATCTTGCTGCTAGCTGCCCTGTCCTCGAATTACGTCCATCCCATGTCACCCTGTACCCAGTGATTTGGTGTATTTCCGCGTGCTCCCAGAGCCAGTCTACCTACCCCTCGCTGCTGAACTTCCAGCCTTGCTCGAACCTCTGATCTCATGCACAGGACCGCATTGCCGAAAGTTAAACTAGGGACCATCACCCCTTTCCAAATCCCTCTCACCACTTCGTACCTATTGTAATTCCACAGTGCCCTATTTTTCATCACAGCTGCATTTCTGCTACTTTTAACCGTTACATATTTTTCATGTTCCGTTAGGTACTCCGCCCCATTGTTTATCCACACTCCAAGATATTTGTACTTATCCACCACCTGCAGCGTAACCTCCTGTATCCTATGCTCGCAGCCCTGATTATCATTAAAAATCATGACTGCCGATTTTTCTTTACTAAACTTCAAACCTAAGCTATTTCCCTCTTTACCACAGATGTCCATTAATCTCTGCAAGTCTTCCTTGCTGTCAGCCATAAGTACAATGTCATCCGCGTACATCAGTCCTGGTAATGACTGCTTAATCCATTCTCCTTGCTTGAAAAAGGAAAGGTAGAAGCCAAGTCCTCTCCTCTCTAATTTTTTCTCTAATCCTTGTAAATACAGCATTAACAACAGAGGTGACAGAGAGAACCCCTGCCTAAGCCCCTGCTGTATCTCTATAGGCCCAGATACCTTGTTTTCCCATTTTATAAGGACCTTGTTACTTTTATAGATATCTTTTAAAAGATTTCTTACTCCACCTTCCACATCTAGAGTGCCCAGCATGTCTCACAAATCCTTTTGGATTACACTGTCATAGGCTCCCTTGATATCCAGAAATGCAAGCCATAGGGGCCCTGTGTCCCTTTTCTGCTATTTCAGTTACAGCAAGCGGGCTCCCTCTGGTGAAACACATAGGCATCCTATAAAAACTGGACTCCTCTCAGTTCTAGGTCTCCCGCCTTGTATCGCGTTTAACATACTGGCAAAATACGTTAATGTTGCCCGTGTCAACGTAGAATGAGTGCACTACAACATGACGCCAATGAGGTGTGTGACAGCTCTCGATAATGAAGCTGAGTGATCACGAAAGTGAACAGCCCTGTTCAACGTATGATTTCTATCTATAGTATATACTTCTTAGGGAGTTTCTATCGATTCCATATAAATTACATGCAATTTATATTACTAAATGTACGGAAAACATATGAAAATATTAGAGCACATGCGGAATGTTACAATAAGAAATGAGTAAGAAAACACAACAAAGAACTGCTGCTATTGACAGACACGTGATCATAAAACAAGATCCACTGTTGAGTCTTCTCAACTAGGTTTTGCCTAACTAACTTTGGCCAGTTGAGTCTTCTCGGCTAGGTTTTGCCCATACGTCTGTCCTCTCATTCGCCTGATGGGCCAGTGCACGTATCTAAGAGGAGAGACCAGTGCGGGGCATCTGGACGCGAGTCTTTTTTGTTCTCAAAGCGGCAAAATGTCATTGACCTCGCGTGTTCGAAAACCAGCCATGCGACAACCGACAGCCCAAGACAGACTACGCGTCAATCACTTCGCCTCCTGTATCAGCATGGGCAGGTGTTCCGCTTCTCGTGTCGGTGTCGTGCTGTGCACAAGCGAAACGAGTGTCATTCATCGTTAACGTGACATCGGGAGGTGAGCGCCTTGAATATAGAGCCGCCTTGTTTTTCTCGAGCGCAACATGCTCGCTCACTGTCCGCTGTAACAATCAGAAAGGCGAGGTATAACTGTTCCGCTACAAGAAGGCAACATAGCGGCACATATAGAAGATGCGGGAAATTGTACGAAGTAACAAGCAATAAAAAAAAAAAGCTGCTCAGGAACCATCGACGATGACTGTCAATGTGAGCGAACAACCGAACTCTTGAAGAAAGCTGTTCACTCTTTTTAGGGAATGGCGCGCTTGACGGCATAAATTTGTTGCAATGAGAATATTTAGGTAGCGTTTGCTGTTTCACTGCGCAATTTCGTTGAGAACAGGGCCGGTATTTTGTAGCGATGCCTTTCCGATGCTAATGCTCTTTTCGCGCTTGGTCAGTGGTCAGAAGGACGGTCCGCTCACGTTGTCAACGGGATCATCCGGCTGCGAGCAGTGGATGATAAGACTAGTGTAGAATAAAACATAACGCATCGCTACAAAGTGCCGGCCCTGAGCTGTTCTAGCACATCTGTAGCGGCATAGTATAGGCGGCCAGCATGCGCGTCTCAAGAACGCCAACAGTTGGTGTTCGGCAACGAACGTTCCCCACAGTTCGGGTGCGCGAGTGCGCGCACCATTTGCGGCGGCATCTTTGTATCGGAAGTCAAAGTTCATCGTTCGACCACCAACCACCGACAACGAAAATGCTCGACCCTTTCAACATATTTGCTTGCAGTGGTGCGATGTAAGTTGCGGATGCCGTGAAAATTGAGGTAAATCTTTTTGTAGCAATGCGTGAACGAGCTCTGCATAGGATCAAGGAATGGTTGCTTCGTGAATTTGCAGAGCCGCTATGCGTGAGTTGGAGTGTGTGCAAGCCGGGAATTGGGGCTTTAATAAACAAATACAGAGAATCGGGAAAATGGCTAATGTCATTGCTATTAAAACATCTAGCAGAAATGACTTATACGACATAAATATATACTTATACGATGAAAAGGAAAGCACCTGTAAAAAGAAGGAACAGAAACAAGGGCGTGCTGTCTTTATTTCTGCTAATTGCTATCGCTGGTTCTTTCATTTCCTTTCCTTCTGCAAAATTTTACGCAACAAAAGTTATATGGTATAGCTAACATCAACTCGCCCAAAAAGAAAATATTCTGCTTGAACAAATTAGCTATATCGGAATTGACATGTCTGACGTGCAGAAATTGCTGGATGTAAGTTAAACGCATGAAGCCACGCATACGGATTAAAGGGGGAAACGGAAAGTGGGTCACTGGAATTCGCAGACACCCAATGCCAGAAGGAGCCCAATCGGCCATTCGGGTATGCCATCAAAAATTATGAATCCAAAGATGATACGGAAAGGACGACAGAATAATTCTCCGAACGTGAATAGCTGGTGAATAACAAACGACACTGTAGGTTTATTGTTCGCTGCCGATGTCGGCCCAACACCATTTCGTGACAATAATGACACTAGCGTCATCGCATTCGTCAATGATGCGCAAGATCTCTCGCTTTCCCTATTGATGACGTTTGTGCAGCAGGAAACTCGGTTTTCCACCTTTTACATGTTCGACGATGAAAGAAAACGCGCTATATAAACGTTGTTTGTTTGTTCTAAATTGTTATGTGACGCACTTCCTTTTGCCACTCCATCCACATTTGAAGGCCGTCGGCGGTGCGCAAGGGCCAATGATACACACGGGTACGCAGACCACGACAAAGCCTACTCACAGCGTTATAAACGCTGTGCATAAGAGGACGCCAATGTAGGGTTGTTGGTTGTCTGTGAGTCTACGTAACAAGTCTTAGCATATTTACTGTGCTCATATGAGATTCAAATTATCAACAAAATGCGGATATCTGCGGATAGCTTCTCGTTTCGATGCAATTGGTACATCTCGCAGCGTGACGGGATCGGCTACGAGCGATCAAGGAAGATGACGGGATGGCCAAGGAGGGTGCCAGCAAACCATCCTTTCACGATAAGGTGAGCCAAACATGCCCTGTATACTGCTGACTGGGTACCAATCACTCGCCGGCACTTTCGCAAAAAAAATAATTAATTAAAAAAATCCTCCAAATATCCTATCTGTCGTGCATCCGCTTTTCCGCTATCTCCCCATTTATAGCATCTGATGCCCTCCGCGTCCCTTGCGCCTAATTAGTGCATCCGGGCAATGCTGCTGCGTGGTAGGGAGTAAAGGTGAAAGGGCGAGCCGATTCCCCCCGGTGCGGGAGAGAACTAACGATGTCACCAAAGCGTTTCTAGCCGCTCACAACAACGCTGACGCCAGCGGCGCATGGTCTCGCAACGAAGGATCGACGCCAGCGTTCGAGATGGATGCGCGAAGGCACAAACAAGTTGCGACGTTGAAACAGATCAAATATGTGCACGGGAAAGATAAGGCCGACAAGTTTGCTCACTTCACATCTCAAGTTCCGTTGGGAGTGCCACTTCCTCGCCTCATGCTGTTGTATTTAAAGGCGCCTAGATACACTTTATGCACTCGGTTAAACAAGCATCTGAAAATTCGAAATCGTTTCGTTATCAGCAACTGAGCTAAATCTTGCGTTGAAATATCAGGGCGCCTGCAGTGAAATGCCTATCCACCCATTTGTTCTTTTATTATTTTGGTGCTTCCCATCTACCATCTTCAGGCTGACGTAAAAGCAGAGAGAGAAATGAAAGAGAAAGAAAATGACTCTTGGGAAGATTGATGTGCTGGTGGTAACTTATACAGAGCATTTCACCAGCAATCATTTTCAGTGCTTTTCTTGGTAACCTTCACGCGGTGCTCCTGAGCGTGCGCATTTAAACGTGCCAAGTTCGCGATGCAGACCCGCACTGCATTGCGACCAACCTATTTGGCCCAGTGTTCCCTGCGATGGAGAATAAGCAATAAGTATCTCCATCAAGCGATCTCCTGTGACACTGACGTCGTACGGATGTATACCCTGAGAGTTAAACGGGGTATGATCGCCTCCGTGAAAGGGAGTTCATGCATCGAGCCTCCGAGCAGCGAGTTTCTTCCATGATATACGGCACAGCACAGCGTACACCAGTGATTGCTTGCCAAGTCGCGAGTAGGAAAGAAGAAAGGGTGGTGGCGAGGATCTATCGCCCCGTTGGTTCCCGATCCCGGAGTTTGGCGTCGGGAGGGTTGAAGGAGGGTTGGTGCACGCTTTCATACTTCATTCTATACTCCCCCTCCGCTATTTATCTTCCGCTGTTGTTGTCGTCGCCGTATATACGTCCGTTATGGGAGCTCGTCAGAGTGGTTGAACCCGGCGTGCAGCGATCGTTTCCGATGGCACGGCACTGTCGGTCGGGTCTGTTCTTTTTCAATTTGCCAGATCGCATCGCTCATAATCTTTCGTAGTTCTTGCTGATGTACGTATCTTCTGTTGCCCCTCTAGCTTTCCTGTTTCCGTACCCTCTCGTGTGGTCCATCGTGTGTTCTCTCTTGATTGACCTATATATCTATCTCATCGCCGTCCAGCTTCACGTGCTCTCGAACTTTCGACGTGGGCTTCTTCGCGTCAGTTATTTTTTGGTGGGAACCGTGGATTCGTCACATAAAATGAGAGAGTCGCTTGAGTGGCCTTTCGGCAAGTACCAGTAATTGCCAAGTAGCGATGGACTTGCGATTTGAGATAGAAATCTATTGATAGTCCTTACGGGTAAAACTATCGTTCAGTATACCGGGTCTTACCGGTAACGTGCCAGTTTTCCAGTTTTCTGGAAAAATAAAACTCACTAGATTTTTAAGGCATGCTTAGACGTGAAGATTATGTTTTTTTTTTTTTTTGTCAACTCTACTTCTTGGAAGAGCACGACCACCCTCCCGCGTTCCATCGATATCACAACTAACCAAACCCCTTTTTTAAATTTACACTTTCCTCACCTTACTTTACGCGCTCTCTTATTCTTCTCCCCCATTAAGTATGAAGGAAAGGGAACTAAACAAACGCTTCTAAAGAAAGCAGTTGCCTTCATGAAGACAAGTCCCTCTTTCGAAACATTGGCTCCAGCCAGAGACGAAGTCTTGTTCGATAACCTTTGTTCGTACCAAGTGTGAACCTAATAGCACGAGAGAAACGAGTGCTGAACACTGCTTTCGTATTGGGTATGGCACCTTTATCAAAGCAGCCGGGTCGCAATAGGTTTTGGCGTCCGGCGTCAGAGCATACAACAACGCTGCCATCGGTTACCGGTATCGCTCTCGCTATTTTGACTATGAACACCACGATGAAAGAGTGGGTCAACGCCACAGCCACCAACATAACCAATGCTTTGTCGCAGTGGGCTCCTTCGATTATGCCCTCCCGGCTTGTCTACAAGCCGTCCAGAGCTTCCAGTCTGACTAGCCCTGAGAGAACAGCACGTCACACTCACTTTATCCAGCTTCCGGCGACTGTTCGATGTTTCACTCAAAAGCACCGTGACCGGTAATTACTATCCTGGCTGCCGCGGTTTGCTCGTAGCTACTCGTAGATAGCTCAGATACTCAGCGAAATTATCAGCGTGGCCTCCGAGATGGTAGTCTTGGAGACCACGTCGCCGGTACAACCATAAAGCTTGCATAGTGAAATCACTACCTGAGATCATAGAACGCGTTCACAAAGTGCAGTATACGTTGCGCTCTGTCTTCGTGCCCCTTGACCGCTGTAATTAAGCTAGCTCATTGACTGTGAAATTTAAGCAAAATTCTCAAATAAACGTAAACACAACCGCGATCGTTCCACGTCGCTGTTCCCGCAGAAAGCGCTCGCCGACATCCTCAAAGCTCGTGAGACGTCCTAGGAAGGGCCCAACGTGCGTCTTTAACAAAGCGTATGCACACCGTCTACTCGTGCATGCCAAAAAGCAAACGCTCGAACACGGCAACAGAAGTGGATCAGCATTTGTCAGCAGCAATCGGCGCAGCTGCAATTGTATGCCACGCCGGCTACCGGCAATAAACAGCCACATGCAATACGATATGCTTCCTCGCACATCAGTTTCAGTCATCTGAAACACGGAATCCACCTGAGCCGCTATTCTGGACATTCCACCATTTTCTTCGAGGCGTGACGTAGGCGCGACGCTTACGAAATGGCGCTGATGGTCCCGATTTGCTTTTCTAACGTGACGCAAATTTGACGTTTCGCCTAAGAAACTGTAATGTAGGCATTGGGACTAGCGTTCTTGATAAAGCAAACCAGTTCTCCTCCCCAGTGAAAATAAAGCAGCTAGCTCAAGCATACGATTATTCCATCAAAATCGCTTCTCGCTTCCGTCGTCTGCATGCGCACAACTGTCGCCTGCTTCGTTAGCTAGGATGCGTGTCCTCGGGAAGCGGAACGAGTCATCGTTTATTGGCGCCCACGCGCTTGCTCTCTACATTGATACAACATAAGCGACCTACCAGTGATGATGAGCGCGCGCTCTAGGCCGCGTTATCGTTATCTCGTGAAACGCAAGTGACTCAGCTCGACTGGTCTGGCTGAAAAGCGGCCGAATATCATCGATAGCATTGCGCGCGCCACAGGCATCCGCTTGCGCGACGCAAACGCCGGAAATGCCATCTATTGTTCAATCCGTTGCTTACTCGCACCGCGAGAGTAAACTTGAAGGCGCCGCCTTGCGTACATTTCTTTTTATAAATTAAAAAGTCGCCGTTGTCATAGCCTTTGATGACGCGAAAATTCATTAATATTGATTACAATACAAACGTAGTAGTGCAAAGTGCAAAAAGTTACAGAAAGTTTGTTAGTTTTAACCAATATTATTTCAAATGAACGTGTTAATAAAAATGATGGTTCAAAACACAAATGCCAACACCACCCAAGAGCGATGCCAATGCTGTGAGGACGCGATGTGAACAAAAGAATTTCATGGCCCCAAATGTCAGGGAACATTCAGCGATACACACGTATCTCGACTGCCATTGCATATGGCCGCTCATTGCCATAATTCGCGCGGCTCGTCGCACCACAAATTATGGCAGAAAATCTCTGCAATGGTGGCCCAGTGCAACGTCACGCAACGTCAAATTGACGTTTTCGGAACAACCCTTCCTGTGACGCTCTCCACGCGATATTCCTTCAGCCAATCAACAAGCTGACATGCCGGCTATCTTGGAACGCCACCACATATTCGCAAAATTGCAGATGCATTGCACGGGTTTCTGCATGCTACCGTCCACTTTCTTCTTAAAGCGCTAAAGTCGCAATATAGGTGCCAATGACCACAAAAAAGTATTAGTCGATAAAATTTGCAGCTCCACGTCACGTTTCGTCATTTTGATGAAAACACAAAACTGCATGTTGCAAAACTTCCGTTTCCCGCCACAAATTTTAAAACGCGTGACCTCTCGACAGCCAATGAGAGAGTCAACATGGTGGATAATGGTGGCCTTGCAGCTGCCATGCTCTGTCGAGAATAGAGCCTCTGTTTACTACACATATAGCAATGAGCGTGACAGTTTTCATGAAACGCATCAACAAAAGCAAGCATGTGCGCCTGATCGCTGTGCTTTTGCTTAAACAAAAAAAAAGAAAATAAATAAAAACACGAAGACTAAAGCTGCAGCAATTCACCGGCTTAAGAAAAGCGCACAAAACACCGATGTAACAGACTCGACAACTCAGTCCACAATATTTGCCGTCTGGAACGCGCAAATTGCGCAGAAGCACACGGCACGTTTCACAGCATGGCGGCAAACGCCGCGCATCTTTTTTACACAGCCGTCGTCTGCTAGCTGCTTACGTTGGTCCGAGCAAGAATGGGCTGACAGCTCCGAGAGTCCGCCAACAGTCAGCGACTTCCGACACATAAAAACGAATTGCGATTCTGGCAGCTCTCAGACTGGTCGGCTGGAAGCTTCCGAAGCTGTCAAAGAAAATCGAATGCGGGAACGCAGTCCCAGTCAGTGATCGATTATCAGGAACTGATAATCGAAGAGACCCACTTATGGGGCCACCAAGGTACGAAAATTTAGTTCGCTTGTTCCCAACCGGCTTGAGGGCAGCACAGGGGAACAAAATCCTCAAACAAAGGCAGCGTGGCCAAGACTTGTGTGGAGACTATAAATAACGCAGGTGACAGAGAACAATACCTTATTGACTTTTCCGCTTACACTACACTAGTATGTTCTACGCATTTTTCTGTTTAGTAAGACGACTAATGTCAGCTAGGAAACACTATCTGTACACTGCAGCTACGCTATATACAGTGGGACTGACCCGCAAATCTATTATTGATACGCTAAAGAATAGGTACGTGGCACAGAATGTACTGCAGATTAGGAAAAGCCGCCTAGAATACAGAATGTATTCTAGGCGGTTCTATATAGTAGGTAATATATATTATTAGGTCTAGAATACATTCTGTATTGTAGACCTAATATATGTATATGTGACCGTAATTTCGGAGAATAGAAATGCACAGAAGACTTAATGAGAGACTATGTATAATGGCAAGTTTTAACTTAGCAGGACCAAGCTTTTAAAGATCATCTGTGTAGCACATAGGAAATCTTCGTCTTTGCATTCGAGTAATTCAAAGAGGCCCCCGTTTTTGGACATCACACTATGTAACAAGCCAATTAACAAATATTTACAATCTTCTTCTGTTTATTCCATGTAGAGCGCTTCCTACGACGGTGCTCATATAAGTGGTCAAAGCGTCTGGACATAGAATTCTGAGTACAATGACCACCATTTTCAAAACATTCCTCCACAAAGCGGACCCTGAAATACTACGCTTTCCGTAGTGTTGTCCGATGGTACTTAAAGAAGGCTTTTCAACAAAGGAATAATTTGTACGCCGAGGTACTTCGTGGTACTTTTTTGTGGGCGGAAAGTGTGCTGGGGTATTGCTTGTGCGGGCAGCGTTGGGAGAAAACGTTACATTTTGTGAGGATGAACCAAAGGAGTGATTTAGGTAAGCTGAGACAAAATTGGCAACAACAAAGGACATGACATGGCGCAGCACTCACAGTTGCGGAGACATCACCGGAAAAAGCAGGGCCTTGTAGGACGCCGACGACTGGAGCGATCGAAGTGAGCGCTGAATACATCGTCATCACGTGGCATGATAACTTCCAGAAATAAGTGGCCATTATGCCATTATGCCGCAGACGCGCGAATATCAAGAATAGAACATGTCCTATCGCACACCGGAGCTGCTAGATCAAAATGCACTGCCTGCTAGCTCGGCTGGCTGGCAGCATGCAGGCCTGCAGTTCGGATACATTGACGAGAGTGCGCCGAGTTAGCACGTTTCTTTTTTTTTTTTTTTTAATGAAAAAGAGCCCACCCGCCGCGCACTTGGGCACATGTCCGACGGCAACATGGGATCGCCGGGCATCCGCGGGCCGCGCTCGGCGCACCAACCAATCCAGAGGCAAAGTTTCGGCGCTCTTGGGGGTCTTAGGCGTGACTTATCCAATTTCGTCGACCGCTGCCTGGCACGTCGAAAAGCGCCGGACATTGGTCTTATCACCACCAGCGTTGCAATGACGTGGCGAATGCTTTCGCAACGGACGATAATCAGTCGCCCATCCACCATTGCCGACGTAACGTCTGATTGAACTGCCGGGACTGCCTGTAGCAAACGCCCACAGCGGCGTCAGCGCTGTGTAGACTACAGTTTTTCGACAATATCAGATGATATCAGTCTCGAGAGTAGTCAGTATATTCCGGTCGAACAGCGTTCGAAGCTATGTGCCATGCAGTGTTTTTTAACCCTTAAAGCTCGAATGGCGGTCGACGCTGCCCTAGAATACCGCTTCACCGACACCGTCAAGCGATGGAGAACGCGTGCACGAAAGCTTCCCTGCATGATTCAAACACAAAAGGTATGACGCCTTACAGTATTATTTGCTTAACTAAAAATCTGTGACAGCACTGTTTTAAGGCAGCAATAGCAGTGAAGGCATTTAATACTTTGCATGATACAGATAAGCAAGTAGGCTTCCGTTCATCCACGTGGCAGGTAGTGAAAGATGTGACGGAGCTGAACGTTATTACTACTGTCAAATGCAGCCAAAAGAAAATCTGTTTTTTTTTTAGTCATGTGCTCGAAGATGGTGGGAAAGATTATGATCCATTCGATTCATGTGATTCATGTGCACTACCTAGTTGAGAAGGTGCGGTCTTTCACAATTTGTTTTACGCGTGTAATATGGCAATGCTTGCACGCCACCGTTGCTTTGGTGTGAGGGTAGGCTTCGTGAAGATGTGTTCACACGCGCCATGTCGGATGTGCTGGACTCGCACTAAATTTGTAGACAGTAGTTCACACACTGCAGTTTAAAAGGGGGAAGGAAGTGCTGACTTTGTCTTTCATATGGCCTCATCTCTACAAACGACCAAAACAGATCGGTCAGGCCATAGAAAGGAAAGTGGACAAATTGTTGCCTTAGTACAGGAACACTCAATAAATACCCATTAGATAATAAAAGTCACAATTTTCCTTTGCACAGTGACACCGTAACAGTCTGTGCGAGGAATGACCACGCAGAATAGCTCCCTGAGCTGTCATTTGTCTCAACGTCGCTTCCACAATCAAAGGAACAACAGCTTGTAATTATCTTGTATATGAAATACTTCTTCATAACATAGCACATTCAGAAACCCGGAATCTGAAGAGCTTTTTGTAAGTACACTGTCGCCATTTTTTTAGTAATATCGTGAGAGCTTCTACCACCTGGCTTGTCAGCGCCCTTGTAGCGGTGAGGGACGGTGCGATTGGCGATAGTGGTCGCGGACGCGCCAGGCCATTTCCAGTTGCAATGAAGTATCTCGCGGCTACAAGGCTGGCGGCACACTATGTAATCGTCGCTCACACGATATTAAAAAATTGGTAGGGTGTACATTTGTTCAAAAGGCAGTGTCTATTTGGACACCGATCGGTATACTTTATTGTTGGTAAACAGGGCAAGCAATCCACTCTCAGCTCTACAAAGAAATCTCAAGGAGATTTATACCCGGTACTAAAGGCACGTGCACCAGCCGGTGCCGTTGAACTGGAAAGATAAAACATAAGCCTTGTTTGATGTCCAAACATTGTGCGTGATCATTTGTAAACGAAAGCCTTTTCTCGTGTTTCACTAATTGATAGCCGCATCAGGTTGCTAATTATACATTCTTTCTGTTTTGTTTTTGTCCTTAATGAGGTCTTCTGTCTGCAGCCCAATGTAGTGGCGCTCTGTAATGGCTCAGCGAGGTAATTCTGTGCGGCCCTTTTTTCCTTGCACACTTCTCAAAATTCGCACTGCTGGCCGGCCGACCGTTTCTTACACCATTGCCAATCATTTACAAAGCAGCTAGCATTGTTGCCCGGGGTGAAACCAATTCGAACTCGGACTGTACATCGCATTGATTTGTTCCCTCAGTACCTCGATGCCGCGATGTTAATCGATCCAAAGGGAGACTTACCGTGCAATTGAGGCCTAGATTTATCATGTATAGGGCGTAACAGTGACGTGTGTCAGACAAGAAAGTGATAAATGTTGTTTTGTAGAAATACGGGACATGAGTGAACACTGCTGGCTGATCTATAGCTGCTTCTAAGAAGGCTTTGTAATCAGTGACTAGCGAGAGGTTGAAGTTGGGTTGGACTCGAAACCATTCGAGATAGAACTGGTTTTATAGATAATTAATTTCGTGCCTTGAATGGCGGAGTAACGAAGTGGTGAACACACGATGGCAAACATACATAAAAAAAGATAAAGACAGCTGACGGCACGCCAAGACGCTTCCTCGTGAAGTGTTGCGTTACCGTCATGAGATCTAGATTGATTGTCAGAGGGGAGCATTGTTTTGAACCTCTGTTCGTCGCCTAAAAACGCCGGTGTTTTGTTTCAACCACTGATAGTGTCGTTGGTTCCAGCAGTCCAAATAAGATTTGTAATCAGAAATTCTTTAGCTGCCCCCGGAAACCTTTCTTCCGAGAACGCAGTCGATCAGCAAAGTCTGGTAGTGAATGATGCTCCTGTCAGGAAAGAATAATTTATTCCCGGGATGGCGACTCTATCAGATAACCAATACTGGGTCGCTTTCCATTGGTCACAACTGGATAGGAATTGGAAGCGATGACTTCATGTTAACTGACCAATTCGGATAAGTGTTATTAAGTATGTTTGTATACTTTATGCAAAAAAAAATAACCGACATTTCTGCCCTACGTTGAAGCAGAGCTGTTAATTTAAAACTCCGTGCTCATATATTTGGTATCTTGAGGTAACTTTTCATGTTTCGCAATGGTTACAAAATCAAATACGGTATAACAGAAATCTTTCACCGAAGTTTTTCCTTGGCTTCGGTAAATATTTAGCGGTTATCATGTTCGAATATTATTTGAAGCAAGAAAAAAATTTTCTCAAGCAAGATTAATTTTGCCGCGTTCGGCGCACGCTGCCTGTTTTTAAGCAGGAAGCCTTCCCAGCCTTCCTGCAAGATTCGTCTTAAGCTCTTCTCACGTTTGCTTCACTTGCCACCTGAGGCACGTATGTGAAGATCATGGAGAAATTTTCGTTTGTTGCCACGATTTCTATATTAGCGCATGCTCTGAGGGCAAGAAAATCATCAACAACAACATTGACAGCAAAGGAAACAACACCGTGTGAAAATGTTTAATCTTTTTCATCCGTGCGCACTCATCATAACCGTGCGAGGTCGTGGTAACAGGTGGTGTGCTCGTGAAAATCAAGAGAACACCTACGGGCCAACCATTCCTTTAAGATTTAAAGAACTTCATAGACGGGAATATTGGCGCCTGTGCACGAATAGTGGTCTGCAAAGAAATGCTCCCAATGGGTTCGCACTGGCCTAAGCAACTGCAGCCTACGATTGGAGCGCTAGGTCACGATGCTTGTATACCTGCTCTTCCTCCTCCAGAGACATGCTGCTTTATTTCTTTCTTGCTCTTTCTAGATGGTATACTTGTCAACGTGTGCTTCCTCGCTGACGTAGGTCTCTATGCAGCAATTCATAAGAGTGCTGGGTAATGAGTTTTTTTTTTTTTTTTTTTTGTATCACCACCACCGTAGCGGGCCGCCCGTGGGAGCGGCCCGCTACGTGCTGACGCGCGTTCCGACGGACAATAATAAAGTTTTACCATACCATACCATACCACCGCCCTAGGTAGGTGGCTGCTTTCTACCCTTGCGCCTTTTAGGTAGAATGCACTAATGACAGTAAATACTGACAGCGGCAAAGACTAGTGAAGGAGACTTCATCAACAAAAGCATCGAGTAACACATAGGCACCCATTTTCGGTGCCCCCGCGATTCCACTACTCCATACAACCGTTCAGGCTTCCCTAATTAGTACAGCAGGTAGGACGCTCACGGGACTAAGAAGATGGAGGGGATGATGCCTTTCCCTGCGTCTCATATATATCTTTAGTCCGGTACAAAGTATGAAAAAGTCCCTTGTCCGAGCCCCTGCAGCTGTTGTTGTTATCCTGATACATTCTTACCAACTGTGTGGGCTAGCTGTGTTGTGCCACACCTGCGCTGGTCTTCTGCCTCTTCTTCATTAGTGGTATCGCCGTTACTAGCCTGAGAAGGGATCGTTGGCGGACGGATTGGCAAGTTTCCACGCTGACCCTCCCTATTCAGTAAAGTCTGTGACCTCGCACATAACACCGCTATGGTACCATCCTTAATTGGCTGGGTCCTCGCTTCCTGGTACACGTTATTAGACGCAGGAGGCTGCATGCGACAAGCCAAGTCCATGTCAGGCACAGCTAGGTCTTCCTGATGCCCACAGGCGATCAACCTGCCCAGCCCCTGTTTGCCTCGGCGCATCCATCGATTACTGGACCACGTGTCCAAGTTGGCTGAAAAGTTTGGACCACTTGTCCAAAAGGTGAAAATTTGCTACACCGAACCTAGAAGGGTGTTGTCCATGACAGCTTGAGCACATTTAAACTGCACTCTTTCTTGCGGATTTATTTTTTCCTAATTAACATTCAGTAACTAAACGGGGCGCTTAGTGACCGAGAAGACGGCTTAGTGATGTGAATGAACCATAATAATGGGGTCGAGAGGCCCTATGTATTGATGCTGCTTAGGTTATTACATGAATCCGCTAATAATAGAGAGCTTTACAGTAAGGGCCCCAAAGAGCTTTGTGGGTGTTAGCGTTGGGACATGCAAGATTGAAGAGTTTTAGAATAGGGCTTTGCGTTTGCGAATAGCGTCTTGCGCTTGCAGCGCCACTACGGTGTCAAAGAAAAACTATTATAAACATTAAAATAAACTATACCATCTCATGATAAGAAGAGTAATTTTGACTTGCGTGTTTTTGCGTTAAATTACAATTTCGAGGTTATTCTATTAGCAGCAAACGATTTGTCGCGTTTAATTTTGGGTAACCAACTTTACATGCCTTCACCAGCCAAGCTAATCCACGTTAGGCCTACGAGCCAACAAATCGACAATCGAATCCGGAATCAGCGGCATATAATGAATCAATCTTCATTACGTAAGTTAGTTGAGAGAAAGCGATAACCCCTGTAACTTCTCCTAGCTTACGAACTTCATGCGTTACCACGGATCGAGCCCAGTTTGATGTTCGGTTAGAGCCGTCACTTCGATAGGTGCCGCCATGTTTGTTGACGCAAAGCTTTTGGGGCAGCTTGTGGGGTTCCCGCTAAATCAGTGAAATAGCATGCCCGACGGAAAACCCAAACGCAGTTCGCATCTCGCGCATGCGCAGTGGCTTCGACGCTATTGCTTTGGGGCCCCAAAACGTTTGGGGCGCCTATTCTAAAAATCTCTAATATCATATACAGGGACATTTTGACCCTCGCCACATCTAGTTCCTTGTCGCCGTAGCGTACGGTCAGCCCCGTTGAGAAGGCCTCTGAATTCCTCCAACATTCTCGCGCCAATGTTCGCTCGGAAAACTTTTCCGCGTTTCCTACACGAAGGTTCACTTGCTTGCTTATGCGGAGCTGCCCACACAAGCACCACAACAGCGTAGCGGGTTATGTATTTGCAAATGGATTCTACTACGTGGGCACCATAATTGATGGGTAGCGAACGCGTTTTTTTAAAAGGGGAGGGGTCAATGCGTTCTTTGCCGGAATAACGTGGGTGGTTGTCCCAAATCGAAGCGAAGTCGGAAGCCAGCGAGTCGTAATTATCGCCCGCTGAGAATCGGGGGTTGCCAGCTGCTATGAATATTTTTCTTTCGCTATCTTTAATGTTCTACTACGCTTAAGAAAGACCTTGTCACACTGGTGACACTGATAAAGAAGTAAAAGCTAAAGCAGAACAACGCACAAAAAAAAAGCGTTCATTGAGGAACTCTTTGGGAGTCATGGGGTCGCCCACGTTTAACCGTGCGTGACAGGCGCAAGTGCTAACAAGGAAAATTGGGAAAGAAAAAAATAAAGGAAGAAAGGAAGGAATGGCAGAGGCAAGGCACGCCGGCGCTCTAATTATGGAGGAGAACGGGGGATTTTCATGCCGCAATAGAAGCTTTGGGCGTGCATCATGGCTCGACCACCTTCTTTTGCCTCTCGCTGGGGGGGGGGGGGGGGGGGGGCAGCAGGAAGCTTATAACAAATGACGCTCGTTTTGCTAGGAACAGCGTTCCTTAGTGCGTGTGGGCATCATTCGCGATTGTGGGATGTGATAAGCCCACAGGAGGCAATTTCCGGTGACTAAGCTATTGCAGGAGTTCTCGGTGACATGTTTACGCAAAATTTTTAAGTAATGTAAGGCTGTAAATTGCTTGGCAAGGCTATTGCGGAAGACTGTTATGTCACATGAAAGCTGAGATAGCGTGTAGATTTGTTGGTGCTCGAAAACGACAGTTGCTGGCCCTTGCGCCACAAAACACCAAATATCATCAATACGACAGTTTCTTTCTTGTGTTTTAGCTCACTTCGATTACACCAACTATATGGATAAATGTGGACACTTATTTAAGGTAGTTTTCTATTAGCTGTAACTAATATTGCCAGTATTGTGAGCGTTGTTCATTTTGATATGTCTATACTCATTATGCAAATGCTCGTAAGGGAGTGCTTCACTTGCACTCTGTGGGGCTCGCAAAGTAAAGCGTTTACCCTTGATGCCATACACCGAATGCTCGGTTCGGCCGCGCTACACAAAGTGTAAGTGGGGAGGAAAATACAGAATTATGATGAATATATTACTAACTCGCGCAACTGTACATGGCTGTGCGTATTCTCCTACTATCTTACTATTTTTCTGTCTTGCTCTGGCTAGTGTTAGTATCTTAGTATCTCATATATATAAGCTCCCTCAGACTCACCGCACTCTGTTTCTGTGCTTTCTGTGTTTTGCTGTTCTTTGCTTTGTGAAGAGAAGTCGACGCCTACAAGTGGCTTCTATATACGTGGCTTTAAATCCATAGGATTAAAAAATATCATTTCGTGAATCTCTTTCTCTCAAAAGCGGCGGAGGTGTACCTTATGCCAGCGTTCTCCTCCTCTCCCATTCCAGATGAATCGCAATGTTTAAGAAAACCCAAATAAATTTTCTCAATCTTCGTGCTCGTGGTTCTGGACGACCTCGTTGGTTCTTATACAACCACTTTTTATGCTAATATCCCATCGCAGGTATCTTGTATGACAAAAGTTACCCCCGTATTCATAAATGCATCTTACCTTGGAGCCCATGCTTGGCTTGATCTAATGGTCGCTTGGCGTTAACGTTCTCAGGACGCTCATCGCGTTTCCTTGAGCGTGTTTGCCGAGAGGCGTCATTAAGATCAAGTCACACATGGACTTCAAGAGAAGATGCATTTCTGTCAGTCTCATTTAGTCTCTTATTTCTGCTAGTGGACTGCTGTCAGGTCAAGAAAGGGAAAACATTTGATCTGAGCAGTAGAATATTGCTCGTTCTGAATGTGACTCACGAAATATCATCCAAGTAGGGGGCTGGCTATGCGGTATCGTGATTGATCATCCAATCACAAATGAGACGCGAAACGAATTTTCAATGAAAATAAAACACCTTTTACTCCAAATAAAGGTTGCGATGTTATATTTTCAACTTAATAGAATTACGAAGCACATTAATAGAAACCGCAATGTGCTTCTCAACAAAGCAGTGGCAAATTGTAAAAAATCCTATGTGTAATCGATGATTGCCCTGAGTGACTGAACAATTGCTGCGTTAAATATCGGTCTACTAAGTTTGATGTGAAACTTTAGGTGAACGCCTGTGAAATCAAAGTATTCGGAGTCATCTCAGCAAAGAAAGCGACGAAGGCATAGGCCTCTCTAAAGTGAACCGATACTCTTAATTTTATTCTCAATCATCCCCCCTTTTTATCTTGTCGTTTTTCTTTCTTTTGTGTGATTTTTTTTTTTTTGCAATCGCTCCATCAGTTTGCTCAATACAACTTAATACTGTCATGGCTGGTATGTCGCAGCTTACACTAAACATGATAGATGTTTATTGTTAAACGCATAGCTGGTTACATCGCATTTTCCAGCCCAAGATACAATAGCGGAATTTTAATGTTCCTGAGTTAAAACAACCGTAAAGCTAAGCTCTCAAAGGGATGTTCCGTAATTGCATTGATTTTTAGTGCCTAATCACGCGGTTGCGATGGGGCCCGGGCAGCTTGTGACGTAAGCGTAATTCCGGTTTATCGGATTGCCAGTCAACTGTGGAATGCTAGACT
The DNA here is from genome assembly GCF_013339745.2 of Dermacentor silvarum. Lineage (NCBI taxonomy): Eukaryota > Metazoa > Arthropoda > Arachnida > Ixodida > Ixodidae > Dermacentor > Dermacentor silvarum. The sequence goes on from NC_051159.1 coordinate 165,710,285, forward strand.
TTGGGAGAAGTGGACCGTCAAAGCGCGGCGCTTTCATGAAGGCTGCGTCGGAGGTACGTCACCCTCTTGGCTATAAAGCAATTGCGATAACTTGCACTTCAGAGAAGGGCCCCATCGGTTGAATTCGTCCCTTGATCTGATGTTGCATCGAACACTACTGCACGGATAAATAATTAGCGCGGTGATTCTTCATCCTTACGCAATGAAGAGACGATCAAGCTAAGTGGCGTCCCTAATGATTCTTGCGACTTCGCAACTAGTTCATTAGTAAGACTTGGAGGTTCCTCATGCACATAGCGGCCTCAGCTAATCCGATCACGAAATGATTTCAGGTAGGCCACTGCCCTGCCTTATGTCTCACTTGGGCAGAAAACCATGGCTAAGCGTTAGAGATTCTTACCCGCCGGTATGACTCGGAGTAGAGCACTGCACGGGCCGATTTTTTCAGCCCGGGCCCGGCCCGGGCCCGTTCTTACGTTGGGCTGCCCGCCCGAGCCCGATTAAAACTTTTATGGCGATACCCGGGTCCGGCCCGCCACCCCTTTACCTTAGGCCCGAGCCCGGCCCGAGCCCGACTCGAAACCGGCCCGAACCCGGCCCGAGACCGAAAAATAATGTTTTTCAGAGTTGAGACGCCCGAGAATAACTTGCTGCACGTTAGATGCACACCACCAGAAAGCCCAAGCCCGGTCCGGGCCCGCGGCAAAAAACCCGAGCCCGGCCCGGGCCCAGGTCAAAAAGTACACGCCGTGCCCGAGCCCGGCCTGAGCCCGTGAAAAAACTGTTCTACCCGGCCCGGCCCGGTCCACGGGCCGGGCCGGGCCCGGGCTTTCGGGTAAGCCCGAGCCCGTGCAGTGCTCTAACTCGGAGCATATGAAGCTCTGCTTATGTACTTAGGTTAAGGGTTCGTTTTATATAATCCCATATGGTCATAAATAATTTGAAGCCCTTCACAACATCTTTCACAGCTTGAGACGTTAAACCCAGTCAACCAATCAATCAATCAATCAATCTTCGAATGTTGAACGACTAAAGTTGTTCATTCCGGTGGGGAAGGAATACCAAACACTTGTGAACCGTAAATTGGGTGCGCGTCAGGAAACCCCAGGTGGTCAAAATTATTTGTAGCCCCCCCCCCTCCCCCCTTCGGCGTGCCTCATAATCAAATTGAAATCTTGGCACATAAAACTACAGAAATATATTTTGGGTGGCGATCAATGTGCCAAATTTCCTATCTATACGTCTGCACCAGTGCACCAACAAAGGTGTCCAACGAAGAGGCACTGCGCCCTCCTTTCTGCCAGTGACATCGCACCAGGTACTGATCGAATGGCATGTCGTCGCTGATTGCATTCTGATAGTAATTATGCATACATTGATGATGTTTATTTTTACAAAACTGTCGCGCTACCTCGCTAACGATGTTATAATCAACCCTCGTTCTACGTCTGCTGCTCTTGAGACAACCTGCTCTATACGAGTAACTTACTCTTGGGCAAAATTTACATTTTCGGGATAATGTTACGATTCTAATTCAATCCATGCCCTTTTCGCACTTCATCATTGGCCCAAATGGTGCTCCGAGTATGCGTTATTATAAGAATCGACTGGTCGTAAGCGGTGGATGATAGAAAAGATAAAATCTAACGATAAAAACCGCTACATTATATGATTATACCTGTCCACGATATCGCAAAGCACTCTGCGCAATATTCCTTTCGGCCAGCACAGCAGTATAGTTGCCGTCGACCGTAGCGTTTTACATTGATGAGATAAAAGTAGTTCTAGCTGCATGTGCTCGTGTTTCTACGAAAAGAAGTTCGCAACGAAACGGGATAGGGCAGCGCCTATACCGGTGCACTTTGTAGTATGACGTCATGCTATTTGGACAGACATTTTCATTGCCAAGCCCGGCGTAACGAAAGAGGTGACGTGAAAATCTCCGCGGCCTACTTGGGAGCATCCCCATTAAATTCTGTGGCAGTCGGGCAAGATTGCCTGACGTCATGGATCGAAGTGCACAGGCCTTCTTTATCTAGGAGGCATTGGATACGAAGTCTTCTGTCTCACCTAGCAATATTTGTTAAGGTATCCACTTCTTTGTATTTCTTGCTGTTAGGCTGTTCTTTCAGTGTAAGTCCTACTATAGCACCACGTTCTGTTACAAGCAGCCACCAGCATCAAGGTGATACCCCTCTGCCTACACAGCTTTCGGCCGATAGACATCTGCCTATCTGTAGGCGTGTGATAGATGTGCCTATTTTCACATCTGTAAAACAAGACTAAGCAAATAGAACCTTTTTATATAAAAGCAAATGTATATCTGTTGTTCTGGAATGCTTGTTTTTGTAACTGCGCCAACATTTAGGCTTGCGAAATTGGGTGTACCTTGTCCGTCGAAAGGTACACCCGTCTATTGTGTCACGCCTACGACGACCTTCATCGTCACCGTCGTCGATGTTACATAACGATTTTTTCTGTCACCGACAGGCCTCCTCCTCATCCCCAGCTTGCCTTTCGCCACAGGGCGATGAAAAAAGATATGAATGTATGACCTGGCATGAGCAAATTTAGTGATAGAATGGTGCGGTCATATAACCCGCATATACCGCATGTCAAGTAGCATGGTATGGGATATAGCATATATCTAGCTTTTTTTAAACGCGCGCAACGTAGTGAACAAAAGTGCCCACCTTTTAACATGTCCGAAGGGTTGAGCAGCGCAACCTGGACGCAGGACAAAGGAAATAGACGATATGAGCGCTATACTGACAAGTGGTTTATTTCTTCAAACAAGTGATCAAATATACTTCCTTCGTCCGGGTTGCGCTGCCCACCCCTAGGAACATGCTCAGTTACTAACTCGCCCAGCTTGCCATGTTAATACCTGTTTAAGTTATGATTGTCATGTCGCATTTGAATACTGAAACTTGGCGGCGCTACGACATTGATAACATGAGCGTTTTCCCACCTTCTTATCAAGTATTTCGACGTGACCAGCCTCAAGAAGAGGCGGTGTAGCTGTACTAGCCAAACTTATCGGGTTTTACGTGCCAAAACCACCACATGATTATGAGGCACGCCGCAGTGGGGGACTCTGGATTCATTTGGACCACCTGGGGTTCTTTAATTTGCACCTAAATCTAAGTACACGGGCGTTTTCTGTATTTCGTCCCCATCGAAATACGGCCGCCGTGGCCGGGATTCGATCCCGCGACCTCGTGCTCAGCAGCCCAACTCCATAACCACTGAGCAACCACGGCGGGTTTCGGCAGAGTGAAAATTGCGAAAGTATCGGCCTAAACATTCGCTGTTGGGGTAATTCTTTCTTATTATTGACTGCCTATCGCGCACCTTATGCGCTGCTTATAGGCAATGCCTCACAACTTCAAGTGTACCAGAGAGCTGTAAGAACGCCAACATTATACTAATCCATAAGAAGGGAGACATTAAAGAATTGAAGAATTATAGACCCATTAGCTTGCTTTCAGTATTGTATAAAATATTCACCAAGATAATTTCCAATAGAATCAGGGCAACACTTGGCTTCAGCCAACCAGGAGAACAGGCTGGCTTCAGGAAGGGATATTCTACGATGGATCATGTCCATGTCATCAATCAGGTAATCGAGAAATCTGCGGAGTACAATAAACCTCTCTATATGGCTTTCATAGATTATGAAAAGGCATTTGATTCAGTAGAGATACCGGCAGTCATAGAGGCATTGCGTAATAAAGGAGTACAGGATGCATACGTGGATATCTTAGCAAACATCTACAAGGATTCCACAGCTACCTTGGTTCTCCACAAGAAAAGTAGAAAGTTACCTATCAAGACAGGGGTCAGGCAAGGAGACACAATCTCCAATGCTATTCACTGCATGCTTAGAAGACGTATTCAAGCTCTTAGACTAGGAAGGCTTAGGAGTGAGGATCAACGGCGAATATCTCAGCAACCTTCGGTTTGCATATGACATTGTCCTATTCAGCAACAATGGAGACGAATTACAGCAAATGATTGAGGACCTTAGTCGAGAAAGTCTAAGAACTGGGTTGAAGATGAATATGCAGAAGACAAAGATAATGTTCAATAGCATGGCGAGGGAACAAGAATTCAGGATCGCCAGTCAGCCTCTAGAGTCCGTGAAGGAGTACGTTTATCTAGGTCAATTACTCACAGGGGACCCTGATCACGAGAAAGAAATTTACAGAAGGATAAAATTGGGTTGGAGTTAATACGGCAGGCATTGCCAAATCCTGACTGGCTGCTTACCACTGTCGTTGAAAAGGAAAGTGTACAATCATTGCATTCTACCGGTGCTAACATATGGGGCAGAAACTTGGAGGTTAACAAAGAAGCTCGATCGAGAACAAGTTAAGGACCGCACAAAGAGCGATGGAGCGAAAAATCTTAGGACTAACGTTAAGAGACAGGAAGAGAGCGGTGTGAATCAGAGAACAAACGGGGATAGCCGATATTCTAGTTGACATTAAGCGGAAGAAATGGAGCTGGGCAGGCCATGTAATGCGTAGGATGGATAACCGGTGGACCATTAGAGTTACAGAATGGATACCAAGAGGAGGGAAGCGCAGTCGAGGATGGCAGAAAACTAGGTGGAGTGATGAAGTTAGGAAATTTGCAGGCGCAAGTTGGAATCAGCTAGCGCAGGACAGGGGTAATTGGAGATCGCAAGGAGATACCTTCGTCCTGCAGTGGACATAAATATAGGCTGATGATGATGATAATGATGATGATGATGATGATGATGATCGCACACCTGAGTCACCTCCAAGGTTGCTAAATGATCTTTAGGAGGATATGTCAGCTTTTTCTCAGGAAAAAAAAAACTCGTTGCGGACTTTAATCTGCCTGATTTTAACTGGGATTAGGCTACTTACAGTTACGATGAGAATGTCCATTACTTGATTCATATTATGCTAATAACTTGCAAAAATTGTGACACAGCCGACGCGTTTACAAGGAGATAGTGAAATTATGCTTGATCTTATTTTAGTAGCCGCTCGATTGAAAATTTTGGCACCTCTGTGGAAAAGAGCATTTCGGATGATGAACGTGTCTACTTATCATGTCCTATAGGCCGTTGCGACACTGCCCTAGATAAACAGCGATTGTAAAGGACTTTTCTCGTGCCAGAGATAAAAGCGTTTTGGACTACTTAGACCACTGCCTGAGCGATATTGGTGGAAATGACATCACGGTGCTCTGGAATAAGTTCAAGAGAATGTGCCACTTCTGTCTCACTAAATTTATTCCAACCAAAGTTAAAAAGAAGTTCAAACGTATTCCTTAGATTACACAAGAAGTACTGCCACTTAAACGAAAACTTAAACGACTTACGCGATGGCGGGTCCTTCGCACAGAAATCCAGAGCATTCAAGAGGCTCTGAATAAGGCTGTATGCAAGGCTAAGCAATGGTATTTTCAATATACCCTGCCTGGCTTTATGCGCAGTGCACCAGAAAATTTCAGGAACTACCTAGGCAGCACAAGAGACCCATTGATTTCATTGTGCACAACAATGGCGGTGTCACTGAGAAACGATCTATAGCGGACATTTTAATCAGTTTTTTTTTTTTCACAGCGTATTTTGAAGGGTATCGATCCATGCGCCCTTCAGCCATATCCATTGTTATGTCGACGCTGCAGTTCTATCGATGACTGGTGTGGTTCCTATGTTGCTAAATTTCAAAACTAAATCATCGCCAGGACCGGAACACAGCCCAAGAGCCTTCTTGCACGCTATGCAGATATGATTGCACGTTTTGTAGTGCAACGTTTTGGTGTATTGTTTATTGTGCGGCTCGGTTTGTACCAGGGCTTAAGAACGGCGAAGTGAACGTTAGACTCTTTTAGCAGAGCGTTGCTCTGCTAAAATAGCATCCTCAAACCGGTGCAGCATGGCTTTCGAAAGGGTTTTTGTAGCATGAGCTACACTGGCCGAGGTTGAGCAGTTTCGCGTGGTTCCTGTAGAGCCGTGCTGCGCATGCGCGAGGAGCAGTGACGTCACACGGCGCACAGCTGGCGCGCCGGGCGTTTGCCTAGGGTTTGCGCTGGGCGTTTTGCCACTGTGGTATAGCCATGGAGAAGGTGAGCGAAATTGCTGCTCAGCGGTGCAGGAGAGCGGAGAAGCTTAACTCATCGGATCCCGAAGTAGTTGCCTGGTAATTAGCCGTTGAGCGTAGGAAGAACGAACAGAAGACGGCTTTTTGCACCATTACTCAGTTGGCTTCAGTCATCCACAGCTTTGCTAGCATTCTTGATAAACCTGGCCAGATTGATGTTATATTCCTTGATTACAGAAAAGCATTTGATCTTGTTTGTCACTCTAAACTAATTTAGGAGCTCGAAATCATAAATCTTCTTCCATACTTAATGAGCCGAATCTCTGTATACTTAACTGAACGCACACCATTCATCAGCATAAGCGATTGCCCTTCAGATGAAGTGCCATTTACTTCCGGTGTTCCTCAAGGCCCTTGCTATTTTTAATATATATTAATGATATTGTAGAAGTAATCCATTACCCCCTTCAAATAAGGTTGTTTGCTGATGACTGTTTTATTTAATGTAGTTATTTGCCATGATGATCAAGTCTTAAGTTGTACCCTTCAGAGCATTCATTCCTGATGCAGGCAGTAGAACATGGAGCTTAACACTAATAAAACAGTTTCTTTAAGAAAAGCTAAAAAGTACCCTTTACCCTTTACTTATGATGTACCACTTCAGCCCTTATCGGAAGTCGTGGAATATAGGTACCTGGGGCCTATTAGAAATTATGATCTGGCACAGGCATATCTCTATTACACGTGCTTGAGCTTTAAAAAAAACATGGTCTGCTCAGGCATAAGTAAAAAATGGCACCTCCACAAACTAAAATGTTGGATTACAAGTCTATTATAAGACCTACAATAGAACATGCAGGCAATTGTTTGGGACCCGTACACGGAACGGAACATCGACGCATTAGAAAAAATTCTGCGAAAAGCTGTATGCTGCATATTTTCTAAATATTGTCTGACTAACTCTCCCAGTTGACAGTTGACAAGAACTTTATCGAAAGGTCCTGAGGAAAAAGTACCCTAATAAAAATCAATAACGTACAAACACTAAGATTTCGAAGCAAAATTGCAAGAATTAGGTTCCTCTATCTGCTTCAGAATATTCAGCTATCTCTTAATCCACAGCAATACATGCAACCGCTAACAGGGCAATTGACAAGGCATCGGCACGCCAGATCATTAACCCCGTATTTTGCCAGCACCAGCACCTTCAAATACTCCTTGTTACCTCGCACAATAACCGAATGGAATAACTTGCCTATATCGCTTCCTATTAACACTGAAAGTATTGAACGTGCTGACAGCTGAACATGCGACAGTTGAAAAAATTTTCTTGTTTTATTTTATCTTGTTTTGGTGCAGCATTTCTGAAATTATTTTTTTTTCACAATCACTTTACTATATTTATTCCTTGTTATTTTTGTTCTGCTTGTCACGTCCATATGTATTTTCTTGTTTTTTCTGTACTTTGGCCCCTAGTTCTGCCCCTTCATATGGTCTGTAGTATTTTTTGAGTAAAATAAATAAAACAAAATACCTAGACATATACAGAATCTCTGCGCGACGGCCTACGCAGACGGCGTTGACGGCAAAATTTGCTTGGAGTCTCCCAATAATTGTTATCGCAATAAAAAATTATCCGCAACCACTACCACCTCCGGGATTCGAACCTATGTTATTGGAGCAGTGTTCATTTGTAAGTCGGTCGCGCTGGCCAGCGCGCTATCGAAGGGGTATATCAAAAGGAAAAAATAGCCTCCTGAAGGCTATGAGATCCTTGGTGGGGTGCATCCAAGAGGCAGGACACTGCTATGGTGCAAAAACGTACGGAATCTCAAGTCGTTCATAAGGATAAGAATGGTGTTAACGTAATAAAGAAAAGGCTCGTGGTAGTTGTATCAATGCTTTCAAGTACAGCTACACATAATATACATTTTCTAAATAATTCGAGTGAAATAAGTTGTCCATCGCTACAAAACACGATACTTGCAACGTCTGCCCGTGAAGAAAGCGCCTGCCGTTCTCTGAAGTCTGTGCATTAGAACTATGTGCGCATTGAACATTTAGAAAATGTCGTTAAGAACCGATCTAAGCCTGTACACTGTAACACACAGGCTGGCCGTGCGTCCGGTGAAGCTCCCTGCTTTTCATCTGTCCTGTTTCTCTTCCTCACCAAAGGGCCTCCAATTACCTCCTGCACTTCGCAAACCAAACACATCCTACTAAACTGTCTGCAATTTTTTTACGTTACTACTGCATGCGACTACTGCATTACTACTACATCACTACTACACAGTGGATGTGCTGTTACGCTGCGCTTCTGAACTCGAGGTTGCGGGTTCGGTCAAGGCTGCGGAGACTGCACTTAGATGGGGGCGAAATGCAAGAACGTCGGTGTACTTAGATTTAGGTACATGTTGAACAGCCCCAGATGGCCTAAATAATTAATCAGGAGCCCCTCAATGCTGCGTGCTTCATCATGAGATGATGGTTTTGGCACGTAAAACCCCAAAATATAAATATTTTTCATTTACCTCACTGCTCCATCGACAATGCTGCGCAGCCCTCGATGCTTCCCAATGTCTGTTTACGTCCTTATTTCAATTTCTAATATTTTGTTAATTCAAGCGCGCGTATAGTGCCGTTTTCGTAAAACCGATATAAACAAAAAGCTGGCAGCGATAGCACTTGTCTACACATTCAAGCTAAAACGCCTCATTTAAAAGTCAGCATTCCCTGTGTGTCCGCGTTAGACCTAGCCCGAGAATATTCGCTAAAGCGTGCCATAGACTTGCACAGAGTTTTCTGGGAACGTTTATTGCAGCGCTCGCAGTAACTCTGAAACACTGTGGCTCTCCGAGGTCGTGAAGACCACTGATGACGCAATGCGAGCCGGTAACCGTGGGCATGATCAAAGTTTCCTAACTTCACCCATTAGGCGCATGCGCACAAGCCTAAAGTAGAATATATGATGTGGTGCAACAGCGACATCCAGAGTCTCAACCATGAGATGAAGACAAAGATGTCGCCGCTTCCACCAGCATAACAGGGAGGGTGATTCCCCCACCCCCTAAAGGCAGCCATATAACAGGAGGTAAACGTGCCCATCTGCTAAAAAGCTAACGCCTGTAAAAGCAGCGTTGGTAATAATGCGCAGTCGCAGAATTGCTCGGAATGACGAAGACGCTCATCGATTCGCTTGCACCTCACGTTTCAGTCTACCACAGTGGGAATTTCATAGCGCGCAGGCTGTTGCATGCCATGAGGCACTACGGTATATAAAAAAATGATTGCGAGACGAGCTCTGCGTTGCGTAAACGAGCCAATTACAATGGCGACCGTCTTGCTTTTTTTTTTTAATGCGTAACCATTTCTATGCCTACCCAACGAAGAAAGCCGTCCGTGCACGGACGGGTTTCGTCGTTGGGTAGGCATCTGTGACGTAACACGCATCGCTATAAATAAATTATCGTTTAAAACAAAATAAATTCGAAAGGAAATAATTTGGCGATGGTGAGCTTCCAACCTACGACCCCACGCTCAGAAGGAGAGTGTTTTACCCACTGGGCTAAATAAACACCCACGATTGTAGAAGGTGAATATATCTGAACCATATGAATGTGTTGTACCGGCAGTACAAAACAAATGTCCAAGGAGAACAGTTTCTATAAAGTCTTTGTTGAAAGATTTGGTGGTAGTGGAATAAAAGTCATCTCTAGGACCACATGTAGAGCCGACTTGGAGCACCGGAGACATCAGGAAAATTCCTACTTTGCGAAACTTTATTGCCAAACACTCCACATCCCGTGCATACGAGTATGCAGATGTCGATGTGGGTGTGCTGATAGCTTATGGACACTTACAAATTATTTTTGTCCACCTGCTTTCTATTGTGCCGACATGTGACGACTGGCCATTGTTCAAGCAAGGCGTTGTGCCACAAAGTTGATCCGTTTCCGCATTGGGAAGCCGCACAACCATTGCTGTAATTTCTCTCGTCAACCATCTTATGCCTGCTTCGCTTCGTGACTGCACGTTTTATTGCGATAGCAATTATATGGACACTCAAAAGCAGATTTCTGCCGTCGGCGTCGCCGTCGCCGTCGCCGTGAGGTTCCGTATGACGTCAATGGAGATGAAATCGTCGCCGCGCGCCGCCAAACGCTGTATGTGCGAGTGAAAGAGCGCTAGGGACACGCGCTTTCACGGGGAGTGAACGCACGGCGGAGAAGAAACGCGCGTTCTGCGCTGTGCTCCCTTAAGGGCTGCAGAAGTAGGCGTCTCTTTCCTCCTCTACAATCACCATATATGTAGAGTAAACGTACCTTCTTCCGACGCGCGAAAGGGTGTGGGGGAGGGGGGGAAGGGGCAGGGAAGGGAGGCGACGTTGAGCTGCGGCACCAGGTGCCTATTTATATCAGAGGCTCCGGCAACAGTCACCAACGCCGCACGCATTTTGAGCGAACGCGGGCAAAACGCCGACGGCGTCGACAACAGTTATGCGTGTTGCCGGTGCTGCTGCATATCCAAGTTTATACAGCTGATAAAGCTGCTATCATTACTCCGTATAGCTCTCTTCAAGTTTGCTATCGCAATTGATGCTTCACCTTTCAGGTGAAACTGCGACAACTTTTTTTTTTTCACATCCACATGCAGTACAGCTAACAACCCCTTACTCATATTTGGTAAACATACCTCTGTGCTTGGCAAATATCAGTCCCTTTCACGTACATTTGCTCTTACCAGACTTTCGCTCGCTCTTCATCTCTGAGAACCTATAGAGGAAAGGCAAAAGTAGGTCTTAGGGAGTATGCTATGTCCTGCTTATATGCACAGGGAAAAAAAGGAAAGGGGACCGGTAAGAGGGGTGAAAGTCGATGATGAGGAGAGGATGAAGGAATACGTATCACGTAGCACAGTGGTTTCTTTAATGTCCTGAGTCTAGTCTGGCGCTCTTCAAGTTGGTCATAACAGCCCTTGTCGCTGTTATTGCTACTGTGTGGACACACATTGGGGACAATATAGCACTTTCGGACAATGTTTGCCTGCCGATGCCTGCCAGCATAGGAGCCAGCGTCTTCCGTGGTTAAACGTGGTGAGGGCAGTTTGGGCTGCCCGCACGGCCGATAATACGGGCGTAGCGGCGAGTGAAGGTGACGCTCAGGTGAAACCCGTGAAGCATACTTGCTTGGTTTCGCTTCATTTTAGGTTCGAGGCGAAAAGTCTTGTCAGAGTGTATTTCCCGCCTTTACCCTTAGTCTGGTTGAGCCCAGTAAGCTGCTGTGCAATCTCGCAGGAGCGAAGTCAACAAAAAGATATTAGATCGCTTCCTGAGTACGGTATCTTAATGTCGATGGTTTTATAAACAGGTGTCTTTGTTTCCGCATCAGCTAATTCGCTGCCGGCCAAGCCGCAGTATCATGGTACCCGTAGGAAAGTAATTGAGTGACCGTTCTGCGCAAGATTGAATAGTTGTACGCCGTATAAAGTTAACAAATTATACTGGTCTCTACTCGAGTAAGTATGGATGGCTTGTAGTGCTCATTTTGTGTCAAAACGTATTGTCTATTTACGTAATGTATGTAGGAGACAAAGCGGACAGCTTCTCGTATCGCGACAAGTACTGCAGTTGAAGACGATTTCTAGTCCAATTTATATTGCTGGGAGGTAGTCAGATGAGGGAACACAAAGGCCGCAGTCGAGGCGCATGTAGTCACGGATCCGTCTGTGTATATGTACGCAGAGCCATCGCATCGCACTGATAAGGGCAGACATTTGGGTCAGTTGGTAAAGATACAAGCAGAAAATAAACAGCGCAACTTCAACGCAGACCGCAGGAAAGGAAGACAGACACGAGCGCTTATGTGCTTGTTCCGGTGTATTAAAAATGTTCCGGTGTATTACCTGCGCTTAAGTGGACTCCTGTAAGTAGGCATCACCCGCCGTGGTTCCTTAGTTGCTATGGTGTTGGGTTGCTGAGTAAGAGGTCACGGAATCAAATCCCGGCCACGGCGGCCGAACACCCGTGCATTTAGATATGGGTGCACGTTAAAGAACCCCAGGTGGTCCAAACTATTCCGAAGTCCCCCACTACGGCGTGCCTCATAATCTCACCGTGGTTTTTGCATGTAGAACTCCATAATTTAAGTAAATACGCATCACCTGCGCTGAACTGCACAGAGTGCCGAGTGTCACTGCAATTTTTTTTCTTCTTTGCAATGCAGCTATGTGTTATGAAACAATTTGCGAAATTCAGTGCTCTAACCCTAGCTACGCACCACAATGGTCTCTTCCTCTGGCGCCACTTTCATAAGTTGATATGACGATCACCAGACCAGAGCCTTTGTCTACGGTCTACTTGTAGATTAAGGCCCCGCGCTATGGCAGTGATTAAAATACATAGACGGCGTTATTGTTCAACCCTTCCGTTCAAACCCAACCACTTTCCAGCACGAAAGGTATTATCCACAATGGCCCTCTCAATTGGCGCAGAGCGGCCCGAGAAATGTAAGGCAGTTAAAGCAGGTCTGTATGTTTTAATTCTTGCTCCATGCCCTCACCCAACAAGGCCAGTGAATGTCCTAACAACGATTGTGTCACGGGTGCATTCCCACAGCGCCGAAAGCATTAGCGGGGATTCTGCCCCGAGTTAAATCAGTTAGCCCTTGAACAATCAGGAGCAACACCACCCGCAAGAAGATAATTATCGAGTACTTTGTGCACGCCGCGCATGATTTAATTTGCGCGGAAGTAGCGCGTCCATTCAATCGTCTGGCCAGAAGGACAGAAATTTTGGGCCTGAACTGAATTCTGGTGCCTTACGCGTCAAATCAACGATTTTATTATCTGGCATGCCATAGTGAAATACTCCGGATTAATTTTGACTACCAGGGGATCATTAACGTGCCCGATATGCGCGGGATACAGGCGTTTTTGCATTTTGCCCCCCATCGACACGCGGCAACCGCGGCCGGGATTTGATCCCGCGACCTCGTGCTTAGCAGTGCAGCACCGGAGCCTCTAAACCACCGATGTGGGTGTAAAACATTGTGCCTAACGCCAGCTTCACGAAATACTTCACTGAAATACTGAACGCTGCTTGAAATGCACTGCTGCTCCAGTTTTCAATTTACCATAGTGCACTTTAGCACAGTGGAGAAACATGTCAAATGGAACAACCAAGCATGTCGCCGAAGATATTGAGCATGTATTTCTAGAAACTTGTGCTAGACACAGCATTTCTACCAAGTGATTATGACGAGTGCTGGTCAGCTTCAATTCTGCAATTATAACGTGTAACCTAACGTCCTTTGTTAAAACTTCATTAGTGAAACTCTCTTGATAATAGCATTGGCAACTTCTGCGGAAAAACTCGATGCCCGCCGCTGCTATAAAGCTCGGTCTCCTAAAGTTAATATGTTTTTTTGTTTTTTTTTTGAATCTCAGATTTTAACGTTCTGAGGCCATTGTCGCACAAACACACGTGTACGTCAGCAACTATCTCACGAGCAAGCTTTGCCCTATGAGATGGTCACGACTATCATAATACGGATATACCTGTGGTACATGCGTCTGTAATTATCTTTCTGTATGCATGGTCACGTATACGCTCCGGCGTCCAAACCAGGAAAAGATAAAAACCACAAAAATAACCAATACTTTCGCTAGTCATCGTCCTGGTTTTAACGTAGGGCTATGATGATTATGCAAATGGCTCGGCAAAAAACGTTCCTGACATGGTTTGGTTCGACCTGCCAGTCCAGCTCTTGTGTAAGGAGAAACTGGGGGTGGTGAAAGTGAACGTGCTGAGCTTATAATTACTATACGCTGCACGCCTTCCAACGCGTGACTGTTTTACAACGATAGCTACTGTGACCACAGTCCCCCCTACTGGTTTTGGCGTTCGGTGGCGTTCATCGCAGGGCTCGCAATGTTTTTTGCGAGAAAATTGGGTAGATGCGAAGTCCGGTCCCACAGAATGCCAAGTCGAGCATTTTATCTCTCCGCCAAACCGCTTTTGCTACATGAAAGAAGAATTCTGCGTCTGGCGAGAACTGTACCTGGCCTCCTGAGCGCTCGCTAAAATGACTGGCTGACGCCACGCTGCTGCTTATTCATAAACCACCATGGAGGTTAAAAAAATTTAAACAAAACTTAAAATAATAGTTTAAAGGCTGCAAGGAAAGAAGAACAAAAGTAAAGTTTCTCCACCTTACCACTGGGAAGCGTCAACTGCACAATCGAAGACGACACGGACTAGAGTCGTTCGTCAAGAATAAAGTTGTCCTCTTCTGGAAATGAGATTGGGGGCCGTGCGCAGCTGAAAATGTTTACTTCCTGTGATGGCGAAAACAAGAGATCCAGGCTTATTGTGCAGAATATTATGCCAGCTGTCAGCGTCATTTTTCGCAATATGCGATAAACTGTGACATTCTTCGTTTAGTACTGTTTCAAATTATAAGTATGAGGGTGACGCAGGACTCACGCTACCTTTTATATTATTTCGCAACCCAGACGCACAAAACGTTTCAGGCAAGAAAACCCTTTAACCAAACAAATGTGGATGAAATAAGAACCTCTCCTTGTGCCTGTGGCATCAAGGCATCCATATTTGATTATGTGTTTGGGTAGTGGTGCACCCAGCTCATTTCCCGCAATTTTAGTAACTGCCTGTGCGCAATAGCGGAACAAGTACTTTACGTTTTCGTGCACATTAAGTTTACTGCAGTTACGAAATAGACTTGACTGCGCAGCGCGCAGTGTGATGCACCGTTCTCCATATGCATGAAGTCAACTATAATGTGAGCGTCTGGTGATATAGAATCTCACGTTTGCTACCTGTGAATTTGTATAAAACTGAGATTAGCTGTATTTTCCTACTATGCTTCAAGTTCTTCGACATACTTGTTGAGGTCATGCCAAACGTTCTTCTAAGTGATACTACTCTCTCATCTAATGCTCCTTCAGTGGAATAAAATATTTGTTATTAAATGCAATTTCAGCTACATTGTCTGTTACTGGCCACATCATTAAATCACTATTTCTAAAGTGTTTGAAGGCAAGTACAGTAAACGCTATTACACTGAGAAATATTTCCGAGCGTTGCTAGAAGTAGAAGCCAGGGAATGACCACCTATAAGAGATCACCGTACTAGGTAAAAAAAAATGGTTCCCATCAACGTTCCACGTTCTGAGTTTGCCTGTGATAAGTTGTCAAGATATAATATAAGGTAGGTAAGCGATTGAATAGAGATGTAATTCGTTGTCTAATGCAGAATAAATATAAGAACATGAATTAGGATCACGAGAGGTGTGACAACAGCGGCCTTCGTTTGATGCGAGTTTGGGAAAAATTCAGCTCTTCAGTATCATCGTTTGTTGTGCAGGCACAACAGCATCATTTATTGTCAACGCAGTATCTTACAGAACATATCCATCATTTCAGTGTCACTAAAATACTGTTTTCGTCCCTTTTCTTTATTCTTACTGGCAGACTCTTGTTGCAGCAATTCACAATGGTGTCACTTTACATACACAACAATGCACACAATGATTCCAACAGGCGTGACCACCGGAAGAAAACGGGAACACGCAGCATCGGAGGCAGCAAAATCTGGTGGTACGGCAAGACGCTTGTGGTACAGGCAGCGGGTACCGCATAAATATTCGGCCGCGAAACAGCAAAACTGGTGCAACCATGCGCCTTTCGGCAACGACTTCGTCACGTGGAATTAATCAACGTAAACATTTATTTCAACAGTTCTTCACCATCGCCATTACAAACAGTACTGCCACGCTACCATCACAAGCGTGACGTCACACTCGACTGTTCCTTTTCTGTCGGCGAAGTGAAGTACATAAGCAAGGTTCTGGCAAACAATAACTTTCCTCTGACACGTGATGCAAGGTAACACGACTGTCACCTGCTTCAGTTTTTCTTTTTCTTTTTTTTTCAGCCGACACAAGTTGCTAACGTGAATGACAGTCGTAGCATTGCTGGCTGGTTAGCCAGGTAATACACTGTTGAAATAACAGAACGAGCGAGAAAGTGCGTGTGGGGTAAGATATGACTTTCGCTAGAGTTCAAGCACGCTTCATGAATGATGTTCCCCGTGCGAGGACAGCGAACATGCCCGTGTGTATCCAGCATTCATCTTAATCAAATTTGCTGGTTGAAACGGGGAGTATTCGTTAACAATTGACTCATCGACGAAATGTGTCTAGAATGGTTACCTCAGCGAGGTGGGGTGTATAGTGCAATCGAACAGCGAAAGCCCCATAATGGGAAAATCATCCCATTCATGCAGCAACGAGAAATGGGCAAACTGTCACGCTCACTTTCATGTGCAGGCGTCGACTACATGACGTTGACGTACGGAGGCAAGGCAGACAGTTTCTCCAGTGTCAGGCAACATTGTTTTAGCAAGAACTCTACTCAATGAAGCAGTAGGCTGCGTACTGTATAGGTGACCATGTTGCGCTGATAATAACATAATGTCCTATGATGGCACTCGCACTTTTCAAACGTATGGTCACATGCAAACCAAACGCGAACGGGACAGCTCGGCTCGAACGTAAAATTCGCGCATTCTCGGTTGACGTATATGAATCAAAGGTAGTCAGTCTTTGTCTAAGAAAAGCGGTCTATCGCGCGATGAAGTGGAAATCAGCCGCATTTATATGTCGCCTTCCTGAAGTAATTCTTACAAGTTCGAACTTCCGATCTGAATTGTCCCCTTCTTGCTATATATTTCTATGACTGTACGTATATGTGAGTGTAGCACTTGTGTCATTATGATGGGGGCGCCAGTGTGGTCTCAAATGACTGGAAGATAAATGAGAAGGAGAACACAACGGTGTTAACGTAAACTTATCACTCGAAGCCTCAACGAGTAAACGAGGCTATTGGCAATCGCTGCACACACGCACAAAAAGGACGTAAAGCTCAGCACTTCCACAATAGCCGCATAGTTGCAGGATACTACAGATAATATGCCTTGCACCAGTCCCATTGATCGGCGTCTAAGTAAACATTTCAGTAGAGAGAGCTCATAATGGCGGCTGGAAACGTAACGTTTAGGACACGGCCGCGAAATGTGCGTTGATATTGCGATTCACTCAGAGCTATCTTATGTAGGTATTGCCAGAATACCCGTTTGTACAGTAATAGCGTGAGCTATCACAAAAGTACTCAAAATTCACCATAAGAAAAGTCTTAGGAAAGTGGATAAGACGCATGAAAACATGACATGTTCAAAATAGCAAGGGATCATGGAATACGCTGTTAGAAATTTTTGAG
The DNA here is from genome assembly GCF_013339745.2 of Dermacentor silvarum. Taxonomy (NCBI): domain Eukaryota; kingdom Metazoa; phylum Arthropoda; class Arachnida; order Ixodida; family Ixodidae; genus Dermacentor; species Dermacentor silvarum. The sequence continues at coordinate 165,727,664 of NC_051159.1, forward strand.
TTATGGCTACCCTGCGACGAGCCCACTAGGACGAGGCGCATGTAAAGAATGCTTGGGAGATCACCATCTCATTCCGAGTTTAATGGCACCTGTGTCGAAAAAGAATACTCTTTCTGGTGCTCATATTTTATGTTGGACTATACTGCCCAGCAATCGGTGAGCGCTCCTCCTTTATCATCTGCTCCGTAAGGCGCACACTTAAAAATATCCGTCCAGCGTACCAAGGAACCAACGGCCACTGCCACTGATCAAGTTACCTTTTTTATGTTTTTTACAAAAACATAGGAAAAGAAAGCACCGCTTCCTTTTCCTATGTTTTTTTTTTTATTATTATTCGCGTTCACTGTTACGAACGCTGCCCCTCAAGGTTCGCGTTGGACACCTGCGCTCAAGCTCCCGTTTCTTGACGAGTCAGATATTCGTGAGAAAGCACGGCGTTCAAAGTGACGAATCTGATCTTCCAACACTGCAATTGTTTGTTTTGGAAATTGTTTAGCTACTATACAAGTAATTAAATGACAGCAAATAATTGCTTTGCTGGCAGGTGCACTATTTGTATACTCCGGAAATGGAATTTTTCGGATCAGGAGCAATAATTTTCAATGTACATTGGCAATGTTTGCGTGTGTTGCTATTTGATTTAAACATTTGTTTTCGGCATATTTCATGAAAACTACCGTTTTGTCAAGCCCGCGCAATAGCCTTTTATCAAATACAAGGAAAAATATTAAGTCCAACAACCAATCGCTATTTGGTATGACACTACATCAGCCTACAGAGAGCTTATGCTTGTGCGAAGATGACAAGGCGGACGACTATACAGCTGCCTCGTATATCATTCAGCAGCCCGAATAAATAATGTGAATCCAGTGTTTGGACAAGTGCATTTCTTAGTGTCTCCGCGTTTACGAACAATAAAGATGATGAATGCGGAAAAATAATTTCTTTTTCAATTTGGGGCTTCACTTTAAACTGTAAGCCCTTACGAAAATGGAAGGGTAGGGAAGAAATAGGAAAGCGGATGAAACAAAGTCCAGGGCAAGTGGGAAACATCATCTCTCTTCGAGCGCATGAAGATGCTTAACTTGGCATGCCATTTGAGCGCTTGAACAGGAAAGTCGACTACACACTTTCGCGCTTAGTGCTTCATTTGTGTTACATGCAGTGAAACGAAATCGGAGAAACAGTTTTTAGAGTCAGAGGCAAGCGCGTAAGAAATGGTTTTCGCTTGGTGCCCCCGAACCCATCAAGGTGATCGGCAGCTCTTCATATGAGACCAAAGATTGCCCCCATGTCCTTGATCGATACTCTGCAACAACAACATCATCACAGTGTGTGCGTGGGCAACTACCGGGTCTTTTTCTCGAGCCACTCGCAACAAAACCACCTCGCGAACACTATTAAAGACTTGGGGGGAAAAAAAGCGAACAAAATGGCCACACTCGATCCTACACGTCCTTCACGAATCACCCTGTGCGTCACCTCGACCTCTCGACTAGCGCGAGCGTGACGCAGATCAAGAGCCACGACACAGTCTTGTCCGAATGGACCCAAGACGCCGCAGAGTGTCTGTCGCGATTACGCCGAAGAACGGCTTCGCTGGGAGCCGCCTTCTGCTGACTCAGGGCCACCTCGACGTCGTTTTCGACGTCTTTCCCGTCTCCCGCTCCCGGTCCTCGATGGTGGCTCTCATCAAGCGGAGACTGTGGCGGTCGCTCGACGATCTTGTTGCTTCCGTTATCATCCGTGGAGCCCTGTTTCCCGTGCGCGCTGTTGGCTCCACTCTTGCCGGCGAAGGCGGAGAGAGGCATCTTCTTGTCGCGCAGGGAAGAAGGCAGCTCAGGCGGCGCGTAGTTCTCGGGGCATCCCAGATCCTTGAGACTGAGCCTGGCCACCTTGGTACCGCTGCTCAGGTTGCCCGGCGCCGGCGTCTGTTCAAAGTTGCATTTGACGTGCCGCAGCTCGCGCCGAAACTTCTCGTTGCGCGTGGCCTTCTCCAGGTGCAGGATCCACGCCAGGCGGCAGTCGCAGCCGAACTTGTTGCCTACGGCAAAAGGAAGAAAGAAAAACAGCGTGATGTAGCACGCGCAGCACGTCAGTTGCAACAACAAGCGTCACTCCTGATTATAGGTCGGAAACTTGCGTCAGTGAAGCACCTTGATTGACGAGTCTGCGGTAGCTTTGTTTAAAAAGAATTCTGGAATTTTTAAACCCCGACATGATTCTGAGGCACGCCGTAATGGCGAACTTCGGATTATTTTGGACCACCTTGAGTTCTTTAACGTGCGCCTAAATTTAAGTGCGCGAGCATTTTTGCATTTCGCCTCCGTAGACATGCGGCCACCGCGGACTCGAGCTCACTGGCGCGACGCCATAGCCGACGTTATGCAGTGGCTTTATGCGCCTGGGTCTAGGCTGATCACGACGCAATATCGTACCAAAGGTGCCGCCGCTGTTGCTGCAGCATTTTGATGACATTCATATCGTTGTGTGTAGTGAGATTGGAAGCGTCGAAGAGGGCCCAGCTTTCTACTACAGAGCATAAATGCGAAATTTAGGAATGTCACACAAACTTGGTAGCGCAATAGCTGAAGCCGTTGTGGGATCAATCTCAATTTGGCCTGTGCTTGTAGTATGAATTTTAGCTGTCGAGCATGCCGATATGCATACTGGCTATTGTTCTTCGAGACGGCGTAAGAGCCACTCACGTGTTTCGTTTTGCAGCACTTTCTAATTATATTGCTGGCTGTCTATGAAAGCAAATGTGTGCGCCCTGACTTGTATCGTAGGACGAAGGAATAAGTTTTAGATTTATAGTGAGCCTGTGACTTGCAAGCAACGAAAACAGCCTTTCCTTACTCAGCTCGGACTTTACAAAGGCATTAGTGCTTGGTCTCTACAAAGGCTAAATTGCACTTACTAGATAGTGGGCACATAGATCAAAATTGCAAGCTAAGTGAATGATCCTGAAGAGCAATGCTACGCATTTAAGTGTTACTATTGCTGCAGGCAACTTCACGATAGATTCTCGGCCCACGCTGTAGATCTGTGTCGCTGCTACAATGCTTTCGTCGTCCCCTTCATCAACGAACACCAAAAGCATTGCTCGCTTGCAACGAGTAACTATTTACACGAACTGAGTTAAGGCCAGTTCTTCACGGGGATTGTGGCAACCTAAACTGGTAGGCTAAGCATACGCCTACGCGAGTGTCTACAGCTTTTGGCGTCCTGCTCTCTCGCGCTACGACTTTCCCAAGATATCGAGTAGAGGAAGGTCAAAATTGTTTTCTTGTGGACGTACACCTAAACATGACTCGCTAGGCTATTTGACGTGTTCCATAGTTCCCCATTTATGTACGGTGGCGCAATTGATCCCCAGTTATTTGCTCTGAAGCGAGAAAACGGCTAACGAAGTGTCTACAGCAATTCGTGTAGCACTCTGTTTGCAAACAGCGATACGAGCCGCTCTTTGTTACCTTTTCTTTATTTTCTTCTTTTTATTTCTTTGTCTAATACCGGCTTAGTCCGGCCTTCCATAACTATTGGTAACTGTATAAGAACAGATCTCGACGGCCTGCAATAGAGTGCGCCAGCTAAATATCCTAAGCTCTAACTTAATGAGTGGTATTACTGCACAAGTCTCCGCGTATGCTCTTTTCCTTGTGTTTCCTTAAGGTGGTGGTCCCACTCCGGCGGCCCGAGCCCCCCGTTTTCAGTACTTTTGGACTAACCGTGGCGGCTCTTCTACTTAGGATATAAAGTTGTCGTATATACCATAAAAGCTTAATTCTTGTAGGTTCCAACTATATATAGTATAAGGAAATTGATTGATGTGATTCAGAAATAAATGTTCAAGAACAAGCATGAGATACATGGTTTTTGCGAACTGTGTCTCAGTTGTGACCATATTTAGAATAAACTACCACACTTACTGCATTGCGGCTTGCTCTGTAGCTCTAGGACATATTTATCTAGTTCCTAGACGCAGCAAAATAATTTTGAATTTTTACTTTTTGGATAATTTGCTTTTGACAATTGCCAAATATCGCAATCTTCTGTTGTAAACAGCCCGACAACTACACGCTCAAGGAAGCTAAATTTTGGGAAGAGTAGAGCTCAAGGCATTTACATTTAGGACGCAAAATTTCATTCATGTAACTTTATTAGTTTTTCTAATAATGCGGCCGAAATTAAGCAACGTTTGGAATTCTGGTTTTATTTTTGCGCATTTTTGCGGGAAGGTACTAAAGCTGCGAAGCTGCGGTTTAAAACTAATAAAGGTACATGAATGAAATTCTGCGTCCTAAATGGAAATTCCTTGAGCTCTACTTTATCCAAAATTTAGCCTCCTTGAGCATGCAGTTGTCGGGCTGTTTACAACAGAAGATTGCGATATTTGGCAACTTTCAAAAGCAAATTGTCCAAAAAGTAAAAATTCAAAATTATTTTGCTACGTCTAGGAACTAGATAAATATGTGCTAAAGCTACAGAGCTAGCCGCAATGCAGTAAGTACGGTAGTTTCTTCTAAATATGTTCACAACTGAGACACAGTTCGCAAAAACCATGTATCTCATGCTTGTTTTTGAACATTTATTTCTAAATCACACCAATCAATTTTTTTATATTATATATAGTTGGAATCTACAAAAATTAGGCTTTTTATGGTTTATACGGCAACTTCATATCCTAAGTAGAAGAGCCGCCACGGTTGCTCCAAAAGTACTGAAAACGGGGGGCTCGTGCCGCCGGAGTGGGACCGCCGCCTTAATGATGCTGAATGTGCTACGTCGAAATAAGAGTTAGCGCACGAAGCGGAGAGGAGCTCGCGTACGAGAAAATTCCAACAGGGTGTCTCTGCAGATGTAATACGTCGTAGACAAATCTGTACCCGCAGCGCTATTACGCCGCCGCATATAAGAGGCGAAGTCACTCCTACATTGCGGAACATTAATATTCTGCAGATTTATTACGAGCTGCGTTCGTGAAGGCGAGTGGCGCCGGAACGAAGCAATTACCCTCGGATGTGGAACTAGTGCCGTCGCAATTGAGAACAGGACGGAGATTTTGGGGGGATTGCCACGAGACGAACTTTTGCTGACTTTGTTTATACGCACTGTGAAAATGTTCTTGCACGCAGATTCTGACAAAAACAATGTTCTAATGTTAACTGGCTCATATTACAAGGAAGTAGAAGAAATCATTCACTAGAACGAGCGTGCTACTGTATATTCATTGAATTAAACATTAATACATTGTGTCAGGCCTTTGGCGCATAAGTACGCGTAAGTACTGCTGAACTGTTTTCCTTGTTAAAGACAAAAGTGTTTTTTTTTTTCTTTTACACAAGAAATACATTTTCTTTATCATATTCTCGTCGGGCAGATAGAGAATCATGGGATGCATCCCGAGATTATCGAGCGCTCTTATTCACCGGTGAGGCTCATATCGAAGGACTCGGAGTCAATCTTCCGCAAGTCCTGGACCGTCCTCCAGGTAAGCGTGAGCAGCTGGTTCTGCGACAGGTCCACAGTGATCAGGTTGGGCGCGCCCATGAACATCTGCGCGGGCAGAATGCGGAGGCGGTTGTGCGAGAGGTACAGGATGCTCAGCTGGGGCAGGCCGTCGAACGCCAGCGGGTCCACTTCGGTGACGCCGTTGTACTTCAGGTCCAGCTCGACCAGCTGCGGCATCCCGCTGAACACCCGTGCCTCGAGCCTCTGTATCTTGTTCCGGAACAGGTCGAGCCGGATGGCGCTCGACAGTCCCTTGAACGTCCGGTCCGTCAGGTTCTCGACGGCGTTGTCACTCAGGTCCACCTCCTTGACGCTGGTCAGTTCCTCAAACGCCAAGTCTTCTATGGCCTTGATCTCGTTCCTTTCCAGGAACAGCTGCGTCAGGGCTGGAAGAGCACGCAGGGATCCGGCGGGAATCCTGCTGAGCTTGTTGTCGCCCAGTTCGAGCCGCTTTAAACGTGGCATCTGAGCGATGGACTCGTTCTCCAGGTCGGTTATGGCGTTCGAGTCGAGCGACAGCCACGCGAGTCTAGAGAGGTTGTAGAAGGAGCGCGTTTTCAGAACGCCTAGCTCCGACTGGGTGAACTTGAGGCGTTCCAATTGAGAGCACTGCCTTAGGGCTTCAGATGGCACGAATGTCAACTTGTTGTCCAGGTTGAACGCGTTGAAGGACAGGGATGTGAGGGAGAGGTGGTTTTGGAATGACTTGAATACGGCGTGGTCCGCAGTCAGGGGTCTCGTGATGAAGCAGGAGACGTCCGTGGCGTCGTCCGTGATGTCCTCGGAGTCGCAGCGACAGTACATGGGTTGGTCCATGAGACGACACAGGTTAGGAACCAATTCCGACGAATCGGTGCAAGCAACGAATGGGAGGCTGCATGTTGATGCGATGACGTAAACACTGAAAAGAAAAAGAAAGCAGATAATATTTAAGAAAGATTAAAACTACATTTACGATGACATAACACATCGAAGAGCCGTATGCCATGAGCTACAATTGATTGACTGATTGATTGGTTGATTTGTTACCCCGCCCCCCTTATGTAATGCCCCATCGGGGCACTTAAGGGCAAATAAATGATGATGATGATGACTTGTTGGTACCAAATATGTTGCCGGGCTATCTACGTTAGGGTATTTAATGAACGGAAGCATTACGTGAAGTCAATCCTTGCACCACTTTCAAGCGGAGAAGTAACATTTATTGAAAATTAAACGTCCACAGAAAGAGAGATCAAGCACTTTAGGAATAGTCTATGATAGCTCACCGAACGAAGTAGTAGTCTGGCATATACAGCCGTCCTCTATATTAAAAAGGCAAACAGAAGTTGCGCCTAGTTGTAAGATATAACGCATAAAATATTAAATGCATCATCAACACACACACTTAATATACTGCACGCACCCCCTCAATTTACGGAACGAAGAGCTATTATGCAAGTGCACTAACTTTAAATAATGGCTACAAGGGACAAAATAAACCATTAACGGTGAGAAACGTAGACGCTTTACACTTAGCGAGAACTGAGGAGTGGCAAAAGGTAGACCGACACACACAAGCTGTGCATAAAGTATGTATCAAGCATCCCAGTACCCAGTTTGTGAGTATCATATACGCATTAAGTGTGCACTAGTGACTAACCGGAGCCAGTACTTGGCTGGAAAAATGCTGTTGTCACTCTACATGAAAAGGTAGAGTGGTCATGGTCAAATAAAAAGAGAGTCAGACAGAATCAAGATTCTTTTTAGGTTCATAGAAGAAAACAACCCACAAATACATAAACGGGAGGTAGTCCGACAGCGCTACGCTGTGGAGGGGGGGGGGGGGGGGGGGGGGGCGCTAAAGAACAAGGTTACTGAGAAGTTCCTAACCGCACTAGAGTGGTAGTAAACTTATTTGTATTAGAATAGAAAATTAAAAAAAATAGGCAATACATAAGAATACTACAACGACCAAGACAAAAATATTCTTCTAAGACAAATGCGAAACTTAATTTCATAACGGTATAACAACAATTGTTTTTAAGTGTAATGAGCGTTGCCCGATGCTCAGTGTAGGATCATAGTGTTCTAAATAGATAAAGCGGATAGTATTCAGTATGTCGACCGAAAAGTAGGCTAGTTTAGCTCGAAAGGAGAACTAAAACGAAAAAGTCAGCACTATACAAGCGGAAAAGTAGTCCACTCTTTCTACAACAATACATTTCAGAACAGCCATAATAAACTATAGCTATGCTGAGAACCGCCGTTATTGTAGTTACAGTGAAAAAAAGAAACACTGGCGCCCTCCTCGTGTTGGCACCTGCGTAGTAGTGGCTTTATTTTCTGAGCACTGGGCAGAAAGTAGTTTTAGCGATATAAAGTCAGCACTAGGAATAGTGATTAAACAGAGGGCTCAAGTAGATAACACTTCATAGGATTTTGGGGTGTTAATGACCCCTGGAAGAGAGTTAGGCATTATTTTATTCACAGTAACGTGCAGTTTCATGGAGCCACAAGCCACCCACATTCATCGAGCCCTCAAAGGAATGCACCTATAAATTCCTTTAATGATACACAGCGTGAACCACATAATTTAAGCTGTTCTTTTAAGAGTGTTAGCCAAGCCAAGCAACCTTGGGAGCGTCACGACGTTAGTAATTACTAAATGTAGTTTCTGAGAGTTTTCATTGCCAGTTAACATTCAATATGTCTTTATTTATAAACCTTCATTTGAGCCGAACTTTAATTGCCACTATTCAAACTCCTTTAAAGATTTGTTTTGCCGCCACCGCCGTTATTATGGAAAACGAGTTCCTTGGTAATCTGCAGGTGGGAGAAAGTCATGAAATAGAGGAAAATATCATATGATGCCATTGATGACAACTTGTTGATGACAAAAATTTTGATCCTGTTTTTTTTTTTCTCCTTTCAAGCCACTATTGTAGTTTACTTAGACACGCTTTCGACACTCCCGTTGGAATTCACTGCAAAAAGCCGCTGGTGTCACGGGAGATTAAAAAAAAGTCCTTCGGCCCCTCCTCACTCAATCTCTTTCCACGAAACGAGAAGTAAAAATCCGGAGGTCAGAAGATGGCTGCGGTGTAAGTAGCTATCGCGTGCTCTTCTCTCTTTCTCCCTCCTGAACGACTCCTCATCACCCCTGATCGCTTCAATCCTTTGGGGGTCGGGTCTCGATTTACCCAAAGGGCTTCAATCAAGCTGAGTGGGCAGATCCCCAGAAACCGAGGAAACCTCCTCACTAACCCAATAAATGAGCGGTCGCTTGCCGAGAATCCCGCTGTGATGGTTCACCGAAATTAATCTGGACTCGGGGCGTAAACACGTGGCTTTCAGGCTTTCGACGTCTTCACTTAACTCTGCCCTCTCACACCCGGAAGCGCTTCCGCTTGCACAGCTGCTATCTGCAAGCTTCGCCCTTTATTTTTATCACTTACTGCTCTTTCACGCTGTTTTATAGACTGCCCGATGCCTGGCACTTTTTTTCTGCAGATCTCGCATTGCTACCTTCTTTTTTTAATTGTTGTTGACGCAAGATGCGCACTTTGTGCTGCTTCTCTGATGTTCTATACGAAGCTGCAGTTTCATCAAGTGCGTAGACTGTATTTCCACACGCTTTCGTCTCAACAGGGAGTTGTGTGTTTGGAAGGAGATAGATCCTTCCACGGTGTGCACGCATTGGCACTCCTCTTCATGAGAGGTAAATATGAAATGCCTTAGAAAATGCAGGCGAAAAAATTCTTTAAAAAACACAGCAGCGTAGCCCCAATAATGCACGTACACCTTGATTTAGGTGCGTTACGGTATCTCAACTGGGCAAAGTTAATTTGGAATCTATTTCTTTTTTGAGAACCTAGAGTGTTTTTAAAAGGGCTTGCTGTACATATTTGAAGTAAAATCAAGTCTGTTATCAAATGAAATGACTGTACTGTCCCGACTTAGTATCTTGACAGAACTGTGGAGGTTTCAAATGATCAATAAGGCTTTTCAAGTTGAATCACTGGCATCCAGATCAGCAATTAAGAAGTTGTAGAGTTTGCAGGCTGATTTATTCATCATTGCTATAAAGCTAATATGCGCCCGTGGCATTTTCAAGTCAAAAGAATTACACCGAGCGCTTCCACAGCGTCTAGTACTCAGTATTCTCAGTCTTCTAGTATGCGTTCGACCAATTGCATAGCGTGCTTTTTCGCACTTTATGCATGGCGTACTTGTTCCTACAAAACTAGAACCAAAGGTGACCGTTTTTAGAGAAAGTAACGCGTGCAGTCTCAAAATTTCACCAAATGATTTTTTATTCATGTGATGTTCCAGCATCTGGGACGGGGCAGAGACCGAACTAGAACACATTTCGTCAGATATTTAAAATTTACGTGGCAGGGTTTTAAAGCTAATGACCACGTTTGCTCTTTGAACGCACTAGTATCCACTGCGCACGTAGCAGAGTAATGAGACACCATCGCATGAAGAACAGCACTCAGCCTGGTTGCGATTCTGTGCTGCTAGCACTGCAACTCTAATGCGGTGAGCGCACAATACGCGACTAGAAAACGCATGATACGAACTCTTAAGGCTTACTAAGCACGTGGGTTATCGAAACTATCGAGCAAAAACATAAAAACAGATCAGCAAAGCAAAACTTGGATGATGAGCGTGGCGTTATTTTACCCCATCTCCTCGGAGGCCTCTCAATAAAGTCATTTTTACTAATGTATAGCATGGTCGCCTTCCGTTAGAAATACCAGCGCTGATATCAGCAATCACAGGCAACCTCACTGAATGTTTCGGATTTCTTTTCCTTTCTCTCCTTATCTATTCTTCCCCTCTCCGAGTGTAGGGTAGCCAACCGGGCACGTCCTTGGTTAACCCCCCTACCTTTCCTTCTTCGTTTCTCTCTCTCTCTCTCTCTCTCTCGGATACAACCTTACCACCGCAAGAGCCATTTGAGTGGTCCTCCGTACCCCTTTTTAGCATATTTAACAAGTTCGCCGTTTTTGAACGCTTCACCAAAGACCATCGATTTGCCGCATAAAAATTTGCCTCCATCTTTTTTTTTAATTTTTACTCCGCTTTTAATATCCTCGTAGAAAACTGAAGGGGTGGTAAATTTTTTTTTCACTGTATACACTTTTCAACATACATGCACGCACGCACGCAAACACAAAGAAAAAAAACGCCCGACATTTTCGGCTTTTGAGATCCATAACCCTGTGTGTGTTTGTATATCGAAGAGGGTGCAAACTGCGTGTTGTGACAAAATCGGAGCTAAATAAGAGTATGCTCTGCGCATGTAGGAGTTTAAACGCATCCTACTGTCGCTCGTCTCCTTGCTTTAATACCGAAAAAGTTACGACTAGATGTGCTGCTGCTGGCTTTATGAAGTCTTGATTCTTGCGCTGGCATATCCCACTATCATAACATTTGTCATGCATCTAATGAACTTTGAACACACATTTCTATCATTTCTTACTTTAACTCTCTCATTGGCTATCGCCTCATACAAGAAACATGACCTGTGATTTAGAGTCACAGCTAATGTCCCTTCTAAAATCCCGTTCCAAAATAGGCGGAATGGATTTTATGCTTAGAGACGAGTAATTATAATTCGCGGTGAAAGTCGATCGTCAATGGCTTCTGCCTTTGTCAGATGCCATGGCAGGATGACACAAAAAATTCCAAACAGCCGCAGCCGTTGGAGGGCGTGCTTTATTTCCTTTGCCGTGACGCAGTGAAACAGTAATAGCCGACAGGTAGAGTTACGTGACTGGAGGAAATGCGCTAATGTGATGTAAACACTCGGTTTTCATGTGAAAAATGATGCGCACTAACACGATGACTTGGCGTCAGGGGTGTCTTCTTTTGAGGCTTCACGAATCTAAATCTTCGTACGATAATAAACTTACGCAACACGTGTAATTCAAGAAACTATGGCGTTAATGGACTGAGCATAAATGACCGAGCCATGAACTATAGATTCGAAAGCATTTTTAAACTCTGGCCACGTGTCAGCGCAAGAACAACCTTCATATCGCAATTATTGCATAAAATCCGTTGGTGGCGGAACTCAATCTTGAAAAAAAATAGAAACATGTTGGGTGACTGAAGGCATGCACCCCTGCTTAGCTGATCAGCTTCAGTGGCCTTCATAAGCACGCCTGTGACCTACTTTGGGCGTTCGTGGGTTTATCGTGTGTTCAGCGCTTTCGTATGCAAAAAAAAAGAAAGAAAAATATGGGCACGTTTGAGTTTCAGAAAGATGATCTAGTACTGTTTAACGTTTATACAAAGTCAAGTTCCATAATGAGCGCGGGGTAATGTTTCGCGTCCATCAAATTGCATCAAAAGGAAGGCGATGAGACGAAGCACAATTTTTTTGCATATTAAACACGGAGCCACGCGTAACCTCGATTGCAGCTGTGAAGCTCGCGTAATGAATATATCGAATGTCACATAGTGAGGCGCACTTTACTCGGTGCGCAAACACGCACTTTTAGCGAAACGAAAACACCTACACTGCGGGGAAAATCAGCTCGCACCCACGCTAGCGCAGCGCGCGCTCCACTTGTTTATAAACTCAGGCCTATCAGTTCCCTCTGACTTAACAGCCAGCGCTGTCTTCTTGGGCATCCCCGCCGGTTACGTCATCGTTTCCGCCCGAAATAAAAACTTTCCCCCAATTCCAACCGACGAATGAAACGCATAAAAGACTGCCACTGACCGAGACGAAAAGGTGAACACGGTCTAATCCGAAAAGAAAAGCGCTTATACGATACGTCGTTCCCTTCAGCGTTACGGAAGTTTCATGCAGCCTCAACCAGTCAGGAACGCCTGCAGCCGCTTCTGCTACATCGTATTCACGCGCACGTTGTCATCTGCTTGTCTCCTGCGTTACCCGCAAACCAGTTTTTCACCGACTTTTTCTGTAGGAGCACCGACCTCGGTCAGTGCGCGCGTTATGCCTCGAGTTAACGCCACAACACCTCGCTAATGGTACTAGGTTATCGCGTGGCGGGACAGCGCCGGCAGGAGGCTCGTTACACCTTCTAGGCTCGGCAGCACTGAAAGGAACTGCTGAGACGGAGTTTAGCGTGGCCGCTCAATGACACGCACACTTGGCGGGTCACGCGCCCGAGACCTCCCGAGAAACGGCCCGAACATACCACGCTGGCGCAATGGGCCGCGCCCACGAGCAGCACCGCTTATCGGGGTCTCCTCAATAAATTTTCGCTCGCGCGACCGACCAGCCGCCGTATATACTATATACGATACACACACACACTCTTTCTCTCTCTCTATCTCCCGCGCTCGCAACACCACGCTCGCCCTATAGCTGCTTGTCGGACAAGACAGAGTAGAAGTGGGGGCAGGGGGGTGAACGCGTGGTGCCTCGAAGGGTCCTGCCTGCTTTCGCCTTCCCCGAGGGCGTTCTTTTCGGGCACCATGAGTGTACGGCGAGTTGGTAGTCGCCTTCGGGGCGTGTATAGGAAGAGGGGGCGGAAAGCGCTCACGGAAGCCCACGCGCCGGTCACGATAATAAAAGCTCCGTGTACCTACGCCACGGCCGCTCATTGCTGCTTCCCACGCACGTGCATGGCTTGTGTTTCGACGCTCAGCGCACAGAGAAGCGAGATTCGTCAACCGGTAGACACTTCTGTCCCTGGGCCTCGGTGGATAGTGAGTTCAGGCTGCTGACCTAGCGGGTACGAATCCCGGCAGTGGCAGCTACGTTATGATGAAGTTTTGTTTGTAATATTGAATCAATTGCACGTTCACATTGTTCAATTAAGCACATTACTACATTACAATAAATACAAGATTACACCGAAAGTTGTAACAAGATCAAGAACATTTTAGGAGCACTGCCTGTAGCAATAACAACACAACCACCGTGTATCTACCGAACCAGTAATATCGGTGGCTGTGTTGTGTTGCTACAGGCAGTGGTAGCCTGTCCGGGGTCTGTCCAGAGCATGAAGCTGACAACTACTCGTAAATAATGGCTGTCCATTATTTAACAGCCCCCTAAAATATCGAGAGGACGCGGCACATTCTTTCGCACTATACGGGTCGTCTTTTAAAGAACACTGGATCTTGCACACACAATGAAATGCTCTTCTCTCCCGTTCGTTAAAATAAACTGCTTCCTGTTTGTATAGGAGCGCTTTGAGTAACTTAAGCAGTCGATACCGTGAGGCGTCAAAATATGTTGATGTGAAAAATTCCGTGTGGATGAATATATTCAGCAAAAGAAATATGTAGATACAGTCATTCATTCGATCACTCATTGGGTTTAACGTGGCAAAGCAACACTGCAGCTATGCGTTAACACTAAAAATTGGGCTACTTGGAATTGATTCTATATTACAAACAAAACTCAGCCCTAACACAAGGGTCGAAGACAGAAGTGCACGCAGTCAATTGCAGAACTGCAAGTGACTACACCACAGTTCGGTTTCTGTTTCTTTTCTTTCTTTTTTTTTATCTGATTTTACTTGCTGTGCAAATTGCGTTTGTGGCGGCGTACAATATGGCAATTTGAACTTTATCTGAACTGTGTGTTAGCCCTTCCCGACTTGCATTTATATCTATAGTTAATATTCTGTATTATTTGCTTGTTCGTTTGACCGGGTCTCTTCTTGATATGTATTGTTTTCCTAATAGAGAAGATATAGCCACCATCACTCTTGATTCCAACCTCTCGTACGCACACATTTAATAATAATTAAAAAAAGAAACACCACCGATGTTCATTTCCTCAGTAGAGACACTCGTAAACAGCCATGACCAGCATGCACACGAAGAACATTCTCTGCTCCTTAAGGTGCCTAAATTTCAACTTGAAAGATTAGTAATTTTACTTCTCGCAAATATTTCGAGGAAAAAACTGACTTGGTATCATTCTGCAATGACATGCGCCAGATACTTTAGCAGTGAAAAGAATGTCTGGCGCGGTGTCTTGGCCCATTCGCGAACGCACAGATGGTGTGAAAGCGAGCGCCGTGTTCCCTTATCTTTAATGAACATCTCACAGAATTCCCCACGAGCCTCTGGAGTGTACCCTCGTATCTTTGAAGCAGTTTGCGATAAGGGTTTGGACAAAGTAATGTGTATACGGCAGTGGTAAGAACTGTTGCTACATAGAGTGTACAGTAAATCTGGACGGTGCACAGTTCGGTGCGTTGTCAGTCCGCTGCAGTTGCGACGGTGCCCTCGGGTGAAGTCGTCATTTTAAAACTACTTCTTTGATTTACTCTCCGCCTTAGTTTAACATCACTTGCATTGCCCTCGGGGAACCAGAACAAAGACAAATATCACCGTCACTGTTCCTGCGCGACAGCATGCATCTTCGGTCCGTGTTCTCCGCTCGTTCGTTCTTTCGCACAGGAAGGCACTTCTACGCCACCACGAGCAAGAAAACAGCCAGGCACCTACTGCTTCGGTCACGAACGTATCTTCCTCAATGCGCCAGAAACAAAAGCCCGAAAAGAAGACAACGGCAGAAGACAATAAGCGGCAGTGCGTCTGTGTTTCACCAAGTTAAGGAATGCCTCCTGTGTTCGGGCTCCTTTCTTTTCTATTGCTTTTCTCTTACTTTCGACTAAATCGCGGCGCCAAGCGCTATTCTCGCATTCACCCGCTCCATCTTTGCCTTTGGCGTTGAGCCGCTGCGTCGACCCGGACCTTGGTCGGTGTCTGTCGGACTTTCTCTTCAGCCATTGCCGTTGCGCGTTTCGCATCTTTCCGCTTTTTCTCGTCGACCGAACGCCGAACCTCCTTCTCCTCTTCCCGTCCATCTGGCCACGAAAAGCGACGGTGGTAAATCGCGGCTCGGGTTTAGAAGAAAAGAGCGGAGCGAAAGAAACGTGCCTCTTTCAAGACACCGCGCTGCTTGCCGCGGCAAGACTCGCCGGCAGTTGTTTGGAGGCCGTTGCACTCCTGTCGTAAGTGCCCCAGACGGCGGTTGCGCAACGGAATAGAAAAAAAAAAAAAAAAGCTATGTACTTAAGAAACCGCTCGGGGCGCTTTAGTTACATCGGTATTTTCTTTTCTTCTCTTTTTTTTTTTTTTTTTTTTTACTTTCAGGCCAGGGGAAAGGAGGTCAGGTCTACGTGCTCACGGCGTTAAGCCCACGCATACCAGAAGTTTGGATTCCGTATGCACTCCGGAGAACCGCGACAGCGCAAACGTTCTGGAAACCACCACTGAAACTGCTTGGCCGCATCCTTCAAATTTGTTATGATCGGCGCACGCTCGGTGTTTGTTGACTGAAAGACGTGGTAGGCACGCGTGATATATATTATTTCGAGGATGGTGTTTCGTTACAAACAGTACTCGTTGTAGCGAAACTGTTACTCCCCTAGTGTGTGACTCGCGGCGGCAAATACGCAGCTGAGGCGCACTTCACGTTATTTGTGTGTTCGATGCGAGCTTACGTATACTTCAAGCCGTGTGTACCTACGAATTCCGTTGTTGCGGGAAGGCAAGCGTACAAAACATGGACACAAGAACAACGACAAGGACAACGCCGTATTTTGTATGACCACCTTCCCAAAGGCAATGAATCCTTATTCCAACTTTCGGTACGTTGTGTCGTTTTAAGTTCCTTTGTCTTCGACAGCAAACATCAGTTGCTGAAGCAAGAGCCTTGAATGTAGTTCGCGCCACTTCACTATATATGCAAAGTGGAACTGGTTTGCTTCAAGAGTTCTCCCGCTTCAGCTGTCTGTAATACAATCTTGTAAACAACGGAAAACCAGGTCGCATGATATTCACTCGAAACACAGACGTTGGTTACATCGTGAACTTTAGTTTTTGGAATATTTGCAATGTATCGAAAGCTGAGCGTCAATGCATCATGTCACAAACAGGAGGCCACGAGGTTTACTCAGGCAGTAAGCGATTCACAGAATAAAGTTGTTCCAGGCTTTGTCACTGCTTGCGCAACACGTTTGTCTTAGTTTCCTGAATGAGGCTCTACAGTTTTTCGGTTTTGTTCTGGCCGAACGTGACCCTTCATATTGTTCCTGCTCGAGCTTAGCGTCAATGTCGGAAAGCGTGTACACTACATTAAAAGCAGCCGTGCTTTTTTTACCCTTCCTGTAATTAATTAGGAGTTTACCGTAGCTGATTGCGGTACAGCATATATGCGTCCTCTTCTTTCTATCTTTGTATTTTGCATGCAATCTTTTTCGGTACAATGCGTGCTGCTTCGGCGTCTAATTCGTTTCGTGTTTCTCCCCTTTTGGATATTTTATTTTCGCTCTTCTAATTGCGGAGTAGGAAAGAATTCCGCGTATGGCTGCAATTACAGACATGCTCTTTGCCCTTTTAAGACACACAGTAGACAACGCAAGGTGCTCACTTTCGCGACCAAAAAAAAGTAGTTCGTCGCATACAGGCAGCATCAACGTGCACAAATACTACATATTTTTACATACCTTACGTGCATGTGTTGCAGTTGTTATCTGTGTATTAGTAATTTCGCGTAGAAGGCACCGCGCATGACGAAACCGCACAACAAAACGCTCCGAATGAGACTTTCTATGGCCGTGCTACTCGCAACGTATATAGCGCTGCCTGCTAAGTATATGAAACGGAGTACAAGCTGGTTGTTTGAAATGACAGCCAAAATTTTAACTAGTTGGTATGCTTGTTGCCTTCCATACCGCTATGATGATTACAACTTCGTGAACAGGCGTGTTTTCTGCCTGCACAGACATTGTTTATGAAGAGAGCGTGGCTTTCAAACTAGATGGAGCCGTCGCTGCCATTCGTTGCTGCCTTTCGGACATCTCGTCTCACCTTTCATATACAGATGAAAGCATTGTTTTCTTACCACCAGCCAACTAAACAGATTGGTATTCCCTTTCTTTGTACTTGTACCTGAAAAAGAAAGCGTAATCTAAGCCTAACCCCCATATACAGAGGAGCAACGTTGCAGTGTTTCCGGTATCAACTAGCTTGCCAGCAACCGTAAGTGCACGACTCCGCGTCCATCGGCGATGATCCTTTCTCCGCGCTGCCGTCGGCTTGCATCGTAGAGCTCTAGATCGTAAGAACCACAGTGGTCTGATGCTGCCACCACCGTAACAACAGCTAACTTCGTGCAGGCGGGCAAACCAATGAGAGGAGATCGTTCGTGATTATGTCTCCCGCTAGGATACCGAGTAACTCAATCTCGCCATTCTTTGCCAATGTTGCGCTCACACTGCAGCTTCCGGTCTCTGTAACTAATCCTCGAACAAGATGGGACAGCGGCGCCTTCATTTTGTTTACATTGTTAGTTTTTTTTTTGTCTTCTTCTCCTCGGGTGGCGCACTAGGAATGGCGGGGAGAACGCGTGGTATATCCTTTGTTTTCTTGGTGTTGCTTTGACTCATGTGCAGGCGTCATCTTTTTTTCTTCTTCTTCTGACGGCTTTAGTTCCGCTGGTCGACGAGGGACGTGAACCATGCACGGTAGAAGAGCGGGCAGTCTGTCAGTGTCTTGGCAGTCGTGGCGTCGTGCTGAGAGCAACTAGGGCGGAAGTTGGCACGCGGCGAGCCAGAGGCACTTATAGGTCGCAATTGACTGTCGCGATGGGGTGACAAACGACGTCTGTTCAAGTGGCCGCAGGATTGAGCGTGGTGCAGCACCATCTACCGCGTAGAAAGGAAGTTGCGTACTGCATGGCAGGGGCCGTTTTTTGTAAGGATTCATTTATTCCGATTACATTTTTTCTCTATTATTCGTCCCGCTGAATAGCCGATCCCAGTAATAGCGGGGACGTGGATTCGCGAGAGCCATGCGGCAACGAAGGACTAGCGAATAGGAAACGAAAATAAGCGTGGCAAAATACGGTACCAAGGTTGCTTCTCAGTAGAGAAACCGCGCCATCATGAGTAATAAGACGCTAAGCATTGACCCAGTGTATGGTTGAAAATAAAAGCAGCTCTTTTCCGCGGGATAGTTGGTTGAAGCTTTAAGATGAAGCTAGTACGCAAACGCATGACTACGAAGATTAGGCACAAAAAACGAGAGAACGAAGCAGACATCTCTTGGTAGAATGAACACCGCATAAGGGTGTTTTCGACCCTTTAACAAGTTCGCTTTCCTCATGGGCTAGTGAATGATTGTGATTATAACGAAATACGTGAAAGCCCACGTCTCAGTTAATAATGCACGGATACAACGAAAAATCACGCCCTACGTTCCGCACTAATTAGGCGAAGTCACGCGCATCAGCTCGAAATAGTCGCGGAACTCATTACGGCGCCATCAAAACAAAGTAGTGACAGTGACAGAACACCTAAGTGATGGCTGACACCGTATGGCTTTCTACGAATAACGTCCGGAGGTCTCGTCAGTGTCTACCGCATTCTGATGCGGTAAAAATGAAAATAAAAAGCATAAAAAACTGACGCATGTAGTGATGCTCATTATAAAGGTGATAACCTGAAGGTTAAACTAGTTTGGGACCTCCTACAACAACCTCGCCGCTATCTCACGTTGAAATTTGGTTGGCGAAAGTCTATCAGTAAGTTAACACTCTTAAAAACTAGTTTAAAAACAATTTAAAAAAACATATTTGCATACGTTGCGTTATCCATACCAATAATACAACCAATCTCTACCTGCAGAGCATTTCCCACCCGAATGCAGTGAACGCAGGAAACATCAGAGCAGGTTAGCAAACATGGCAACCAACGTCAAGCCGTAGTAAAATTAGCAAACGGAAATGACGGCTGCAAATGAAGGGCCACATAAGCCTCTGGGCGGAGACATAATCACGACGAGAAGGGAAGGGAAGCGCAGTCGAGGTCGGCAGAAAACCAGATGGGATGATGAAGTTAGGAAATTTGCAGGCGCAACTTGGAATACGCTAGCGCAAGACAGGGGTAATTGGAGATCGCAGGGAGAGGCGTTCGTCCTGCAGTGGACATAAAATATAGGCTGATGACGATGATCACGACGAGCATTTAACATCCAAAGCATATACCAAAACTTGTGTTCGTTGCCACACCTGTACCCGTAACGTTTCAGCCTGCCTGATTTTAATTAAATCCGACGTTTACCATGTCATATTTAACTGCATTGCAAAAAGACTGAGCACAAGTATACGATAACGGAAACAAGCACCAACTACTAGCGAAGTCTAGGTTACAACATAAAATAGATCCTATTGAACTAGAAATGTACTTCAGCAAAAACCGACACTTATGTGAGCTAGTAAAAACTAAACATATTAAACTGTAGCGAAAAAAGGCAAACCACAAGTAGAAAAATGGAGACACAAAAAATGATATAAATTAAAACGCTAATGCGTCGCGGTCAAGTGTGCTTCTGTTCTGCTACTTTTTGCACCAGAGCTAAATTTGGTCAGCCTTTATCAACTCGCCCAATTTTTAGTATTGCTGGATTGCGACGCTGTAAAGTTCTAGATAATCAAAAAGACAATTCTGTAGACTCTTTAAATAAATAAAGCCGATTACAACACGGCAGTAATGAACTAGCGTTCTGCAAAAGCGATTTTTTTACCGGTTTTAGTTTGCCGACGATTCGGCATTGGTGTTGGCACGTCCCAGCTTGCAACAAGCAGTTGACTATTTGCAGTCTGACATATATAAAATATTGCAATCGTTTAAAAAAACACTGCATCTTTGTTAGTACATCAAAGACCAAGCTGCTGTGCTTACATAATCCTCACAAAAGATTGGACTTCGCAATACCTTTGTTCCTGCAGGTGACAATTCTCATAGTTGTACATGTACACCGGTTGAATATAGCAAGAAATGCAAGGTACTTAGGCGTAGAGTTTCCCAGCATTGTGTCTTGGTACGTCCACGTTGATCATGCATGTAAAATATTCCGAACAGTAGCTTCCCGAATATATCATATTAAAACATGTACAGCTTTGCACCTACGAAGGCCAATATGAGTCCCTAGGAATGTCATGTCTAACATACGGAATCGCATTATATGGATTCAATTCAAATATCTCAACAAAACAAGGTCAATAAAATTATAAATAAATCTACAGTCAATATCGGTTACCGCATCTATTCCGAAAATGCGGAAATGGAAATAATGGCAAAGCTTTGGCATATTGAATGTGGAACAGTTTCGTGATTATGTGATATATACGTAATTACTGTGACGAAACATTAAAAAGGTGAAGCAAGAACTGGAAGTTTTTCATCACCCCGAGTATACACTATAAGTACGGAAAGACAAGCAGGGGACATTATGTGCCAACACTTTTTAATATCCTCCCCGTGAATCTTTGCGATATGACATAATCTAAGAAGGCTAAGCTAGCCCTCAAGAACATGTTCCTAGCAATTAGTAGTTCGTGCTACGTGTATATAATTTTTTTGCACATCACAACACAAGTGAACGGTCGCAATATAGTTATGTATTCAAACTGCATTTGTTCAAACCAGATCTACTCTGTTTTGTTGTCCAAAGAAGATAAGCAACGCTGTATAGGTTGCTGTAAAAAAAGTATTAGCATTCACGATCATTGGTATGCGATATTTGTTTATTCGTATCTTGTTTATTGTGTTTTCTTCAAAATTGAAATACTGTACTAACTCACTGCCTATGCTGCACTCAAGCACTCCAGTGCTTACGCAGCCCAGGAATATGAAAAGTGTACATTCTCTGAATAAACCAATACTAAATACCAGTACCTCCGTCGCTAAGGATAGATTTGATGTTACGACTTTAACAAAGACGCTATCGACTCGCAACATCTAACAAACTTTCTTCTGGAACTGGAGCGTTGAGATTCCATTTAAGAATCAAGTCGCTGCGTATGACGGCGGCGGTACTGTGCTCAAGATTTCGTCCAGCAACATTTGCTCCAGCGCTGAATTCACCTCGCATAGGTGTATGTATGGCTGGATGCACTATTAACCTGTTAATGAAGCGCGTCCTGCGGAAGGGAACACGAAAACGGCTTTTCAGGTAGGGCTGCGCAATATTCTGTGCATGGACAGCGAAGCAGCACAATGAATCGACATTACGCAAACTGCCAGGGCAGAATTTCTCCATCATGAACTAGAAACTTTTGTCTTCACTTTCTACGATTAGAGCCAAGACTAAGCTGCCCGCAGAAAAGGTAATCTGGCTGTGAACGCACGAATGGCGGCGAATTAAACGCTAACAGTGGAACTCCAGGGCGAAAACAAAAGCAGGCTGACTTTGAAATGTTGGTGTCACACAATGTCGCTGTTGTTTTTCGCTTGTGAGCTGCTGTGCATTCTACGCCGAAGTGGAAACGAGCAAAGGTAATGTATTGCTTCTTTCGATCGATTTCTCTCGAACACATTTTTTCACAGTGAAATACTCTTCTTTCTATTCATCAGCCCACAGGAGTGAAACTTACGTAAACCGATAGTACGGTGAAATTTCTATCACATGCTAGAGACAATTTCGTTCGCTGCTTTAATTTCCTAATAAGAGTGAGGGCTTGGACCCGTTTAGCGAAGAATGGTAAAGTTGAATTTCGAAAAAGCCCCCAAAGTACAATATAAGCACTTTCACTGAATCCCACTAATATAAAAATAGAACAGAAGCTAGACTGGAACGAAAAACTGTTTGTATCTAAATAACTATATTAACTTGTATGACGGCGATGTTGGACAAAGTCGTAGGTAGTTTTGGTAGAATAACACCCGGTTGAATGAAGCGCTCCTGTGAAGCCTAATTTTTAATAACTCCTTTTCTAAAATAAAACCGTGCCCTTAAGGTAAAAATACTTATATAACAGATCAAAGCGGCACTTCCAGCTCACTGGAGTGATGTAGAGAGAAAAAGGTTGGGCTAGTTTAAACATAACGAACCAGCTAGTTCGGAAACAAGCGAGAGCAGAGGAGGAGAAAAGAAGTGAAAAAAAAAATGGTGTTTAACTGAGAAGCATCTGGTTGGCTACTCCACGCTGGGGGAAGGGAACATTGGTATAGATAGAAGAGAGATGAAGACGCATACATAAAAGGCAAGGAGTACCAAGGCCGATTTCTAGACTAGCAACTTTTAGTTGTTCAATTGTATGTTCAGCTTTTAGTTCAGAAATCGTCCCGTGCGCTCCTTGTTTGTTCTGCACGCGCATTTCTCGCATGTTTTTGTCGATGTTGACGTAGACAGAGACTAACGCGATTGCTCAGCCATTCAGAAACATATTATACGAATATTCCCGGATGTTCTATGTAAAATTATAATAGACACCTCGGTCACTGCTTCTATAATATAAACGGTAGAGTAGTTCCCTTTTCTTGATTAATAATATGGAATTAGGTAATACACGATACGCTATTCTCAATTATTCAATCGCTGGTACATTGCGATATGAAAATTTTATTCTCTCCCCTCCCCCTCTTGTTTTTCGCCTACGTAGAGTTACCCCGAATATCTAGTGTAGTAAAAGTAACGCAGAAAAATAAAGCATGGCTGTAAATTATGAATGATCATCTAGTACTCTTTGTCATAGAACTGAAGGTTTTTCTTTCAGTGGCCCTCAGCAGTTTTTTTTTAGTTGCTGCAAGAAACGCGCCGTGGCACGCACGCGACCAGTGTAGGAGAGGGCCAGCGGTGATGTGACACAAAGTATGGCAATCGGAAATGAACGTTGGCGGCTGAGTTGAGGCGACAGTGACCGAAGCAGATGCCGACGGTGACAGTTGTAACTTGTAGTGAGGGCGCACGTTGCGCAAGAAAACGGAAGACGGATGCCGAGTGTCAACCGTAGGCGTATCGCACGCGTCTGTCTGAAGCCGAGTCGCGGTCTTGGCGCGGCGTCAAAGTCGGCGGCACGCGGGCGGCCGCTCTAGCCGACGGAAGGTGTCACTACGGAGAGAGACGGCGAGAAATGGCGAACGCGCCAACCAACGCCGTTGTTGACCTCCCGTCGGCTGGCCCGCCCGGTTGAATCACGCGAAGTTGGCGACTCGGCGGCTTACTTTAGCCTGCTATTCATAGAAGCTCGTTCATATAACGGCGAGACTGAAAGAGCCGGTGGCCCAGAGACCTGCTCTGCAACCGGTGCATTGCTTTTACGCAAGCATCCGTACGGCGGAAAGCGCGAAGTGTCGGCTGTAGTTTACTGAAAGGTGCGCGACGCTGTCGCAGCCAAGTAAAATGTTTAGTAACCTGTAAATGCAGAGCGAGATGTGAACAAAAAAAACAAACCTTATTGTTGCTTGATAATTGATGCACGAACCTGGCAAAACAGGGTCGGTACCCTGTAACGATCACTGAGAGTGAAAAGCCGTGACCGGCGCATGGTACGATGATTACTGAATGTGTGAAATGTTACTATTAGTGCTTTTCTATTGTGTAGCGGGAAACAATTTTGTACTTTTGACATTTTTGTGTGACAAAACTAACTACTCTTGGTATCAGCAAAAATTTAAATTTTTTTCCACTTGGTACAATGAACACTGTAGCTGTGGCGCCTAGTGCGAGCAGGACCCCGTCAGGAGCTTAATCACCTCCTTTCGTCCTGAATCACGGGTAATGCATCGTATGGTCCGAAAAATGAATATATTAATTGAAAAAGAACCGAGCAAAAGGAGTTCTTACAGCATAACGGCCCAGGCCATGGAAAGGCCGTCTATGCCACAAACATCAGAGATAATTCCCAGTGAATGAGAAATGTGAAAAAGCACGAACCATGGGTTGAGTTAGTAAAACATGGTGATCAATTTAGATCAAGGTAGATTTAGATCAAGGTAGTAAACAAGGTCATCAATTTGTACACCAGCTATGCTTACTTTATTTGCCGCTTTTAGTCAAACGTGGCGGAATTGTCGTGAAGCCGTCCTCTGGTTATGCTGAACGAGTTAATTACCAAAAAACGTCGGCTAGGCCGCGTTATAGCTAGCCTTGGCAATCAGTACACGTTCGTCGTTTTGATTAACAGTTTACTTTGAGATAATCCATCTCTATTAAAAAATAAATGCTTTGTAATTAGGGTTCGGTGCTTTGGGTATTTATTTTCCGGAAACATTGCGTACTACTTTCGGGTTTATTTGCTATATATATATATATATATATATATATATATATATATATATATATATAGCAGATAAACCCGAAAGAAGTACACAATGTTTCCGTAAAATAAAAACCTAAAGCACCGAACTCTAATCATAAAGCATAATTTGTATAGTAGAGATGGATTATCTCAAACTAAACTGTTCATCAAAACGACGAACGTGTACTGATTGCCAAGGCTAGCTATAACGCGGCCTAGCCGACGTTTTTCGGTAATTAACTTGTTCAGCATAACCAGAGGATGGCTTCACTCCAATTCCACCACGTTTGACTAAAAGCGGCAAATAAAGTAAGCATAGCTGGTGTACAAATTGATCACCTTGGTGATCCGGACAGCAGCTCTCACACAAAGTGTGATGGAGCAGGCGAAAATTGATTTTCGAGCCTGGGCTTCCGCAATTGGCCCACGGATCGCAGAGCCGTTATTAAACTACGCCTCACATTACGAAAAGAAAGCACACAATTGCAAAAGAACAAAGAAAGCCTCAGACTCTCTCTTTCCAAGCAGAAAACTACAAAGATGTGGCCCACGGCCGTCTAGAAAATGCCAGTCTCTTTGATCTTAAGGAAACCAAATGAGAGCGCGATTGTCCGTGTGAAATTCCAGGCTCGTATAAAAGCAAACGGGACGTCTGCCGACATAAAGTCCTTTGTTGTGAGGAGCAAGAGAAGTTAGGCCCGCAATTATGATTTCCATAACGGGCTGAAATACGGGCCCGAAAAATGAGTTAAATGTACACAGCAGAAATTCCGTCCCTGCTCGCGGCATTAACTTTCTTTTGTTTCCAAAAATGCCGAATGATAACATTGCGACGGGAAGCTAGCGTTTGGAAGGACGTCACTAAAGACTCCGGATAAATTCTAACCGCCTCGCAATTTTTAATGCGCACCACAGTCTCAGCGCTAACACGCATTTTAATATTTTATTCCTATAGCTGGAATGGTGCCGCCACGTCGGCTAATCGAACCGCGACCTCATGTTCAGCAGCGGAATTCTGTATCACCATGTTATTGCCACTATGCCACTGGAACATAAATCAATCAGCCAATCAACCTATTGATATAATCTCGACCGGGTGAGGTGGGTCGTCACCGCAGCAATCAGGAGACGGCGATGAAGGCGGGCATCGTGATGATGAAAAATAGAAAAGATTGTTTTCACTTCATTGGTACATGGTTTTGACTCTATCCGAGTCTCGAGCGGTTCTGTTTAACACGGGGGCCAGGACGGCCTTAAATCCCCTCGGTGGTCCTCTCTCCGGTGGTCAAGTTGACGACCTCCTCTCCCTCGGTCCTCCTTTTCTTGGTAGCTCGCCCTTTGCGTCTGCTGCGGTCGTAGAGGTGAGACGCTTTCTCGGGGATGAAAGAGGATTATCTCGTCACGGGAAAGGCGCTCGGGCTTGTTTCCCACATTTGAGAGGTGCAGTTCCAAGCCGATCATAACACTATCAATCAATCAGTGAAATTTCTATTTTATTTTTTCCACAAAACCTGATTGCATTAGAAACTGGGATGATCACAGGCCTCAGCAATCCACAAAAAAACAGCAGCATCGACGTGTCGCTGCTCGACGCCGTGTCACTTCTCGAAACCAAATAATAGCGGCAGTGACGGAGTAAAGTTGGGACAACACAAAAACAGCATAACAAATACGTTCAACTTAACAGAGCCATATCATATGCACCGTGATAATGGCATATAAGGCAGACAGACACAAGCGTTGACTCACAACTACCTGAAGTTCCCCTTCTAGTGTTCTATGAGTGATTGTTTGTATGTTTGTGTTCTTTATCTCTCTGCTTCATCGCTCTAGAGTACTGCACGCGGAGTAACATGACAAGGCAGTCGTTAGATTTTCATATAAAATCTAATATAAAGCATTTATATAAAGCATTTATCTCCCCCATTGAAGTAGCATTATGGATGTCATGTTAGGAGGGACGCTGTTGAGGTTGACCGAGAAGCAAATGGATGGATCGGATTAAGAAATTTGCAAGTATAGAGTGGGTGCGTTGACATCCGATATGAGAAAGTGGCGCTCTCCGAAAAGAAGTTTGTCCTAAAGACTTACAAATGAAATGGTAGCAGAAATATCCGGCTTGTCGGTTTGTCCAAATTGCCTGGTTGTCTAGTCACGGCATCCACCTTCAAAGTATTCATTTTCGTTGGACGTTGTCCGCCTCTGCTTTATGCAGTCGTATTTTGAAGAGTCAATGTTTTGATATGCTTTTGCTCCTTCGGTCGCGAATTATGCTTGCACTGTTGCTAAGTGCGTCAGTTACATAATTGTACTCCAAGGCACTGCTAGAGCTAAAAAAATTCAACGTGGTGGGATGGTGCTTTTTCCATTTTCTAGTGAAACCTCGTAATTACAGAGCAATCGAACATCTATTTACTTTGCTGTCAGTTGTGTTGCATCTTTTCAGAACCAGAAGTGAATCAGCGGCTCAAAGCGCGTGCACTAGTTAATTAGTAGCTGCAAGCGTTACGAGCAAGCAAAAGAATTATTTCTGCGATAGTGTCTTGACGCGCCACGTTGAATATCGTGCAAAAAAAATGGTATAGCGCCTTAAGCAAAGTGGTCGTGTGTAGCAGTAATCAACACATATTGAAGTCAAATGAAGCCAGGATGAGTACGAGGCAACTCAATTTACCCACAGCTCAACATCGGTGGCCTCCACTGGACAGAACTTGCGAAAGCAAGTCGCGTACCGCGACTGAAAGGATTAGAACTGAATAGTCTCATGAAGGAAATCCACGTGGGCTCGAAAAGGGAAGCTATTTGCAGCTACAAGCCGATGCGGCTCCGTCGCGAGAGAGTCGTGTGGTGAAACTTTCAAAGGTAGATGTTCTTGCGTGTCTCTCTGCTCATGTCGAGACAGATTAGATAGCGAGAGATACACGCGCAGTTGAATCATCGTCTCGATTGCTCTTACATTCGGAGTACATTTCTCGATAGGGCTCACGGCGCCTACCTGACGTGCTCTTGAAGTGGCCTCTCGTTATCTTTCATATATGTTTCTCGTCAGCATGAATCGAAACACGAAGTAACACTGACGATGCTATGCAGGCTTTTTTTTTCTACGCGTTACAAAGCTAGCATAAAAGCAAGCGGCCTTTACTTATGTTTCTTTCATTTCAACAATAGTTATGAAATTTCTATTTTGTCCTAATTAACGACTGCTTTCCTATAGACTGAACTTCGCACTTGATTCCTTGTGTTCCTTTGGCCAATGCGTGGAGTTCTGTGAAGGCCAAGCCACGTTCTAGGCATCACAAGAAAATACTCGCACAACGAATCCTCGTTCCTCGATCTTCATAACTGTTCATAACTGTCCTTATTAGCTGGAAACACCGGTGACACCCTCGCATACAAGACTACAACAAGGCTTCCACAGTGGCTACAATTGGAGTAGTGTCGTTAAGTTTACGGCGCAGTAGTTTACGCATTTCTTTGTTTGTGTCCTCTGTCGCGATGAAAAGCAATGCAATAAACCACGCAATACACCTGTATTGTATCATACACAGGCGTATGAATAAAATACAAAGAGCGTATGCATAGCATGCATAGTGTGACACGTAATGATGTGTCGTCTTGATTTCCAAATTACAGAGCTATAGAGATATGCATTCTAACCCATTACGTGAGACCTATAAGCGTTATTTTTATCTGTTTTGTTATTGTGACTGCAATTATGTAGACACTCCAAGCGAATTTTTATCGTCATCGTCGCCGTGAGGTTTTGTATATAGTTAGTTATATGTATTCTATATGCTACGCCATGCTATATGACGTGAGGTATATGCGGGTTATATTTCCACACTATTCTGTCCCTAAAGTTGCTCAGACCAGGTCTCTTATTCTTGACAAATTCTTCCTCAGAATTTCGATAATAGCAGCCCACAAACATATGCCATGAAAAAAAAAGATGCCGAAAACGCATACCTTTTATCTTAAATATTCTCAGACTTCAACATTACACGTTCTAAACACTAACAGACCTCAAACCTTAAAATGGTGTAATTTTATTGGCGTGGCTGTGCACTGCCTCCGTGATCGGCACTGGAAAGTGGTTTGAAACATACCCGATAAGGAAATGTGGCGGTAAAATCGCTAAGAAAGGCGTTGGATTTTAATTTATAAACATAAGTGAAATTGTCCGATTGCAGGATTCAAACCGAGGACCCCTAGCAGAACAGCTTGTTTTTACTTAGTCGGCTTACGTTTACTTCAATTCATACTGCCACTACAGCTACGAGTTTTCGACCTCGTGCAGTATTCTAACATGTGGCTATCGCATTCATTGCTTCGCCCTTATGACGAAAGTGCGGTATTTTTTTTTTTTTTTTTGAACGTGCAACACATGTACTGCACGCAAATGGTGATGTGCATACGCTCACTGCACGAGTCAGAGCTCAGTACACGTAGTATGTAGAGTAGTGTCGACGTTGCCCCCAACTAGTACACTACAGGCAGACACTAAGAGACGGTGCAGGCGTAATTAAGGGCAACCCGCAGCTGTAGGCGGGTGCGCTCGTTTCAGCCGCGAGCCAAGCAGACAAGTTAGAGGGAAGGCCGGCACTGCACGTCGACTGCGGAACGCTATTGCTTTTGACCATGCTCGTCGGACGCGCTGCACCCCTTTCCCCTTCTCTCAGCCTTTCCTGCTCGCGTGCCTGCGAACGCGGGGCAATAAGCGGTTGCTAGTTGTGCCTCGTTACGCACGTCCGGTGTCCTCTTGCCCTTGTCTCGTGTCTTTGCGTGTCTCTGGCGTCCATGGTGTGCATCGAGCACCGCTGTGTTTGCCTCATACATTGCGGTCCCGCGTACAACGGATATACCACCTAACATGCGAAACACGCATATGACTACCCTCGTTGTGAACTCGTGTGTTCAGAACTTATTCTGAAGTCGTATGTTGTGAACGCATGCTGCAGACTCGCATGGACGTTCGATGTTCGCAATACTATGTATTACACGGTTCACTCTTAAAGGAAGCACTCATTTAGTATTCCGTCATCAATTACAGCCGATTTACGCGATGGGGGTTTGTAAACTATTTTGTACGCACGGTTGTCAGCCTATTACATCATACCAGTCGCCATTATTTGCGACGTAGTCCAAAAGAAGAGAAAGACAGGGAGGTTAACCAATATCATGCCCGGTTGGGTACCCCACATTTGGGGAAGAAAAAAGATAGATGAGAGAAAGGAAAGATGAGAAATATAATAAAGAGGTAGTCAAGCTGGAACACTCGCAAAGTAAAGTTTGCTGACAGTCACACGGTTTCATACAGTCCAGTCAGCTTCAAGAAATGCAACAAAGTTGATGTGGCCTTGTTCACGCAAGAGCGCTTACGCCAAGGCCCCACGATTTCTTCCTCTGAAGGCAATCTGTCATCTAGCGCCGGACATTAGCTCGAAGAGCACAGCGTTCAACGCTGAAGGATGTGCAGTGGCACAGAAACAGAAAATGCTTTATCGTCTCCTCACACCCACAAAAATTGCATACGGCAGTGCTAGCCATTCCGACGAGGAATTAATAAGCATTCGTAAATGCGACGTCCAATCACATGCCACGCACTAAGTTGTTTCATGACGGAACAGTCCGGGTGGCAGGCGAAGTGACACGTGAGGGTAAAGTGAATACTAGCGGGAGTTCATGTAAACCAACGCATTGCATTGCCGATTCGAAGTGATGCGGTGAGCGATTGATCGGACTTTCCATACAGAATCCTTTCTCGAATGCGGTATATGGGGACACGCAGATACTGTTGTATGCTCGGCACATAGTCAAAAAAATATTTAAGTAGTGGTGTATTTATTGCCGTGTAAATATTCCATTTAAAATTGGGCCACACATTGTAATTGCAGCGCAGACAGTTTTGCTATTCGGTATATAGGATCGAAATTCGCGGCAAACCTCTGGCGGTTAATGAAATTGAGTGTTACGGCATCTTGCTGATATATAAAGTAAAATCGCGCTGAACAGAACAGCAATTGACGTGTGGCCTGGTCGTATAAGGTCTGATTTTTACCAACACAAAAGCGCGCTGTCTTCACCCATCGGGACTTAGGTCATATATAGTTGTGCTCGCTAGCCAAAAATGCGGCGCCGTAAAAGTATCAATTGTCATAATAGACAGAGTAAAAAATAGAAGTGTAGAAGTACGTTTCAGTTGGGCATCTCGCTGAGCATGCAGAATAGCGTTTTGACGTATAATTTCAAGCATCCCTGTAGAGCTTATTATGTGCAATACACGCTTATAAGCAATAAAAATCAGAGACAGTTTCTAACAACATGGGCATTTCTTTAGGTGCAATATATTGTGTGGCATCGTCAATGGCATTCCGGGCAAAATGATATGATAACAAAATTTAGTGCAAGCTTAAAGTACATTATTTTACTCCAAAATGCTAGCCGCACAATGTGAACTGTTAGAAAACTCACAGCGAGGAATCGTCCGCTAAGGTCGAAGCTTATGTAGCACTAGAAGCATTTAAGTATAAGCTATGCTCGTATATTATAATACTTTCATTATATTCTTGAAAAAGGGAAGATGGTCGGAACCGCACCTCGAGTAGGCCGATATATGTGAACTGTGGTCGTAGCTTTGTGCTCGACCGTCCACGGAATTGATTTATGCTGATCTGTCTAGAAAGTATAGTATATCCAGCGAATGCTTTTATCACATTTTTCTATCTTTTTTAGATGTGTGTTGCCCTTCCATTGCACGCCTGGCCCAAAACCTAACATTGCTATTTTCCTTTCCACAGCAGGTCGAAAAAAAAAAACTGTTCTGCGACATTTCGTCTATTGAAAAGAAAATTGCATCTTGCTCTACTTTTAAACTTCATCGCACGTAGAATACTCGCATGTGGGCAGGCATTCCACGCACCAGTAGCGGCCTCTAAACGTCAAGAACTGTGCTTGCGTTACGCGCTTTGGAGTCAGGACGCACTCATCTCCGTATAGCGGCTCTACTGTCGTTCGTGGGTTCAGTTGCCGCATACCCGCTTGAAACGATGCTGGTTCGGCACCGTAAAATTTTATTTTTGCGCCAGCGACATTCGCTGGCACAAATGCGAAGAGGAATTTGGCGAGAATAAACGCTACGGCATGCTGAATGGGATTAGAAAACGCAGCGCACTCGCAATGCGAACTGCTGCGTCGGAACAGGAGGGGCGAAGACAATGGTTTA
Source organism: Dermacentor silvarum (assembly GCF_013339745.2). NCBI lineage: Eukaryota > Metazoa > Arthropoda > Arachnida > Ixodida > Ixodidae > Dermacentor > Dermacentor silvarum. Next base: position 165,759,415 of record NC_051159.1, read on the forward strand.
AAAGTGAAGCCCGAAATGCGTGCTCTGAGCGCTTCCAAAACAGTTTTTCCGACAGAGTGCTGGGTAATTGTACGGAGGCGGCCGCGGATCGAGTCTGTGAATACAAGCGAACCGCGTGCGTCGACCTATTTTAACGCCATCTCCCAAGTACTGTGCAGCGAAGAGGCTGTGCCGAACAACGTCGTGCGAAAGTTCACACTCCCAACTACATTTTAATCTATTTCCTTTAAATCGCAGCTTTTTTTACCTACCCGCCCGGATTTGAAATGGCTGGTGCTTTCTGCTGCTGGTTTGGTCGGTATCTCCGTGGATATATGCTTACGAATATATATATATATACACAAAGAATATACAAATCTGGGACAAATTCAAGTACCACAGAACAGACTTATATAATCCGTATAGGCTGACCTATGAAGTAGTGCCAGTAAGCACACCTGTTTTTTCCATAATGAAAAAATGCAAAAAAAATAAAATCCCGCACAAGATTTCATTAAATAATGTCAGCTCATAACTAATTCTAAAGCAATCGACCTCTTGATGAGTAGTGCTCGATAGTAGTGCTCATCCTTGACCAATCTTCCAGAATAGTTATGCGCCTTTTTGAAACGAGAGGTACAGAATCCTTCAATGTAGCTAGATGTGTGCCGTACTGCCCTGTGCATACACCTGCCATCTCCATTCTTCCTTCGTAACATCGCTTCACAGACGCCTCACACTGTGAATTCGCCTGAACCGTGTTTGCATTTCGGCCACGCTGGTGTGCGGGTGTCGTGCAGAAACATGAAAATATATTGACATTAAAGTTGCGACCTTCGTGGTGAATAAACTTTCCATGAGAGCTGATGCTGCATAGAATTCTACACATCGCCATTAGTTGTGTAGAATACTCTAACACTCTAAGTACGCGTGTACTTAGAGTTAGTTAGAGGGCGCACCACACAATCTAAGGTGGTCAAACCTAATCCGGCTCGCTCCCTTATAACCCACTGCGAAGTTTCGGGAACTACACAGTTTTAATTATGCCCCGTGCGAAGTGACGGACTCTCGTCTTTCTCGTGCCTTGCCGTGCTCTCGCAAAGCCGAGGGCGCATACAAAATTGCAGGGTCAGGCAAGGTGAAGCTAGGATGAAATTAACCCCGGCAACAGGTAGCTAAGTTTCACTGGGTGTACCGGGCTGAGAGCGACATACAGGGTGTTCATTTCTAAGTTTTACGGATTTTTTTAGAAATCACCTGTGGCAGGCAGCATAATTCTTATCATTGAGCTGGGTTATTCGATGAGGCGGACATTAGTAACACGAGAAATCGAAACAAGTATTCAACTAATTAACAAAAATTCATTAATTAACTTCTTAGTTAATTGCTTTGCGACACATATTGGAATTTACGAATTGTAGCCAGTGAGCTGTTTTATACATTGAAGCACAAAAGTAACTGGAACGCCCACGTATTTCGTCCCCCACTTTGGGAAATATCTCTAAACTGGTGTCATCCTGGAAATTCATTTCAAGTGGATGCATCTTGCAAACTCACTGTCTACAATTCGTAAATCGCAAAATGTGTCGTAAAGTAATTAACTAAGAAGTTCGTTAGTACATTTTTGATAATTAGTTGAATATGTGTTTCTATTTCTCGTGCTACTAATGTCCGCCTCTTCGAATAACCCAGCTCAATGATAAGAATTACGCTACCTGCCACAGGCGATTTTTAAAAATTTCGTAAAGCTTAATTTTGAACACCCGGAATATTTACGGTTACTACACTTCCCTTCTAATACGAAAAAAAAGCGCAAGAACATTAAGAAGCTACAATGAATTCACATACGTATAAATTAATTAATTTTATAGTTCCAACACTTATTGCAGCTTCTGCCTTGGCTGGGCATAAAGCGGACAGCCCAACAGCAAGGACTCAATGTTTTCATCCGCCTCGTCACAAGCGGAGAAAGTTCAGAATAACATTTTACAATGAAAACGAGTTCTCTCAGCAATAAATATCATTGGAGTTCACCGTAAGGCTACATATCACGCTGCCAGCACTTCCTGGAACGCGTCACGCATTAATATGAGAATACTATTTTGCCACCTCGAGCACAGAAGCATGACCGAGTGGAAGCGGAGAGGCGTTACGCTTTGAAGTGGTCATTTTGATCTCTTCTTGGATAGAGACGCGAGAGAAAGAAGATTCACGCGAGTTGCTTCCGCACTAACGACCTTGTTTGAACTGAAGTCCAAAGTGCGCATCGCTTTTATACAACTGGTCATTAAACTTGTATGTGGGACACTGAGATGCCAGTTCCCCCCTCCGCTTTCCTTTTTTCGGGTCTTAGTCGTGTTCCGTTCATTTTGCTTTTTTAGAATATTTATTCACTCCGCCGTTTTCTGACCGTAACACATTTGTTACGCTGTCGACTGGCAAGCTAGAGTCGTCGCTAACACCGTTGGCAATTGCGGGCTAGGAGGGAAGTTAACTGTTGCTGATGTATTATTCAGGCGTTGACTGCACATTATGGCAACCGGGAGGAGCTCGGAAGCTTCGAACACTACCATTTTTGAGATAGCCTTGGGCATTATCGATTCCCCCTTCGCTTTTTAAGAATACACCCGATTTCCTAGAAAACTATGCTCATGCATAGTTGGATGACGCTTACTGCGAGGAATACTTTTAAGTATATATGATGTCTGGTTTTTTTTTTTTTTTTTTACTGAAAGCCTGACTTTGTTGGCGCTTGGTGTGTGTGTGTGTGTGTGTGTGTGTGTGTGTGTGTGTGTGTGTGTGTGTGTGTGTGTGTGTGTGTGTGTGTGTGTGTGTGTGTGTGTGTGTGTGTGTGTGTGTGTGTGTGTGTGTGTGTGTGCGTGCGTGCGTGCGTGCGTGCGTGCGCGTGCTTCTCTTTAAGCGGGAGGAAAGGAAAATCATGCTTGCTTTGCACTGTCGCAGACTACATTAATCTAATTTGGGAGTGATATCTATCGAAGCACACATATAGCGCACTTAGTTATTTTTATTTCATTTCAATTTAGAACGAAAGAGGAAGAAAAATGAACGCTGTCGTGCGCTACACAGCTGCCGCTAGGACAATTCTTTTGCACACATCCGGCTGTCACAGCGATCGTTTATCATTTTTTCCATGCGAAAGGGGCACTTTTTCAACGCATCCATGTCCCACTCATCTTGCCCACGGTTCCTTTTTCTTGCTTCAGATGTGCTGCCTGTACACTCTGCGCCAACATGAAAGGGAACACTTAGTTCGTGCATTTAACAGCCGTTCTCTGGCTGTTAAATGCAAGTGAAAACGTCACTCAAGGCTGTTTGCTATGCTGTTCTCGCAATATTAAATCCCGCTTTCTTTTTTTTCAGTGCTAGAACAATAAAAACTACCGGATTTAACGCAGTCCAGGTGTTGCCTTTCATATTGGCATTCGTTTAACATGTCTCGGTCACACCACCCTAGCTCCAAGTGAAATGATTGAGTCGGTTTAGTTAAATATTTTTAGTTAATAGGTTTAGTCAATAGCAACAACGGGTTAGAGATCGCACAACCTTACCAATTTTAGTCATCACTCTTGACGAAAATTTGCTTTCTACATTACTTAAAGGATATAAGCAGCACTAGCGCTGTTTGCATATTTACTGTTCGAAACTCCTGTGGCTCAATTTTTCTTTGTCATGGCGGGCACGTTCGTTTCGGTTGAATCTAATCCCACCAGAGGTTTGTCGTTCCTATCCGCCTTCATTGCTCCTGCAGGCTCGTAATTCCTAACTTTTTTTTCTTTATCGCTATACCTATCTCCTGTGATTCCTTTCATGTCCGCTGTAAAGGACAAAATTTTCTATTTTATGTGAGCGTATGTTTAAGCACTGGTAGGTTTAACTCGATTATGCAATGGCGAGGGGGGAAGCAACACGAGTCTGGTTAATAATATTGCTTTTCATGAAATGAAGAGGCAGCGCCTGCATAATCACATACAACACCTGTGGAATGAATGAATGAATGAATGAATGGTTGAACGAACCTATTAATGCGCATATCTGTCTTCCTACACACATGATTCCGTTATTCTGACAATGCACAAAGCTATAACGGCAGCCGGAAACTCAAGACCCACAATTAAAATGTACACAGACAAGGATAATGCGTCACTCGCAAATATCTCGCCCAACTCTACCGTTCTTACTATTTTGGTTCAATTTGGCTAATACGCTAACTCGACTGGACTCAATCAGCGAAACGGGAAGAACAATATTTTTCACGAATGCTCTGCCTCGCCTTCGAATAATTATTTTATCATATGGCTCACCTATGGCCGCTTCTCTGGTGACGAGGGTAACACCACTCCATCAATGACGGAGGTCCAGAAAAAACAGGAAATTAAAGTCGTCGTTACATAATACGTCCCAAGCCACCACAATTTATTTTATTACAAGGCACAGCCCCAGACTAGTTTATTCTGCTGATAAGGTAAAAGGGGACATCGAAATACAGAAAGCAATCAAATGGTCGCATTCTTTCACCCATGCGCGATCAAGCGCCCGATGATGTGCCTGTTCTGGCGCCGCCATCAGAACAAGGCCCCGCCTTTTATTGGTGGCAGCGTAAGTGCGTGACAGCTGCGCTCTCACAGACGCTTATCGGTATCGCGAAGTAGTGCCGGCGGTTAAGACCTGCAGCGTCACGCTGGAACGGTGGCTGACAAGAGCGTAACGGCTGGTAGCATAATGGCCATCAGGTTCTCCCCATACCAACGAGCTGGCGGTGAGGCTTGTTCCGGTTACTAGAAATTTCTATACAACATCGAATCGAGATACTTTGTTAGCGTTACTATGCTTCGTACACTTCGATGTCAGGATACGCATAATGGGATGATGCACAGATGGTCATTTATTTATTTCGTTAAAGTAACTGGCCACTAGAGAAAGAAAAGCGGGGAAATCATTCAATTCCTCTTAGTTGCGGTCAGTGATCATCATCAGTAACGCCAAACACATAAGAAATCCAACATAAGTACACATCTGGAAAACGGAGGATACCACGCCCTTTACGTGTAATGGCTTACAGACCATGTCGTCCCGCGATAATGTGCTTATCTTATTGAAAGGGCGTGCGAAAGGCTTGGTGACCCACATTTCTTCGCGCAAAGAGTTCCCTCATGTTCTCCAAGGGCAAATAAGAGAACCCGATAAAGCGAGCCCTTCATTCAAAAGTGACGGCTTACGCACTACAGTATAGTGCTTCGAAACATTGAGAGAACGTCTATACCATCTCCTTGTATCATCGTAGCTGGAACAGATCTCACTTCGCAACTTTAGCCTTTTCCTGGGGCAAGATTATAAAGTAACGAACACAGTTGAACTGTCCTCCTTTTTAAAGGGAGTATAATTTGTCACTGCGCCAAAAAGAAAAAAAAAAGGCTGGAGAGGGGGCAGAAATTTCTGTGTCACTCTCATTTGCTCGTAAGCGCTGTTCTCAACATCACAAGTGCTCTTCCCGTACTTGATATCTCCTGATAAACCAGCATGATAAAATAGATGTCATTACAATAAACTCAAGTGCAGCGAGCTTGAGCGCCGTAGAAGGATACGAGTAGTTTTTTTTTCGCTTCTGGAGATGATTACGTCATTTATATCGACCAGTATTTAATTAGCGCTCCCTTTTCACGCTTCTTGCCTCTCGATCTGCTCAGAGAAGAGACGCTACCACGAGGCAGACACGCCTGCCGGCCCGAGAGGCCGTACGACAGCTGCCGCTGCAGATCCGGCTTACGGCCGGCGGCAGCTGCGAGTCACTGACACGCCCGACCACAAACGCAGCATCAGACAGCGCGCGGTGTCAGACACGACGCAGCGAAAGAAAAGCGCTCCGCTTATTCGCACTCTCGCCTCACCTGAGCAGCATCATCGCCGGGAACAGGAACGGTGGGTCACGCCGCGTCGTCTGACCCGCCGGCCGCCGCCTGCTCGCGACGGCGTCTCTACTAGGGGACAGCGTCCTCCGGCAATGTGCCGCGCCGGACAACGGAGCGGCGTCGGTGCCGGACATGCCCACTCTCCGCCACCACTGTCCACCACCACCACCACCAACACCGCGACAGCCGCCGAACTTTTGAAGCAAGCGCGGCGTATAGTCCAGCGGAACGCGTAATAATCCGTGAGACGACGAGGAGCGGGAGAGGAGAAATCCGCTGCGACCACCACCGCGATGCGACCGGCACCGTGCCGCGCCCCCGACTGCCGCTGCGCGGTGTGTGGGGCGCGCGCTGCTGGGAGCGGAGCCGGCGAAGTGAACGTCCGAGGCGGGGCGGCACAGTCGAAGCGGCGTCGTTTGCCGGAGGTCCTCTGCGAAACGCACCCCCCCCCCCCCCCTCCCCTTCTAGCTGTTGCCAACAGCGAGGAATTCGAAGCGTTGTTTGTTTATCGAACGATTTGAACGTGCCGAAAGACAGACTATCCCAATCATCAAAAATTAAACTCAAGGGTTTAAGAAATGTTGGAAAAAAAATGATAAATGCCGGAAGGCAAGATAACGATGAAATGAGTGTCATCAGGTAACTCGGGCATAGCCTGCTACAGTAAAGTGTGCGAGCGTAAAGTGTGCGTACACTTTGTAGTTTCCGACATCGCTGTCGCACGGGCACTTTGCAGCGTGCTTGAGTCGATGTGGGTCGAACTCTATACCGAGTGACGGAATGAGCACTGCCATAAGTCATGTACCGGCACACTTGACTTCGATCATTTCATACCGGCTACCGATTGTTCCTTTGTTCCTGAGTGTGCTTCAAAAGTTCGATGGTAATGGAGTTCTATGCGGGTCTCAGTGGCGCATGTTACTCTAAAGTATCGTTTTTGTTTTTTTCTGAAGCCCTTTCATTGACATTGAAATCTTTCTAGTTTGAATTTTTCAAACTCAATTGAAGCAAGAAACATAAAACACCATAATATCGCAATCAAGAAGATATATCATGCTTGAAAATTACATTTAGCAGCGTTTAATATGTATAGACAATCTGCTGCATTGACTCGAGTTAGTAAAAGTGTTTGTATGGCGGACAGGGTTGAAAAATTCCAGCTGGTCATGATCACCACACCGTATAACAGCACAGAGTCACGTGCAGCACCATGGACACCATATAAAGCTAAAGACGTTTGTGGAGGTTCGTTGTCCTTGAGAATTGCAGCAGTATCTTCGTCGCCTTCAACTGCGACGGCTTATGACGCTGGCATTCCACAATGCTTTGTTCTTACATTGCTTCGTGGTCAACGCCCTGGGAGGTTTACTTCGTAGCTTTGTGCTTCTGTCAGGTCGGTGTGCTATCTTTTTCTTACATTGTGAATGGGCTGGCGCGCAGAAGGCCACGTCTGCTTGGTAGACTCAACAAACAGCGTCCCACTATACTAGAACCGCCAACTAAGCGGCTCTAATCTACTCAGCTAGTGAGACATGGAGGCACTCGAGTTCATCGACCAAATCAGATCCATGGCAGAGACAGACTAAACACGCGGCGGTCCATTCTGTCTAACCCTATACCTGCCACGAAAGTTGAGGAGCTAGCGTGCCAGCGAAGCCACGTTAGTGCCATGCAGTGACCCAAGCCTTTGGGTGCGGCACGCATTATGCATAATGTCGTCGAGCAAATGCCAGTTTGTATTATCAGTGCGCCAGTTCACCGTATTGAATGAACATTGATTCATATGCCCTAATGGCCTTCTCTAGCATTATATACCTCGGGGTAACCTTCCTGCCTCTCTATGCATCATTTCTCTCTCTCTTTCTAGCCTTATATAAAGAGACAGAGGGGAGGGGGGGGGGGGAGTGGTAAACTTGAAAAAATAAAATAACAATAAAGACAGTAACAGCAGTTTCGTTTACATCAGAAGACTTGGCATGTCATTATACAAAGTAGATCGTATAAACCTTATACCGAGAACAGTAATGTTCTGCTCAAGCGTGACTTATTCTTTATCAGCGTAGTCTGCCTGGTATGCCTGACTAGCGCTTTATCACGTTGTTTATCAGATTGTTTTATAGAAACCGACGCAAAGCAATACAGAAGAAGCGCCAGGTAACTTAAAAAATTTGATTGATTGATTCTGTCTAACCCTATACCTTCCACGAAAGTTGAGGAGCTAGCGTGCCAGCGAAGCCATGTTAGTGCGTAAGTGCATATGAATCAATATAACTGGCTGAAGCAGCACAGGGGTCAGAGACGCCGCAGTGGAGGGCTACGCATTCTCTGACTAGCTGATGTTCTTTCCACCCGTATCAAATGCCGCAGACGCATGCGGGACGTGAACTCGTTACCCATGCTAAGCAGGTGCACACCGTAGCCACTGAGATACCGGGAGTGACAAAAGAATAAAAGCAGTCGAAGCGTATGGTTGCAATGACGACACGGTACAATGCAGAAAGACTGCGGCCACTGGTAAACATAAATAATTAAACACAGCCGTGTGGTACAATGAATTAAATAAGTTTAAAAAATGAACATTCGATAGTAGGACCTAATTCCACAATAAATGAGGTACAAACGTTGCAGAAATGGCATTCGTTCGAAAAAGCAATGCATCACAAACTGTGGGACAGTTCTCGACACGACTCATGCGCACGCCGTTAAACGGAAACGATACGACAAGATGGTCAGTTCAAATGACTTGTGAATACATAGGATGGCTTGCGAGCTAATTTCGAGGACGCGTTACGCAGCTTTGTTATGTATGTGGACCCTTCGCGATGTCGAGCAGCACCCAGACCGGCGTGTTGCAGACGGATCGTTCCCTCCCCGTGTTCGTGGTCGAGGCTTGCCCCGTCGTGCTAGAGCACTGTTATACAAGTTAAGGGTTGGATCTGTGTTGGTGCGCGAACGCCTATACCGACAAGGACTGTGTGGACAGCCCGTCGTGTACGTTTTGTGGCTCCTGTGAGACACTTGAACATTCTCATTTTAGAGTGTCTCGCATTCTTTGCGCAGCGCGCATTACTAATAAAGGAGTATAGACTAATGGGGCTGCAATGTGCGACCCTTGAGGATTGCCTTTTTCCAAGGGGGAGCGCTGCAAGACGTGACCAGGTCCATCGAGCCCTGCTAAGTTTTCTGAAAGACACTGACTTGGCCTCCCGTTTATAGACATTATTTGTGTTTTTGTTTTGTTCTGTCTGTGTCTCCGTCATTTCTTTATTTCCTCTTTTCTTTTCTCATATTTTCATTTCCTCTATTCCCTCCTCCTATAGGAGTAGGCAGGCGTTGTGCCCCTCTCGGTGGCAGTTGTCAGCTTGCTCCCTCCTTAATTCCTTTGTGTCCTTGTGTGTATATGTGTACAAATCAAATAATAATAATAATAATAATAATAATAATAATAATAATAATAATAATAATAATAATAATAATAATAATAATAATAATAATATAACCATCTAGGTGGGCAGTCACGTCTTAGTGTACGCATCTAGCCTGGTTAATTTACCCACCACACACAGGTAATGTGCTGTACGGCTGCTGACTCCGAAAAAATATTAGTTACTATAGTTAGGACAGTGATTGGGATTACTGTCAGTGTTTTTTGCAAAACTCAGTTGAGCCCCGGCCTTCTGCACTGGCGCAGTGGACATGGCGTTCTGTTACTTAGCTTGAGATCGCGAGTTTGAATGCCTAGCCGCGGCGGCTTCAATTCGATAAAGGCGAAATAGAAAATAAAAAAAACTTGTGGTGCAATCTTCAGGTGCAGTCTAACGAAGCCTAGGTGATCAAAGTGAAACCCTAGAGCTCGAATGCGGCGTATCTCAAAGCCCCAGAGCTGCTTTAGGACGTTGAGCCCCAGGAATCAATTAGTCAGGCATATGAGTTGAGAAACTTCAGTAGAGCTCAGATTACCTCCACTTGTCACGACTGCAGTGGTCAGCAGTCCAGCATCGTCTCCTCTGAAGGCTGCCGGCCATCGCGAACACTGTCCCATCGTGAGCTCTGTGCTCTAGAGCGAAGATCAAGTGGTTCCAGTCGCACGCGCTTTCCTCTCTTCTGAACTTCCCGTCTTCCCTTAACGTTCCCTAGAGTAAGAAATAATGTGGTCTCTTCCTGTTGAACTCTATCTCTCTCCCACTTGGTTTGCCTCTTGCTTTAGCTATGTAGGTATTCGCTCAGAACTTACTGTCGGGCTAGTTAAGGCGCCTGAGATGCCATTTATGTCGAGAACGCCTATCGACAAAATTAGCTCATTCTACTGATGAACAGCTTCTGAGAGAATAGTTAAACTTAATATGGCGATCATGCTTCCGCGTGGACATTTTATGTGATGGTAATTTAATTCGACTGACGCTGAACTCCTGTTGGAAAACTTCTGCCGACTAATGCATGTACTTGACGTCAAAACTGCACGACTCAAAGGGTTGAACGGATTTTCCTTTAGACTAAACCACTGGCAGGTTAGATACGGAAATGCAGTTCAGTGTAAGGTCCCAAATTTAAGTCACTGCGCAGTCGAGAGACGCGCATATTGAAAAAAGATTTAAAAAGTAAAAAAAAAAAACCAGAAAAAGAACAATAAAACACGATAGCGTTTCTTTACTTGCTGTTGACTATTTCTTGACATTCTAGCGTTCTTTGGTTCTTTGTGGACTCGCTATTATAGTTTTTTTTTATTCTTCTTGCCCTTACAAGCGCAATTTTTGTGCGTGTGGGTGTTACACATTGACGAAATCTTTTTTTTTTTTTTGCTACAATCACCTATATGGTGCCTGCTATTTCTTGCTTTATCTTTTTACTCGAAAGTGACTGCTCCATGTGGGCTGAATAAACATTTTCTAGTATTCCAGTCTATGCAGAAAATGGTATTGTTCGTGCTTCACTTCTCAATTTGAAAATCTGCTCCGAATTAACTAGAAAAAAACTGTTCAATTACTGCGATGATTTCTTTCCCGTCGCCTCAATATTTCATTAATTCTGAAATGTAATGTTATAGGGCTTAGTGACATATGCGTTGCCGACATTTCACATATACAGAAATAAATAAATAAATAAATAAATAAATAAATAAATAAATAGTTTCTTTTATTTTGCTTCTTAATAAACGTATTAGAAAAGATACTGACTTAAACAACTGACGTCACCAAGCTTTTAACCTTACGTATGGGCCAGGCAGAAAAGATGCAAGAAATGCCGATCCCTTGGAAAGGATACTACCTTCGTTTTCGCTTTGTGTTGTATTAGGTAACGAGGTCTGGCTCTAGCTGCGCACTTGAAGGAGAAAAAATGCAGACCGCTTATCTTACCCGATGACCTCGACGAATGACACTCACTTCTGAACTAGCTCAATGAATGTGAGGACAATAGCGTCCGTAATTAGCAATCGCGTTCGAATGAAGATCCCGGAAACCACGAGAACTTCCAATTTACTTGTCCCATGAACGTGGAAACCAGCAGAGCACTAAGCTGTACAATTGTGTGAGCAATCTTTACAGGGCAGCCACACACTGGGCATCTATTCATAAGGCCGGCCACAGTGTGATGAATAATCCGTGTTGTTTATCATGTCCGTGATGTCATTGGGGAGACAGGCAGCTTGCTTTAATTGATATCTTTAATTGCTCTACACTGCTTTGTTCCGTGATTCTTTTTGTAAGGTATCCCTTTATGTGACGTCGAGGAAGTTATTTTGTAAACGTGAGTATTTATATAAAGTTCTACAGACGTGGGAATTTGGGATCAAATCACCACATCTCGGGCGGATATCAAGCCATCTTATCTACCTTAAATTGTGCACTTTGTGTGCGTGTTCCTGTATTTTTATTTTGTTGTTTTTCTTCGTATTATTATTATTATTATTATTATTATTAGTATTAGTAGTAGTAGTAGTAGTAGTAGTAGTAGTAGTATGATTATTGTTGCAATCTTATTTTTCGTATTTTTTATACCCTCAACACAAAAGAAGTGTCCCCATCTAAACAACCGATTGGCTTATGTAATATAAGAAGACTACGGTTATAATCGTGATATTCTTTTCTAAACATCGCGTAACATTTATTTTCGTGCACACTTTCGCTGATGAACGCAGATAAAGTGACATCCGGAACATGGTGACCATGACGTATTTCCAGCTCCAGAAATAGCTCCCGGTGCTTGCAGCACACAAAATCATGACCTTCGAGATTGGCTCCATTATTTCAATGGATCCGTCCCTTGGAGGGCGGTTTGGACACTCCCTTTTGCTGCTCATGAGATATCAGAACTTATCTGTAGGAAGCCGTGCCTTCAGCTGGCTCAAAAGCCAACACATCTTCCCGAATTTACGCCAGGCCCTCGCCCTGACGCTTGCTCGTGGTTCAATTACCGTGCCTACCAGACTTAGGAAAACAAATTTGTCTCATCCTAGGCTAATTCTGCGTATATAGATTAGTATTCTAACTTAAACTCACCCGCAACCAGCGTAATACTTCATTTGGCAACCATCTTAGCAAAAGCTAGTGGTCTGCGGGCAGTCACATAAGCAAAGTTAGTGACACAAGCCACGCACTTTGCTGTTCACACCGTACAAGACAAACGAGAAGTTCTATAGGTGATCACCGCAAGACAGGCGCAGAGCCAGAAGCGCGCATGCCCAGCCTCCCGAGCGCAGGCAGACAGAAGTAAACAAGATGACGTGGAAGCAAGAAGGGGAGTGAAGTGACTTGTTCGCCACGTCTGTTTCTGCAGGCAGAGCGTTTTGTACTCCTTGAGGCGGTAATGTCGCCTCCCTTCCGGTGGCGTGCGTTTGCTCTGGTAGTAGTCGAGGCGGCTCGGACAAAAGCCAGGCTCAGCGTGGCCGCTCCTAATTCCCTGGGAAATGAGACGGGGCGCCCCCGCCTCCCCCTTCCGCGGTCCTCCCGTTCCACGCCCGCCCCTTGCAGCCTTCCGGGGAACCGAGTACTCGCCTTTCTCGGTCCCCTGCATGCGGGCCCTAAGTGAGCGCGGCGGCGCAGGCCACAACTCTACGCGGTAATCGTCTAGGCGGCGAGCCCGTGGTTTTGAGTTCATAGCCGCGGCAAGACTGGGACATCCGCAGTGCCGAGACCGTCTCGGTGGACCTCGCACCACGAGGTGGATCGCGTAGTAGGTCACTAGAAACCACCGACTCCCAGCTTTCTACCGCATAATTAGGGAACATAAAAAGTAGTGTCCGGTTTTTGTTTTCCTCATTCTTTTTTCTATGAAGGGAGTGAATGGTGAGTTCTGCTGCTATTTTCCCTTGTTTAACTGCTACAGTACGAGAATTTGGGCTGCTGAAGAGCCCGCTTTCCCAAAATCGTAGCTAGAAAAAAAAGACAGCCTAAGTGATAGAACACGATTTGTATATATTTGCAAGCATACGTAAAATTTTTAGGATGTCGTGGGTTTCTTTAACTCTAAGCGGAGTATAAGTACTAGTTTTGTTCCTGTAACGGCAGCACCCACCACGCGAATAAAACGAAGTTGGTGGTGAAATCATGAGTACAAATACATCGTTACGTCAAGCCTGTAGTTAAGCCGGGGCTGGCAACGCAGTGCTATTACAGGGAGACGCTGGCTTTTTGTTTCGGCCTCTTCTGTTTTCCTGCGGAAGGGCGGGAAAGTGGAGAGAGAGAGAACAGAAAGCAAGCTCCACTCCGGCGCCATGTGAAGCGATTTTCCCAAGTACAAGTTGCTCATTGCCGCAATCTTAGACGCATTCTTGCAAAAGAGTGCGAGAAGCTAGAGCGTCGTTTAGCTGTCTGCGCACGTAAAGCCTCCTCCACACCAAGGAAAAAAGAAAGAACGCCTGAGCCACTCAAACAACTGTCTTTCATTGTAGGTTAACTTGATAAATTGATGCACTGCACCAGAGGCCTTCTATACCGAATCATGGTGCGCGGCTAGAACGGACGTCTTGCTCTAAACTCTTACAACATAACATTTCTTCAGAACTTTTTTACTCAACAAATCTTGTGTATGTTAAAACGAGGTCCTAAAGCGCGAATTATGAGTGTAAAAAAATTAAGATTGCAGAAAGGACACAGCGAAGTAGCACGAGCGGACAGCACAAGCGCAACATACAAATGAAAGATGCGGCGAAAAAGCTCGCTCCAGACAGCGTATGCATGTTCAAACCGAGCAAGAAACAATAAGTTTCTTTTTCTTGTTCTTTCGTGCACTCAAACAGAAAGCAGTAGCGATAACACGTCAGAACGCAGATGCCAGAAATCCCGTTCTAAACAGCTGAGTCACATGCTATATACTAAAACTGCACTTACAATTGCAACCTTCTTTGTCTCTTACAGAAGACAAAGCTGAATTAGATTCCAAGCTAACTTTTAGTACATTCATTGTTTTTCTGATGCTTCCTGATGTCATAAATTGACACAGCTGTTCAGAGTGTCGTTATTGGAACATAGTATTCTAGCGCGAATTATTAACACTGCTGATTGTATTGTAAGTTAGCGGTTTTAGTGTCTCGTACTTATACTGTTTCGCGTCTCTTGTACTATTTTATTCTTTAGAACCTATTTAATTATGTAGCCCGCACCCTAAACTACCTTTCTAAAATGGCCAGGCTAAGAAGAAGGGGTCATCATAGCAGCAACACAATTCGTTAACCCATTCCCGTGACCATCGGAAAAGGGCAAACACAGGAAACTGTATGTAGATTCCACTATAGTGGATCTTCTCTTCAGCTTGTGAAAGTTAGGCTGAACTTGCGACAGGCAAAACTTGCGCCTAAAGTTTTAACCACTCAGTGCGGGCGCGTTCGACAAGACACCTGAAAAGTGCAGTTTGCGTTAACTTTGCTCTCCGCAATGTCCTGGAACAGGCCTTAAGCTAAAAACAGAAATGAATAACCCCCTCGGCATTGCTTTATTGTATACACACTTTCTGTTTTCATTACAGTATATCCTGTTAACTTAGTTGTTCGGCTCCCAATGGTTTCAACTGAACCGATCGCCACTGCACCATGTGTTGGAAGCCTGTAATAACTTGAACCTTGTTTTATGCATGTGCACTCGGTTTCAGTAAACTTGAAGTCTCTGGTACACTTGACTTGAAGTGTGCCAGAGAGTGGGAAGAACGCCAACATTATACTAATCCATAAAAAGGGAGACGTTAAAGAATTGAAGAATTATAGACCCATTAGCTTGCTTTCAGTACTGTATAAAATATTCACCAAGATAATTTCTAATAGAATCAGGGCAACACTTGATTTCAACCAACCAAGAGAACAGGCTGGCTTCAGGAAGGGATATTCTACGATGGATCATATCCATGTCATCAATCAGGTAATCGAGAAATCGGCGGAGTGCAAATAACCTCTCTATGGCTTTCATACATTATGAAAATGCATTTGATTCAGTAGAGAAGCCAACAGTCATAGAGGCATTGCGTAATCAAGGAGTACATCAGGCATATGTGAATATCTTGACCAATATCTACAAGGATTTCACAGCTACCTTTGTTCTTCACAAGAAAAGTAGAAAGTTACCTATCAAGAAAGGGGTCAGGCAAGGATCTAATGCTATTCACTACATGCTTAGAAGTATTCAAGCTCTAACACTGGAATAGCTTAGGAGTGAGGACCAACGGCGAATATTTCAGCAATCTTCGGTTTGCGGATGAAATTGTTCTATTCAGCAAAAATGTGGTGTTGAACAACATTCAACAACAGAGTGGGGTTGAAGATTACTATGCAGAAGACAAAGATAACGTTCAATAGCTCGGCAAGGCAACTAGAATTCAGGATCGCCAGTCAGCCTCTAGAGTCTGCAAAGGAGTACGTTTATCTAGGTCAATTGCTCACAGGGGACCCTTATCATGAGAAGGAAATTCACAGAAGAATAAAATTGGGTTGGAGTTCATACGACAGGCATTACCAAATCCTGACTGGTAGCTTATCACTGTCATTGAAAAGAAAAGTGTACAGTCATTGCAATCTACCGGTGCTAACATATGGAGCAGAAACTTGGAGGTTAACAAAGAAGCTCGAGAACAAGTTAAGAACCGCACAAAGAGCAATGGAACGAAAAATATTAGGCCTAACGTTAAGATACAGGAAAAGAGCGGTGTGGATCAGAGAGCAAACGGGGATAGCCGTTATTCTAGTTGACATTAAGAGGAAAAAATGGAGCTGGGCAGGCCATGCAATGTGTAGGATGGATAACTGGTGGACCAATAGAGTTACAGAATGGATACCAAAAGAAGGGAAGCGCAGTCGAGGACGGCAGAAAACCAGGGGAGGTGATGAAGTTATGAAATTTGCAGGCGCAAGTTGGAATGAGCTAGCGCAAGACAGGGGTAATTGGAGATCACTGGGAGGGGCCTTCGTCCTGCAGTGAACATAAATATAAGCTGATGATGATGATGGCTACTCGGTTTCGAACCTCGATAACTACTTTGAAATCTGTTTGAATTTATGTGACCGCTCATTTGAGCTATACTGTGTAATTGGACCTTGGAGCTGCGCTGGTCCCTCGCCACAAAGACACTCTTGTATTCCTCTGAGACATTCGTCTCCATATAGTAAACACTCTTAATAGCTCATATAATATGTATACTCGTATATGTATGAGCCAGCCGTTTAATAGATAACCCTTGTTTACCTGCGAAACATGCTAGGTGCACAGCAAGCAAACAGCTACACATCAGGCTTGCCCTGCGGCACCGCTCTGAGACAGTTAGATGATGGGCTTTTCAGGCGAAATGATTCTGAGATCATGGTATCGTATACTTCTGCGGTGCGCAAAGCCGCAAGAACTCTGCTGCATTTATTTAGGATATATCAGGATATATGAGCGCTGAAAATTGAACGTTGAACGCTTTATCTTGTGCGTTCAAGGCTATAAACTTTTATTCTCTCCGTCTCATCGTTCCATATCCCTTCTCCCTTTCCCCTGTGCAGGGTTGCCAACTTGGCTCAGCCTGCTTAACTGCCCAGCCTTGCCTTTTACTTATGACTTCTGTTTGCACCTCTCAAATATCCCCCAGCATTCGTTCCATTATCGGCAACTACATTTGGAATTCCTGCAAAGCGCTAGCCATTTAAAACGAGAGTCAAGTGTACGTTAAACGTGCAGAAACACCGTCCGAATTCCTGCTTGGCTGACACAAGACAGCGACGTAACATTTGCATAAGTGCATGCATCTGCTTTTGCGTACTTTCTGTGTTTGTGCAATTATTTTTTATATTTCTCTATTTCTTGTATTTTTTTTGTTTCAGACGTTTACATCGTTCGGGGCGCATCTATAAATTAAGCGAACAGGAGTAGCCTGCGCCGTTACAAGCTCCGGCATCTCCTTGAACGCAGATAATAATAAACATGGGGGATGACCCGTCGCAACGTATAGCGCCGGACGACCGGTTCATCTGCTTCGTTTAGAGACACCTTGCCGACACGACCCATAAGACCGCCGTCGTTGACTTCTCCGGTCCTCGTTCTATGCAACCACCCGGTTCGACCGGTTACACTATTTGCTTACTAGCTTCTTTTTCCTGGGCCTCATTCGCTGATACTCGACACGGGAGACGCCACGACGTAACGATGAGGTGATAAAGTAAGAGAAAAAGTCGCTTACTAACTGCTCTTACGCGTTGTCGCAAGCTTGCCTCAAGCCGTACATTTTAATGGGAAGGCTAATACTGCGCTAATATAGCTTGGAAACGAAACGTTTAAAATGAGACGAGAGCGTTGAACTGCACCTCTTAAGGAGCATAGGCAAGTGAGTGAGTGTGTGAGTGAGTGAGTGTGTGTGTGTGTGTGTGAGTGAGTGAGTGAGTGAGTGAGTGAGTGAGTGAGTGAGTGAGTGAGTGAGTGAGTGAGTGAGTGAGTGAGTGAGTGAGTGAGTGAGTGAGTGAGTGAGTGAGTGAGTGAGTGAGTGAGTGAGTGAAAGAACCTTATTGGAGGTCCTACGAGGACGCGAACTCGCCGCGCATCCGGCTAGTCCCACGTCGGGACCGGCAGGTCGAGCCCACCGGCCCGGTCGCGGGCACGCCGGACAGTCAGGATTTGCTTGTCTAGAGCGGGGCTACGCAGAAGCGAGTCCCACTCCTCTTTGCTGAACTTAGGGTATCTCGACCCGCACTCCCAGAGCATGTGTGCTAGGTAGGGGAACAGCGCAAAAAAAAAAAAAAAACCCACAAGAAAACAAGAAGGGGGACACACACCAGCGCTGACTGCGCTGGTGTGTGTCCCCCTTCTTGTCTGCTTGTCGTGTTTTTTTGCGCTGTTTTCCTATCGAGTATGTACCGACTAGCCCAAGCCTCTACGGTCTTGCAATTTATGTTTGCAATTTAAGTTTATGTTTGCGGTTAGCTCCCTATTCAACCTGGGGGGAGGGGGTGGACAAACCCTTCTAGACGTGTAGAATAATTTCGTAACCCCGTTGTGAGTAACGGGAGCGTCCCTGTGGCCGTAGGGGGGGAGAGGAGTCAGCGCTCCTTACAGAGGAAGCGCGGTAGGTGAGGTCGCGCGCAGCCTCGTGAGCAGACTCATTGAGCTTCGGGAGAGCACCCTCGACCAACCCTCCGTGATCGGGAAACCAGTAAATCTAATGGTGCATGAGAGCATCCGGACTCGAGACGCTAAGAAGACGAGCAGCTTGCTCGGCGAAGCGACCCTTCGGAAAAGCCCTGACTACCGTTTTGGAATCGCTACAGATCTCGAACCCACGAAAGTCTAGCAGGGCACGGGTGATGGTGGCTTGCTCGGCAACTTTGGGGTGTGAAGTGCGAATCGAAGCGCTTTCCACCCCTGACGTCACCGTGAGTAATTGTTGTAAAAAAAGCATTTTCATGAAGCCCACCGATGAGATCGAAATTTGTCAGGTGTTCATGTGCCTAAAGAATAGTAAAGCGGTAGACATTGATAATATGCAGATCGGCCTCGTAAAATATGTTATGGGTATCATTTCGCATCCCCTTGCACATATATTTAATCAGGCATTAGCAACTGGTTGTTTTCCAACTGGGATGAAACGTGGAAAAGTGACTGTTATATATAAAGGTGGTGAAAGGAACCAGTTTACTAACTATAGACCCACCTCGATCCTCCCAGTATTCTCGAAGGGTCCTGAAAAAATAATTCTTTACCGCCTAAATAACTTCTTTACCCAACACAACAGCATTTCCGATTGCCAGCATGGAATTCACCAGAGAAGGTCAACGGAAACAGCCTTGTTACCACAGAAAGAAATAATTATTCGCAATATCGAAGAAAACAAAGTAACTCTTGGTGTTTTTATAGATTACACAAAAGCCTTTGATTATTTAAACCATAATGCTCTATTAAAGAAGTGGTACTGCTATGGTGTACGTGCAGTGGCTTATTCCTCGTTTGAGACTTCACATGATCGCCAGCAATGTGTCAGGATTAATAATTGCATGTCCTCTTTTAAAAATGTTGCCTCAGGAGTTCCACAGGGAAGCCTCCTGTGACCACTTCTTTTTAATGTGTACGCAAACGATGTTACTCAACTAAATAACGACATTTGCGTGTAATAGATAGCTCGCAGTGGCGAACCTACGTGGCGGTAACGTGTAACGGTAAGTGTGCAATCTAGACCCATGTTTTTCCAACATATCAATGTTCTGTGCGTTAACCTCGATTGACCTAAGCCCTTTTTTTTTTTTTTTGTTCGAAGAGGTAAGTATTTTATCTTTAAACTCAAAGGTGTTTCTTAGTAGTCTTGGTAGCTGGAAAAGGTTACTCGTCGCACGGTTGCTCCATGAATAACAACACCGAAAGTGCAGGAAACAGGTCTGAGAGGATAGGAGAAATGTTAGCTTATCTTTTGTCCACATAATCACAAGAGAAGTTCGGGATGTTGATGTGGAAAGAGAGTTAGAAAGAAACAGAACAAGGAGATGACAAGTAGGTAGGTCAACCATACGAGTGCCCGGTTTGCTACCCTGCGCTGCCTGTCTGCCTACTAACATAAAAACAATAACACTATGATGTTAATGAGGAATGTTTGGTATAGCATTGGTATGGACACTGAATATGCACTGGACCTGCAATGTATGGCAAACACTAAACAGCGAGGAAAGCACTTGAAGCACTTCATATGCTGTCAGTCATGTGGAAATCGCTGTGAGATGTATCTATTGCATCGCTATATAATCATTCGAACGAGATAAAGTAACCGTGGAAAAAAATAAAAATAAAGATGGCTCAAGCTGATACAGCCACGTGAAACGCTGAACAAAGGAAGAAAAGATTTCTCCATCTCGGAAACCTGCAATTTAGAATGCAAACCATGGAGTCTCCAACACACGTGCATAAGTGCATTTTCGCACACAAGGAAACTACTAGACACAATATAAGCAGCCGCTATGCCAT
Organism: Dermacentor silvarum; assembly: GCF_013339745.2. Lineage (NCBI taxonomy): Eukaryota > Metazoa > Arthropoda > Arachnida > Ixodida > Ixodidae > Dermacentor > Dermacentor silvarum. The sequence continues at coordinate 165,779,720 of NC_051159.1, forward strand.
TCAAACGCTCTCTCGTACCTCAGTACACCTGCGCATAAAACGTTTCCGCACGTAGGACTCTTACAAAGGCCGCAATTTTCTCGTCACCGGAGCGACTATAGCATGCGGTTAAGAAACACTGCGCAGCTTGCACATGCAGTGGCGTATAGCGAACCTCTCAATCATCGGCTGCATTCTTAAGCATGCGGTATATGATCGTCTTCCTAGTCTATTCCTTGAAGCTCTAAGAACTTGTGCACAACCGCAAGAGTAAGACTATAGTTCATTAGGTCAGATCTATACTGTTTCTTCTCATTGAGAGCTACGTCGTCAAGTTGCCGTTTATATTGCACTGCGTTGAGTAGTCACTGGTATATTCTCGTAATCGGGTACTTGCGTGTAGTAACCATATCCTGCCTCCAGTTGTCCTATCTATTCAGTGTGAACGTGAAAAGTTTACGAGTTTGGTCTTCGGGGTAACTCGCAAATCCTTCTCGTTTTCACACAACTCGGACCAGCTCGCGAAGCAAAACCCGTCGTTTCCGCCAGGCCCTTTCACGCGTCTGTGGTGAGCCTAGTATGAGGATCTCCGTTTCCATCGCGTTTGAGTCGTTCATGGGTGCGTTGTTTGTCCCGTTTATTTATTCAAGACAGACAATCGCTGTTCACTTCTGGCGGCGACGACTACGGAACGCTCATTCGTATGCATGACTTGGGTTACGCGTTTCAGAAGCTCGCCTGCGGAATAGAGGTGATTTCGCACGAGCGCGAGGAACAGAAGCTGGTTTCAGGGTGAAGCTTTGATGTCACTTCCGGCTAAACCTGTGGCCCTCGTCCCATGTTATACTATAGTCTTCCTAGAGTGTTAGACGTAGGGATCACAGTTGTCTTATAAAAAAACTGGGCAATGTTGTCTGCGATACGATGGCTCAGTACTCGCTTCCCCATGGCCGGTTTGAGTACATTCGTTGAATTAGTTATTTGGATAGAGGTTACCTTTCCTCAGAGGTAGCATGTTAATACTGCAGTGAAGTGCGCGATGGAGATGGCCCGCATGTTTATTTATTTCTTTTTAGGTCTTCTTCATTTTTTTTTACATTCATTCATTTGTGATTAAAGAAAATCGGTGTTATTCCACTCTGTGAAGGTGGATGACCGGCGAAGCTGTGTATGTGGTTATTGGCCATTGCTTCGGTGAAACGTTCCAAGTTTGCGGATTTGGGGTGGCATGGCAGGTTCGAATTCCTTTCCGCCTCGCGGTCCTGGCGGGCAGCACGTTTACAGTGGCCCGCTCATCGTCGGTGGCCTCCTTGCGCCGCCGCCGCGCCCATTCCCTTTTCTGTTCACGCCATCGTTCTCGGTAGGCACGCTGTTCTTCTTCAGACCACACAACACCTGGCCTACCCATTTCCCGTCAGACTAGAACTGAGGAAAGGAGCCTACGTAGAGCATGACATCGGGAGAGAGAAGACACTCAGAATGGTAGGCACTAGTTTGAATACGCGGGATGGCATACACTTGTGTGGTGCCACGTAGACATGGCCGACGCGGGTCAAAGTGTAGTATCTGTTCTTATCGGCTTAATGACTGATGCGAGTTCTATTTGGACCCAAGATTTTAAACTTACTTTTGCAAATTGGCGGAGTGCTTCAAGCCTGCTTCCTTCCCCTCCACCGCGTGTCGGCCGGTATTGCACTATTTTCGGGATCGGCCCACGGCTTTTGGTCTGCGGACGTCGATCCGCTGGAAACTAGCCATATACAGCTTCGCTGTAAAAATAAATGATTCCAATACGAGCAGCTCAGGCGAAAATATCTCGAAGCCAAGCTGTACACCAGACGATATAATACTTCAAGGTAATGTTTACCACAGCCGAAATAACACTGAACAACAGACGCGCTTCAGGCCACACGACCCTTTTAACGCCAGCTCCGACACCATCACAATACAAACCATCAGCAGTTTACTTTGCAACGAAAGTAATCGGACCTCCATCCGCGACACCGTGTTTTAGGTAGACGCTTCATAAAGAAAAAGCAAATGAAAGCGTACAAAACGTCGTTAACCAGCCCAAACAGTTTATAGAATGGCGCATTCCCCGACGATGAAACAGCGTAGAAGGAGTACACTGACTCCGTTTGACGGCGGCGAGCATCAAAAACCGTGCTACATCTTCATTTAAAAAAGACATTCAACGTGGTTCGATAATGCCAGGAAATGGTCTGAAGAAAGAAAAATACAAGAAATACAAAGAAAGAAAGAAGAGAAAGAAAGAAGAAAGAAAGAAAGAAAGAAAGAAAGAAAGAAAGAAAGAAGAAAGAAAGAAGAAGAAAGAAAGAAAGAAAGAAAGAAAGAAAGAAAGAAAGAAAGAAGAAAGAAAGAAAGAAAGAAAGAAAGAAAGAAAGATGAAACGTGTGTACTTTTGATATACAGGGGTCCCAACTATCAAGCACCAAGATTGAAGATTGTGCAAATGCCACGTAGCTTGACAAAACTAAGGTAATGTCTGCCGTCGCTTGGAGACTTCATTAATTTATCACAACTTCCCAAACTAATAATTTAACCCAACTTCTGCAATAATATAATTATATGAGTGTCAATGAGAAAATTGTAGAGCAGCATGAAAAACTCCCGATACAGCTGTCTGCTGCTCAATACGTGCTACATAAAATTGTTTTTCAGAGCGCGAAAGAAGCACGCGAATACACGCAAAATTGTCGCGCTACTTGCCACTCGAGGCACTTCTCGTGTTTTGGTGGGCATCTTTCACGCTCGGAATATTAACACTTTTATGTAGCACGCATTGAGCAACAGGAAGCTGTAGCGGGAGATTCTCACGTTGCTCTACAATTTTCTCATTGATACTTTTAATCTAATTATATTATTAAAGAAGTTTATTTATTAATTAAGACTAATTATGCTATTAGACGGAATGCAAAAAATAATCTGAGTATCTCCAAGCGACAGCAAACAACATTGCCTTGGCTCTATTCCAGCTAAATGGCATTTGCATGCTTTTAAATCTTGGTGCATGATAGTTGGGACACCCTGTATACCGTAGGTCATGAAACTAAGCCATAACTGTTTCCTTACCGCATATTTGACCAATGTATTTCGCAACGCACTCTGAGCGATAATATTTTCTGGCAGCCGACCAAGGCTTATGAGTGCTGCACAACGTGGTACTTCAACGCCTAGTAGATGCACGCCGTGAGCTCCTTGAAGAAAGTTCGTAGGTCTAGCGCGTCATGTACAGAGCTTGTCGCAAAACAAGAGGTTCACAGCTGCTGATGCGTCCTATAAAGCACACGGAGAAATGAAAGAGCCTTGGATCAGCCTGTTCCATGCGTTATTCAAGCCACACTCTGATGAGGTCTTTACCAAGATCCCTAACAGCTAGCGTTCTCTACATAGTCCTTCCGTACAACGTGGAGTTATGTCGTATGCACTGAACAGAAGGCACGTTTTTTGCTACCATTGCAGTTGAAAAAATTTTGATTTGAGCTTTTTAGACTGTATTTGTTGATGAGTAATTTATTACCAAGCTTGCTGTGCAGTTTTCTGATATTTCTGAAGCCGCTCGCGCATTCTGCTCTGGTTCTTATGCTCTACCTAAGAACACCACTTCTACTCTGAGCAGTGGTGTGCGCAACAAGTACACTTCTCTCACAAGGCCTTACTTAGTGAAAAGTAAACCCGTAATCACAAATAAGCAGTTGTTCCAGCCATGAAGGAACCTAAGGAAACCACCATTAATTGTTTCTCAAGCCAATGCTATACGGTATTTTTTACGCATTATGATAACTTTGATGTCTCTCTTTGCGTTCTTAATTTTTTTCATATTTGTAGTTAAGCAACGTCACGCAATTTGACAAAATATGAACAGTTCGCAGTACAAACTGCACTCTATCAGTCTTTTCGTCCATCCTTGTCAGTAGTTTGCGTTAACATCGCAAGAAAGAAATGCTGGCTACCGGCAAAGCAGATTGGTGCCGCGACGCAGGCCTGAAAGCGTACTGAGCCGTAATGAACCGGCTTTTGAACTGAACCTCGTTGCAAGTCTCGTCTCCGCAGGCAGAAGAAACAAGCATCTCTTCAGGCAGCGTGGCGCCATCTCTCGAAGATGATCGAAGATCACCCGCGTCGCTGAACTCGCGGACCGCTGGCGTTGAAAAGAGCACAGACAACCCTGTCTCCACGCTAAAAGATGACAATCAAGTTTATAATGCACTGTATCTGCCTTTTGATCGTTGCTGTTGGAAATAGCAAATAAATGTTCAACCTACAGGTCACAGCTTGAGTGGTGTTGTGAACAAACAGTAGGAAGAACTCGAAAGCAACATTTTTTGTAACTTGTTTGGGCAGTAACTGGGGTATGTAATGCTGTCCTGTATAAAGGGTTGGGGGCCAGTGACCGCCTTTTTGAACTTTTGACTAGCTGCCCGGATGATTTCATTTTGTTCTCGCCACGATGTCCGGTTGTTCTCGTTTCAGTTCCCGGATAACGTTCTGGCTTTTGGCTCAAGGGCACTTGAAGGTCGCCGACAACGGGAGCTAAAAGCATTTCATGCTTAATACAAACGCGCGCAGACTAGAACTTTTATCGCCTTTATTTTCCATAGATTTCTAGTGAAACACTCCATGGTATGTCAGCCACACTCAAGTAAATCTCTTAGTACCAGGGCTTTCGATAAAATCCTAGGTCACCTAAGCACTTTTTATAACTTGTGAATGCGAAAGCGTAAATTTCCAATTGAACGCGGCTGAGGGGTCCTTTGAGTTATGAACTCCTCGCGTCACGCGAGCGCGTTGAGACTCTTGGCGCGTTTTGATTTGGCCTTACCGAGGCGCAGTTAGAGCGCAGGCGAGAGCTTGCCTCTGACAAGGAGCGCGCGGATGACACAGGATCTCGAGAGCGATGGTGACGTGGCGTCGCGAAGATGTCCTCTCCCCTCACGCAACATCTGGCGCGCAATCGTGGCAGCAGGTGTTCCCTTTCGCCCGCTCTGCTCCATCGAGGCTCAGATCGTGATGTGGCGTCGCAGACAATGGCAATGCGAGTTTAGGTGCCGTTTCGCTGCTACAGACGACAGACGCAGGTTTTTGCGCTCAATGGGCCATTGAACACCTTCGCATCAAAGGATGTGCACACAAGTAACTTCATTTACACCACTTGCATAAAAAAATCGGCATAGCTTGCACTTGTGGCGCAAGGCTAATGACACAGCGGAGCTGATCGGTTCCTAGCCGGTCCTGACTATACGAAGTGATGCTAAGTTATACGAAGTAATGCCAAGTGATGCTAAGTTATACGAAGTATATAAGCATTTCCTCGTGGTCCGTGGCATCAGAGAACACCTCGCGAAGCACTTGCAGTCAGAGGACACGTAGGGGAAGTAGGGCGAAAGCGATGTACAGTATACGGGCGGTGCGCAGCAGACGACACGCCGGGATGAGGTCACGGCGCATGCGCAGTAGCGCACAGCTGGTGGGAGCTCGGCCGAGCCACCGCCAGAGGCGCCTGCTGCAGTCACGGACACCGCGAGCATTCGGCGCTAATGCGGGGAAACGGAGAAGCGCGGATGGCGTCGGCAGCACCTCTGCGCGTTGCCTCGTTGATGCTGCTACAATTTGTTTCTCACTCTCTCTCTCGCTCTCATTTTCTCTTACTCGCTCCCGAGCATAGCGCGCGACGCTCCGCGGTGTGGTTGCTAGGCAACGCAGTTGCAGTCGGCACACATTACGGCCGGTTTAAACAGGTCCGCCGTTAAATATATAGCGACGGAACACACGTCTACACTGATGACTAAACTGCATCGACCAGTTCCGGCGGCGCTGTAGTGATACCGACAAAAGGAATAACCCAACGGTTCAATGCTTCACATATCACTATGTCTGTAGCTGCAGACCTCGCGGCTCTCGGCGGTGCATTCCGCATGATTGATACAGCGAGTCCTGCAAAATGAGCAGTCTTCTGTTGCTCAAAGCCACAATTACAATGTATGTGGTCATTCCTTGGACATGCAACTCCCGACCAACTCACGTGGGAAATTGTGGAACTTAACCACCACGTCAGAGAAAAACTCCACGAGAGTTCTTTTCAATGGACACCCGGGTTTTGCGGTATCACTGGAAATAATGATGCAGACAAGGCTGCTCAGACGTCACATCAATAACAGTACATTCGGATTCCACTCTCTAGGACAGACACTGCGAGATAGCTTCGCTTTCTGGAACGCACACTATCGTTAGCCGAGCGGGATAACGCACATAAAAGGCGCAAAGGACTCCAGAGACTAAACCCTTGGCTGCAACTCAGACCTTACCAACCGTTATAAAGAGAACAGGTGAATATACCCTATACCACAAGCACCCTTACGAGAGCGCAGGCCACTATCCTCGGCCTGATTCAAACTAACACCCTTACCACTCCTCCTCGCTTAACGACCTTCACAGATGAAGAGATTGACACAATATGCAAAAACTGCGATAAAAATGCCATAGCAAACCCCACAGCCACATACTCTGGGAATGCGAGGGCCTTGCCCCACCCAGAGAGCTTCTGCCAGCTCCCTCAGAAACGTCATGGGAGACCCTAATACGGTCCCCCTAACAAAAACACAAAAAGGAATCATTGCCTGGGCGGAAGAGGTCGCCGCAGACAAGCGGCCATCTACAAAGCCCTGAAATTTCTCTTAATAAAGTTGATTCATCTTCCAACTCAGACCTCCACCAGGGACTGCACCGACGCGAAGCACCTCTTCTGTGTCGGTTGTGGTTTGGAACTTCCTTCACGAAAGCTTATTCAGCACTTATTAGAATGACTGACATTCCGGCAAGTGACGTCTGCGCCTGCGAGGAGAACACTGATAACCTATTGTGTCAGTGTGCTCTATTTGAAATACAAAGTCAGTTCATGTCCGATGCCTTAAGGCGACTAAATGATCGTCCACTGAGCGAACAGACACTACTGGAACACCGTCCTCACCGATCATCCGCCCAAAAGGCAGTACAGACACTTTCGTGCTTTCTGAAAACGACTGGCTTGTGCGAGCGCATTTGACAGCGTAGTGCTTTCCGCGCACGTGCACACATTCACCGCTTTCATCTCTCCATTATATTCCTCTTTTTCCCTTCCCTAGCGTAACGATGGCCAATCAGACACTTTTCCGGTTAACCTCCCTGCTATCGCTCTTTCATTTCTCAATCTGTCTAATGAAACACTCGTGTAGCAAGCGTTATCACATGCCGCGCCTCATTCAGTGCACGTTACGAAGCCTCGAGGGGCTAAAATTACCCCGGAGCACTCCACTTTGTCAAAGCGCCTGCTTTACTTTCGGACGCGGAATCTTATCAGTTAACCAAGTCTTGGAACACCGAGACGAGCGCAGTAACCAATCTTTCCTCGCAATCGTTGATACTTGGGAGGAGGGTGCAAATGCGACTAATGAAACACTGCATACCGTTAAAGAGGGCTCTCGGCAACCTCCTTCACGGCCTGGTGTACGTAAACGTCGGACCGTTGCGTGCACCCGACCTCTCGCCTGTAATTTCGACGCCTCCGCAAGTAATTTTCTCGGACAGTCAGCCAGCGAATAAACTGTGCGGCTCGCCCAGTGTAGCACTCGAGCTCGTATAGCTGGGCACACCAAACCCCTCTACGCGAGGTCTGCGTGAACAGGGGGGAAGGGGGTTGGTGGAGGCTGCAAGCGCCCTCGTTGACCGCGCTCATTGCCGCCCCAATTGGGTCACGCGGTGGCTAAGAGCCGCGGGATTTCCGCGATCCTCAGCGCGAGCGACATCCTTGCGCCTTGTCTTTGCGAACTCGAAGTCGCAATGCAGCCCTGTGCATTCTGTAATGATCTACAGCCCGGCATCCCAAGCAAAAGAAAACACGGTGTGGGTGCGTATATATATATATATATATATATATATATATATATATATATATATATATATATATATATATATATATATATACACGGAAACGTAAACTGTTTCTTTTCGCCGAAGTGCAAATGAAAAAACTCGCGGTCGGTATCTTTTTTTGTGCGCGCGCGCGTGCGCGCGCGCGTGTGTGTGTGTTTGTGTGTATTTGCACATGGGTAAGCGCAAGAGGTGGGTCGGAGGACGGGGCAGTGTATCTGCACTGCAGTATTTATAAAGTCGATATAAACGAGCTCATTTTGTCATCACGATTTGTATCGTCCTCACATCGGACTAGTCGGCCAGATCTGGCTATTAATAGGTTTACCGCAATGCGCAGCTATTTCTGTCCGCTTTCGCCACACGCGCAAGCTACGAGTCTTCTGGTCCTTAGCGTATAGGGCAATGGTCAGCGTTACGAGCTTCGTTAAAGGGCCGAAAGTCGCGAAGTCCTGGCTCGCTTGGAACGTCTCGTAGATGCCGAAACTGCGTGTCTTCTCGACTGTCACCGAAGAGCGCTTCTTTTGCTTCTGTCAGGCTCGTTAGCGGCTTGGGCAACCTCTCGGGATACAATGTGGCCTCACAGGGCTCTCGATCACCAGCTGTCGTTTTGCGCTTCACGTCAGTGATCGGTGTTTCTCATCAGACGCTCTTGCGCCGGGGCGTGCTCGCGCGTGCATACGTGCAGTTTGCTTGTTTGTTAAAACAATCTGTGGTATTACGTGCCCAAACGAACGATCTGACTGATGTGTGCCGTAGTGGGGGACTCCGGACTAATTTTGACCACTTGGGGTTATTTAACGTGCACATAAATCTAAGCATAAAGCGTTTTGCATTTCGCCTCCATCTCAATGCGGCCGTATCAACCGGGATCACACCCACGACATCAACCTCGGTAGCGCAACGCCATAGTCACTTAGCTGCCGCGTTGGGTGTTGTGTGTGTGCGTGCTCATTCGTTGATCCGGCACGTGCAAACACATTGGTCCACGTTCTGGAGTTAATTTGAGAAAGCATGGTTCTGTCTCCCCTTGACTATTCTTAAAGGTAGTTCGAAGGACGGGGGGAGTAAAGCGTGCTCAAGCTGTAGAAGAAGAAGAAAGACAGAATTTGTAGTAAAGGGGCCAGGTGGCGGGGGAGAATAAAGAAGTTAGTAACGGCGACGTGAACAGTACTCTGTCTGTTTATAATGTGCGGGATTGTTACATAGTTAACCTGGCATCACACGTGATGACGTAATAAAATAAAGCCTCGTTTTAACAAAATTCTCTTTTACGAAAATTTCGATTTAAAAAAGTGTGTTTGATTCTTTGCCACGTATGCGTAGGAGTTAATGCGTCGAAAACCTCGAAGGAACAAAGTAAATATATTGCCCGATGAGATGAAATATGTGGCACACTGCTAATGTATTTTCCATATGGTATCCACTGAGTGGAATATATCTGAAAAATATGTTTGGCTTACTAAGTGTGAGACTTTTGTGGAACAAATACCTTTAAGGGTTTGCTGTTCCTTCGGTGGAAATTCCTGCCTCTGCTATAAATATGTATTGCTTTTAATCTCGATTCCCATAGGTCCTGCTAAGTGGAAAATAGTTTCAAAAACGTTCCGCTTACTTTATGTAACCAAAGTGGAACAAAATTAAGAGGCTACGCCAGATTTCCGTTCAGGTTCTTCTTCTTCTTTCTGGGGTTTTACGTGCCAAAACCAGTTCTGATTATGAGCCACGCCGTAGTGGAGGGCTCCGGATTAATTTTGACCACCTCGAGTTCCTTAACGTGCACTACAACGCATGCACACGGTGGTGGACTCCACTGACCCGCTAAGTTCTGTCGCATTCATGAAGAAACACAAGACACTCTCAACGTGCTCGCTCTCAACGATACATGCATTCGCAACGCGAAATTACACCTATTATTAGGATAGCAATTGTATGGAGACTCCGGGGGAAATTCTGCCGTCTGCGTAGCCGTCGCCGTGAGGTCCGGCAGAATTTCCACGGGTGATAATATCGTGGCCATGCGTCGCATGCTCTAGGTGCGAGAGAAAGCATTCGAAAATAGTCGAGAAGGATGGTGGCTGGGTGCGGCGGCGTCATATCGCGCACGCAAGGGAGGAAGGTGAGGAGGGGGCACTCCGATGTTTAGCGCGCGCAAGGGCGGAGCTGGCAGATGCGTGCGTGTCCTAGGAGGAGGGAAGGGGCAGTGTTGCTCGCTTCGTCGCTTGTACTCCTGCCTCTGTAGCGCGTGCGGTCATCGAGTGAAATGTGTTCCTGTTTGACTGTGCGCGCGACACCATGCTCGTTAATTTAGTTAGTAAGTGAATGTTTGAAGCAATTCGTACGGACGATAAAACAACTAACCTAACTTCGTATAGCTGTCTTGCTATCGGAATGAATGCTTCGGCTTTCGGGTGATACAGCCACATTTTTTTTTGGTCTTGAACAAAATTATGTTATTCGCATGAATGTTTTATTTGTTTTTGATTTAACGAGATAATTTTCAGGTCCCATCAACTTGGTTAGGTTGAGGTTCCACTGTGCCGGCATAAGTTGTATTGCCATTCCTAATTCAACCACTTGTCGGTGAGACAGGTAGTGCGGATTGGATTTCAGCATGACTGATTCGGTTAATTGAGTATATTATACTCAGCACGAAAGCACGCAGTTGATACAGGGATGAACTTATAATTGGCGATGGCGCTGGGGAACAGTTTCAGGTTTTTGGAGATTGTAGGCTGCAAAGCGCGTTGGACGCATCAGAATGGAGACGCGTGTGTAGTGGTAAGCTGCCTAAGCGTGATGTCGAACTTCTAAAGCTTAAATTGCGGAACCATTAGAGCGCTTGAGTTTCGGAAACAGCTTTATCGATTACCACTCTATTAGTGGCGTAGCGTAGAGGCAACGAAGCCGTGGTGTCTGTGTTCGTGTTTTAGGTCAAGTCTCGCAGCGGTGTAATGGTTTACTAAAAGTTCGAGGAATTCAAAACTTTCAGCAGCATAATTTCCCGCGATGGAAAATCGAGAGAGAGTTAATACTACGTTGTTCTGCAGCTGCTATGATCGCAGTTCGGAACAGTGATGCAGTGGGCGTTCAAGTTATTTGTAACTTCGAAACACAGGTTCTGCATTAATCTTCCGAGGTAGAACTTGTAGAACGATGTAGCTCTACATCGTACTGCTGTGTGAGCGCTTGTAAACCTTCCCGTCTTTTTGTTTTTCTCAAGCACGTGTGCTTCTTTTTCTTTTCCAAATCATGCCATATTTTCGCTTCCACCGTGCCCTTCATTCATTCATAGTAGCAAAGTGCATACCTGCATTTCGTTAACTTCCCTGCCTGTTCTCTCTCCGACCTATTACTCTTGCTGTCCTCTCTCGCATTATCTTTTCATGGAGGTCGTTTAGGTTGCTCAAGCAGCAGGCGCAAAATCATTGCTGCCCTGTGAGATCCCTCGTTTTTCTACATGCGAACCGAGATTATCCTTCAACGCATGTCTACGGAAACATGATTGCGTTTCCAGGCATTCGCGTAATGGCCCACGTGCGCCATCCTTTTTGCATGATCCTTCCTGCATGCAGTACAGCTTTGCTTACCTGCAAACGAATGAGGAGCAAGATTCAGTGAATCTTCCACAGTATTCGAGCGCCATGCCGTGGCCAGAATACCATTCAATTTCCACCCTACCTCTTTTATTCATGCCAACCCTCTCCCATTACCCCACGCCTTCCGTTTTATACTTGATGGTTTCTTTGCTGGGTGAATTTAGACATTTTTTCACGCGGTATTGCTTGACCAGTATCAGAAGATAATGAGACCGATTACTTGCACATGGTTATCTGCAATAGCAGTGTGAGCTATGCAAACTCGACTCATGAGCAAAATGCTCGAAAATGCATACCCAAAACCCCATACATGGCAAAACCAATCAGCAGTAGAGAGCTCATCGCCGAGGCGCCCCTGTTAAAACACGATCAGTAATTCAACATATCGGAAGAAATTTAAATCCACCATGTTTTCCTTCTTTTTGCTTCAGCTTTATTTTTTTTTTCGTGTTTTCAGTGCTATTTTTACCCATCCTGCCATCCTGTTATTTGGGCCAGGACAGTAGCGGCACGGAGACGAAAAGAAAAAAGAAAAAAAAAAACAAAAAATAACAGTTGGTCTCTGCTCTCCTAAAACGGAACTCGCCTCGAAGAACACTTCAGCTCGTTCAGAAGCTTTTCTTATTCGCTGAGATCTACAGAACTCATTAGTGTGATCATTTTGTGCGTTGATTTCCGTCGGGAGAAGCGACTCATTAGTCTTCCATATCGAGCCGAAGCAAAGCTAAGTAACGTTTTTAAATGTACATGGTTAGAAGCCAGACGCGGTCTGGAATTTGACTGTTTAAGTGGAGCAGTCTAGTGTTGACACGGGCATAATAGGAGCGGATTGAGATCATGTGAAAGTACAAAGGTTGGCACGCTGACCATGGGAGAGCCCGGTTGGCTACCCTACACACTGTCAAGGAGAAGAAGAGGCAAAGGAAAATAAAGTGAGATAGGAGTTCACAGAAAACACGCATGCGCTAGAAAAATGTGTGGTGCCTAGATTCAATCACTCAAGGCAGATGACCTTAACAAATTGCACTGACGCCTACTTGCACTGCCAATTTGCGAAGTAATTTCTCATAGGGCACTGAAACTTACAAATAGAGTCCAGTGGCCAAAGAACATGCATCGCTATGTCGGATCTTCTATTCTGCACCGTTATTGCGTTTATCTTGTTTTTCGCGAGTGGAGAGACTGCGCAAATGTCTTAGCACGAGGAGCACACCTGAACAACAGGAAGGGCGAGTCTGGCAAAAAGCGATTCTCACGTTTAGGTTGTTGAAAAGCAAAGGCACTTTACTTAATTTGCAGGGTGTTCAATGATTTGTTCTTCGAATGCGCTAAGCACGAATGCTCAAGGAAACAGATTTCTAACGTTTGTTTTGCCACGTTCAGGGCACTTTAATTTATGCGTATAGGTCGACAGAGGTATATTGAAGCACGGAATATGAGATTTTCAAAAACTTAAGGCACCTGAAGCGTTGCCTCCATTGCTATGGCATTCATCCTGCTCCTGAGCGCGTGGTCGCGTGTTAGAATCCCCGCCCCGGAAGCCGCACTTTGATCGCTCCGACTGCAAGAACGCTCCTGTACATAGATTTATATGCACGCTACAGAATTCTAGGAAGTCATAATGATTCAGGAGCCCTCCCTCTGTAGCGTCAATCATAAGACGCTGAGCAGTTTCTAGACGTAAAGCCTCTCAAACTTCTTTTAATCACGGCAATTTAACAAGCATGCATAGAATCAATTCCAAATAGTGGGCTAATTTAAGCCCGAATCAATTTGGGTCCTTCGTGATGCGGCTTTAATTTTGTGCGCTATAGTCATTTTCCGCGTAACGAGAAAGCAAGTGTAACTTTGCTTGGTTAATAACAAACGCCGAGTATGTGTTGTTCTTTTCTTTCCTTCTTGTTTGCGTTTTTGCACGCCTGCCTTTCCGGAACCTGAACTCCGAGCAACTAGTTCAACTTTAATTCGTTCTAAACCGAAAAACAGTTGCTGTTTTACGGGTGCAAATCAGTGCACGAATACGGACAATCTATTTGTTAATCCATGTTTTTTATACCGCGAAGTTGTAGAACTGTTATAACGTGCTTATTCGCTAAGGATTAGTTACCTGACCTGGAACCCATAGAGTTGTGAGTACACTGTCAGTGTTCACTGCTCTACAAAACAGAATTAGTGGTTAAAACGGATTAGTTCTTCGTAAACAAGGACGGGAAGCAACAATAGCAATTCAACGCTTGAGATAAGTTTGGTGAGTGGATTAACACGTGTAGCTGGAAGTTGGAGACTGCACACAGCTACTGAAAAGCTCCCGAAGTCTCCGCTTTCATAGAGACGATTTCAGAAAGATTGCGGACGTTGCCACAGCTGAACGGAAGGGCTGATAAGCAGACTACGGCGCATGTTGGGGTACTTCACTTCTTTACCGCGATACATTCGTTTCCACCTGTACTGGCACCGAAAGAACCAGAAAAGGCACATAAAAAACGAAACATGGGCCTGGTGTTTTTGCGTATAATGGTGAATGCATTCATTAACTTGGTCCTCTTGTTGTGTGTGTTTCTTTTATGGGACACTTTCACCCATGGCCTGGTGTTTTTCCGTATAATGGTGAATGCATTCATTAACTTGGTCCTCTTGTTGTGTGTGTTTCTTTTATGGGACACTTTCACCATCATCATTATCATCAGCCTATATTTATGTCCACTGCCGGACGAAGGCCCCTCCCAGTGATCTCCAATTACCCCTGTCTTGCGCTAGCTCATTCCAACTTGCGCCTGCAAATGTCCTAACTTCATCACCTCCCCTAGTTTTCTGCCGTCCCCGACTGCGCTTCCCTTCTTTTGGTATCCATTCTGTAACTCTAATGGTCCAGCGATTATCAATCCTACGCATTACCGCGGCAGCCCAGCTCCATTTTTCCTCTTAATGTCAACTAGACTATCGGCTATCCCCGTTTGCACTCTGATCCACACCGCTTTCTTCCTGTCTCTTAACGTTAGGTGTAACATTTTATTGCGATAGCAATTATATGGACACTTCAACCGCATTTCTGCCGTCATCGTCGCCGTCGTCGTCGCCGTCGCCGTGAGGTTCCGTATAGATTCCAAGGGCGATAAAATCGTCGCCGCGCGCCGTATGCGCGAGCGAAAGCACGCGGGGGACGCGCGCTATCACGGAGGGCGAACGCATGGCGGAAAGCAAACGCGACCGTCCCGCGAAAGGCCGTTGGGGTATGGGAGGGAGGGAGGCGGGGCGGCGCTGTGCTCCGGCGCCAAAGGCGTATCTTACCACTCAATCTCCCACGCGAAAGCAAGAAACGGAAGAGGGGGGAGGGGGGGGGGGGGCAGCTTCTCCTCTGCCAACAACTTCTCTGCCCGGCGGTCGCCCGCACCGTCTCTTATCTCCACACGGCTCTGACCTTTGTATGGGCTGTGCATTTGCCGCTCAGTTTCCGTTGAAGCGATAGACCGCGCGAACTTGCGCTTGCTGCCAGCGTTTTGACAGTCGTTGGCTGCGGTCATTCAGTGTGATCTATTCATGTTTGCTTGTGCGCGCTGACACCACGATTGTTAATTCAGTTAGTAAGCCAATGTGTCCAAGTTTATGCAGCCGATAAAACTACTATCCCTACTCCGAATAGCGCTCTACTAATTTGCTATCGCAATCGATGCTTCGCCTTTCGGGCGAAACTGCGACACTTTTGTTCCATCGCTCTTTGTGAGGGTCCTTAATTCGTTCTCGAGCTTTTTTATTAACCTCCAAGTTTCTGCCCCATATGTTAGCACTGGTAGAATGCAATGATTGTACACTTTTCTTTTCAACGACAGTGGTAAGCTCCCAGTCAAGATTTGGCAATGCCTGCCGTATGCACTCCAACCCAATTTTGTACTTCTGTAAATTTCTTTCTCATGATCAGGGTCCCCTGTGAGTAATTTACCTAGATAAACATACTCCTTCACAGACTGTAGACTCTGCCTGGCGATCCTGAATTCTTGTTCCCTTGCCAGGCTATTTAACATTATCTTTGTCTTCTGCATATTAACCTTCAACCCCACTCTTACACTTTCTCGGTTAAGGTCCTCAATCATTTGCTGTAATTCATCCCCATTGTTGCTGAACAGGACAATGTCACCTGCAAACCGAAGGTTGCTGAGATATTTGCCGTTGATCCTCACTCCTAAGCCTTCCCAGTCTAAGAGCATGAATACTTTTTCTAAGCATGCAGTGAATAGCATTGGAGAGATTGTGTCTCCTTGCCTGACCCCTTTCTTGATAGGTATGTTTCTACTTTTCTTGTGGAGAACCAAGGTTGCTGTGCAATGCTTGTAGATATTTGCCAAGATATTCACGTATGCCTCCTGTACTCCTTGATTGCGCCATGCCTCTATGACTGCAAGTATCTCTACTGAATCAAATGCTTTTTCATAATTGATAAAAACAATATAGAGATGTTGATTGTACTCCCCAGATTTATCTATTACCTGATTTACGGATATGATCCATTGTAGAATATCCCTTCCTGAAGCTAGCGTGTTTCTTGGTTGGCTGAAGTCAAGTGTTGGCCCTGATTGTATTGAAAATTATTTTGGTGACCATTTTATACAATACTGAAAGCAAGCCAATGGGTATAATTCTTCAATTCTTTAACGTCTCCCTTCTAATCGATGAGTGTATTGTTGGCGTTCTTCCAGATTTCTGGTACTATTGAAGTAGTGAGGCATTGCGTATAAAGGGCCGCAAGCATGATATCTCCTCCATTTTTGATTAAAACGACTGTTATTCCGTCTTCTCCAGTAGCTTTTCCCCTGGTCATGTCTTTCAAGCCTCTTCTAACTTAATCGCTAGTTTTAGACGGGAGAAGAAGATAAAGCAAAATCAACAAAGTATTCAGTTGGGCCGCTCAAAAAAAAAAAGACGTTTTGCTATAGAAGGTAGAGATATATCGTTGTGAGTTTTGTATTTATTTATGAACGCATAGTTGTTCGAAATATAAAAAAGAAGCAGTGCCCCAGGTGTTGGCGCTCTTATTACGATGGGCTTGTCACTTTTAAAAGAATTAGGGTCGCAGTAGACATCTGTTTTGATAAGCAAAGTGAGGAACTTCGTAATCGCGCTAAAGCATGACTCGACTCGTGGTTTCTGCATACGTCCGAAGTTCCCAATTCCCTGCGTTTAGACTACCCTCGGAAGACACGCGTAGCATTGCTGAAGTTTATTTTTTGCAGAGATTAAAATATTTAAATGCCCTGCGCTATAAGTTTAGCGTATGAGTACAAAACCACACGTGCGACCCTATAAGTCAAGTTTTGCGAGTTTTATTGTCATGGTTCTTTCGAGTTCTTACAGACGTACATGCCGCAAAAAGAGGGATTTTCCGGATGGAGCAAGCATTTCAGAGGCTTAGTGTTCTGAAATAAGTGCCTCAAACATGGACCACTTATAAGTGTTTCCAACCAGCAAATATATATATATTGGGCATGGCTTGACCTTCTAAGCAGGAAAAGAAAAAAAAAACACTGAGTAAAGGTACAAAAAAGCTTTTTTTTTTCATTGATATCCTTATGATTAGTTAAACCGTTTATGAGTTTTCATAGTGCGATTCAAGAACTTTCTTCTGTGTGCGAGTGGGGATCTCCAAATTGCCGTTCGCGATCTCCAGTTTCTTATGTATAGTTCATGTTGGTGCCCGCTGCTGGCGATCGCATTAAACTGATTACATTTGCAAATTCGAGTTATTCTTAAGCTCTGTTGTTTTCATTTTGCACGATACAAACGTAAATGATAGCGGAAGATAAGTAACGAGACTTTGCCATAATGAGCGCGAGACCGTTTTCAAGTCTTCCCTTGAAAGCGATTCCACATCTCTCGAAGAAAGGCCGGTCTGGAAAATTCATTAAAGATTAATGAGTCAACGGAAGAGGCCACTTTTACGCATATCTGCTTCTTTTCGTGCTCGTACGCCACTGTGCTAGCAGGAAAGAACAAGAAATGATTACAGTACCATCCGCTAAAATATTCCCAATTGAAACGCAAGAATGGGCTACTGCGAAGCCACAATTAACAAAAAAAAAAGGTTATGACATTTTCCGCATTGCCCAGTAGTCCCCGAGAGCTTTGGCACGTCGTATGCTCTCTGTGAAAATTATACGGGACATTTCTTAATTACGCCACTTTAAAAGATTTCGTTCGCTTTGTGATAACGATAGTAATAAGGAAGTTACGCCCGCAGTGTGGAGAGAGGCTTCGCAATTTATAGGTTATTACGCGAATCGTGGCTCATATAGCTTAGTTTTTTAATAACTCCAACACAAACCCTGATAACGTTTAATGAACAAGATCGCAGCGCTATTCACGAGTGTGCGTAATGAGCCGTTAGGAGAGAACGACTACCGCCATTCTGGCCAGAAATTTCAGCGCATATGAGCAGCCCGCAGATTCCCACATCTAGTTGAACTCCGTATAGGCACGTGCATATTTGAGTTATGCGTGGTGAGCGGATGTTTAGAGCCGGCCTGCTCTTTGATGGCTGATTATCCTATTATTCGATCGCTTTTCCCGCTTCTCTATATATACACTCTAAAAACTAAAAAAAAAATCACTGGAAACATGTATGTGCTAGATCAACTGCCATGTTCCGTATATAAATTTGAACTCATTTTCCGCAGTTATCGTACTGCCACTTGAAGTACGTTTGTATACAGGGAACGTTAGCAGTCACATAGAAGAGACAAAGAAACACAACAGAACAGGGCGTCACTTACAAGTTCTTCATTCTGGAAGACACTTCTACGTACATAACAGGTCTTCTTCTATAGTTTTTTTTTTTTTGTCGCTATACAGAATTTTTCTAAATCGACTGCGAGATATGTGCAGCTACATGGCTACTGAGACATGTGCAGCTACATTGGTGCATCGGCAGCCCACGTGAATTCAAACTAGAATCTACTATTCAAGTCAAGCTGAGTTCTTTTTAGGTTTCATAGTAAATCTGATTGTATTAGCATATTTGCGACAAGATGTTCCTTCGTTGAAATGTTTCACCGTGCCAAGTGTCAGTGTATCAGAAAGCACTTCGAAGCAATCATTCAAATCTACATATCCTTTTTTTTTGCCATTCAGGTAGACATGTTATCTAGAGATCATACACTTTGAATTCGGAGATCAAGGGATATCTCCGCCGAAAGAAGATACCAAAGATAATCATTTCATGTGTATCGTGGTTCAACAAAAGCGTTAACGAAGCTATATTATGCCACCAGTGTGTCACGTGCCCCTGCAATCTGTGTGTGACTCTGTACATATTCGTAAAAGTACTGCGCTCCTGTTCGTAAATGCGCTACGAATTATAGGAGTAGTTCACAAAGCAGCTAGGGGGCGTTGGCGCAGTGGTTAGATGCTTTCATTTATCATGTGGTGTTATTGTGGTGATGAGTGCCGTTCTTTCGGGAGTACGGACAGGCTGTGTTTCTTGAGCGCTTCTTTGGCGATACTCACGCAGTGAACCAACAAGCCCAAACGAAAGCTTTATTGCCGTTTTTTTTATGTTTCGTTTTTGGCACAGGCTTCTCAATTATTGCTTTGCTTAGCCCACTGATGCATTGTTTCTATTGTTTGTTTCTGTAAAGTTACTTTTTTTATTTTTCATAAGTATGAGAGCGGAGCTAGAATAGCCATCTCTTGCGCAAGCCCTGTAATAGCTTTCAAAGGTCGGAAATGTAAGCCAACAAAAATTGTAAAATGAGTGCGAGAATCCTGAGCCAGATCTCTTCGGCTTCTTCGTGAACTACCCTGCTTTGGTAACCATCAAGCCGAAAATATTTATGGAAATATATTCAATATGCACCAGCCTATTCCATTAGAGCTTTAGCGGAAGATTATCTCCTGTTTCTTCTTCTTTGTTGTGGCGGAGAATACGAGTACGCGGCAGAGCCAAAAATTTGTTGCGAAAATGTAAGTTATTTTCAGCTTGTTAGGTAGATTCGGCTCCACTTCGGTTTACTTCAGGTTTAAACCTCGTGCAAGGACTCATCGCGTCATTCGCTGCACTGCGAAGGATGTAAATTTTAATGCGAATGAACTTTCACACCAAACTTTCCGTGTACCTGAGCATAGGAGCCTGCCGCTCTTGCCACATTTATCATTCCATAGGCACGAATGATAACGACGTATTTCCTGTGCGCTTAATTTTTAATACCATCCTGGAACGTGTCACGCATGGAAGATGCTTTCGCAGAAAATTACTTTTTTTTTTTTTTGCATGTGTGTGTGCGATACCAAAGGGCGTCAAACAGTGACAAAAGATGCGCACTGATTTTTCTGGAAAAGTTAATAACCAATGCCTCCTAGATAACATTATTCTTTCTTTTGCGTGCTTTGAGCCGGAACTCCAGGTACTAGTCAGATACTGAAAACATACGATTTGCATAAGCAGGACACGCTCCAGTGCTGTTGTTCTTGTATGAAAAAAGAGTACTTAAAATACATCTCCGAAAGTGAGCCATGTCAATGCGAAAGGTCACTCTTAGCATAGCTTGTCTGGCTAACGGGTACTGGGCATAATATCCCGGGAAATATTAGCGCTCTGCAATAGAGCCGCGCCAACACAAAAGTGGTGGTGCGATAAGTGATGCGTGGGAGCCGTACAAGAAGGAGGCACATGCGAATGAATGTTGTAAAACCGGCTGTAGCTCTTTATTATGACAATGAATTGCGGCGTGCCTTTTCAACAGCGGTGCTGTTTATGCCGAGCGTAATCTGTCTGTCGTAGGCAAAAAACTGTGGACCGACCCTGGAAGTAGTGCAGAAAGGGTCCAAGCGCAATGGCTCATACCCCTGTGAACTAGCGAAGCTGAGCCTGGCTAAGTCTAGCGAAGCATGGTTGGGACTACTTGAGCTTAGTCAGTCATAGATAGCCAATCAATAGCTATTGAATAATCAATCAATAATCAAATAAATTTCGGAGAATGCTGGGGAGGACTTGGTAGTGCTTAGGCTAGAGCAAATACATAGTCAGTACGTTGCGATAGCCATCATTTTAACGCGATACATGCCTGCATTGCCTTGTGACCCTATGAGTATTGAGGCCGGTGTTAAGTCTATACTACCTGCATAATAAATTGAGAAGTCACAAAACCTTCGCAAAGTTTGGTTCTACCTTTACCGCCCTTTCTCTCCTTCTCCCGTATACACTGACTAACGGCTCTCCAGCCCTATATATATATATATTGCGCGTTTGCTTTCTTTCTCTGCTATTCTCACCGTCTTTCTCCTCCCCACCCCCCTTACCGCTCCCGAGTGTAGGGTAGCAAACTAGGTTATCTTTTGGTTAAGCTCCCAGCCTTCCCCATCTCATTTCTCTCTCTCTCTCTCTCTCTCGGACGACTTCCCAGTTAATCCGCTCACTGCTCCCTTCCTATATCCTTTCTCTGCTACGCACAGAGGCCTCTTGCCCTGACGGATACATCATTAGTAGCATGCGGTGATTGATTGATCAATCAGTGCACGCGCTTTTTCAATTTCGCGCACATCTCTGCATAATCCTTCGGCTGATCACTCCTGTCGACAGCGCCAAGGCCAATGTCCCAGAAATGAAGGCGTCGTCAAGGTGGCGGCACATTTGCCTAAACTGAGGAAGATGAAAATGAGTTTGAGTGGTCCAGGTTAGAAACTATGCTGTGATCCGTGGTCTTCGTCCCCCAAAACCCATCGCGAGGGCATCGGCTATGTGCGTAATAACATTTTTCTTTTGCATTTATTGGAAAATCATGGCAGCCAAGGATATTTCTTCTGATTTTTGCGTCCTTAGGCTGCATTGCATAAAGCGCGCATATTAAATCTCAGTCATGCGTGCCTCCTCCGTGCGTCTCTTGTTTCCTTTCTCTTTTAATTTTCCATTGTCTCGCTCTTTGTTTTTCTCGAACTATTTTTATACCCAACACAGAATATATTAGTCTACATTACATGTGATCGATATTGTCAACTTTTTAGATTCCGTTCCGGCGTGCAGGAAAACAAATTAGCACCTGAAATTTTGAGCGCATTTCGCGGCATATCATGCTTTTCTTCGATTGATTTGCTTGAGGGGATTTCCACACCTTCGTTTCTCATACCTAAGCAAATGATGCTAAAAAAATAATGAAAAGCCTTTTGTCTTCAATGAAAGCTTCGATAGCAATATGAAATATTTATTGGAAATACTTTATTCATACAAAAGTAGTACGCCACCAGGTTCCAGTGTACTTGTTCATGCACGTTGCTCATTTGCTCTGCACTCTCTTAAGGAGGTGTGTGTTCACGTACAAAAAGCCTGAATTTATTTTTACATGTTTTTTTTTTCATTTTGTTCGAAACATGGGCTCTGCGCTATTTCAAACAGGGAGGAAGAGTGAACTTCAGGGAATGACTAAACTCCACCAGTAGGGCTCCCCATGGTCTCTGAAACATTGTCACTATTACGGAAATGAACAGAATAAACGGTACACTTGCAAGGCGGCCGCAAAAAAAGCTTTTCGCGTCTCAGAACGATTTGTCTCATTAACTTGAGAACTAAAAAGATTGCCATAAAGTGAACCGTCGGTTTCTTCGCTTAAGTACGCAAGCGTTCAGCGAAAGTGCTCCGATGGGTAAATGGAAATGAGCGAATCCTACAGCAACAGAGCATTTAATTTTCTTGGTAGCCGGCCTTTATATATATATATATATATATATAATTAGGGCAGCAGTTGTAGCTTACCATAACAGGAACGGAAATGGGCTGCTTCGGGGATTATCCATCAGCAATTTCAGATTTATTCGGGCTGTTTAGTCGCATTTGACGTCATAGAGGTCAATAACACAAGAAATTGCTTGAAAAATATAATTAAAGTGGACGCCCAAGAATAGAAGGACCTGCACGAGATTCACGACCAGAAATATAGGTGGAAAGAAGTGTAGGAGGATGTGATGTGGCGCTGTTATACAATTTTCTCGTTGGAAGTTTTAAGCCTATACTTGCGAAGTTGGTTAATTAATGAAGAATAATTATCCAGTTTTCTCGAATAAAAATTCACTGTGGCGGGCTCAATACAATAGCCAACGACATGCATTTGGCCACCGTCTTGCTATACTCCGCTTCATACATAACAGGCAAAGCTGCGGAAGCTACACAAGTAGTGCCGTCATAGAGGTATCACTCCGCGTCTTTCGCCCGGCAGTTGTTATTGATATGCGACATTTCCTGCGAAAGATCGCCTCCATATATCGCAACTACCACTTCCGGGCGCCAGTTTACGGCAAATCACATATTGTGCACGTTTTTGCTTTCACTACAGGCGACGTACTTTATTTCGGTCGCGAGCGCATGTGATGCGCTGTGGCCGCTGGATGCAGGAACATCCACTACGAACATTTGATAGTAAATAGGCTCAAATCTGCGACACCTTTCATGCCGTAAATACGTGATATTTTGCGACGCAAATGTATGAAACTTTACATCGTCTTACATGGTCCGCACCTAGATATCTATCCTTCATATGTAGCTCACTATTTTTTGGAAGCGGATGTGAGCCGTGAGAGAAGTCTCATTAGATTTCGTAGCGTTGCCTGCTATCTATGAAACGGAGTACAGAGTGCTTCGGCGAGTTTTTAAACTTCTGCTAAACTTGGCGGGGCTGTATAAGCCGGTTTAGTGGATTTGGATTTGTCCGCAGCGCAAGCAAGAAGGAAGGAGGAAAGGAGAGAGGGCCGGGATGTTAACCAGAGATGCATCTGGTTGGCTGCCGTACTCTGGGGGACGTGAAAGAAAGAATGGAAATATGAGACTGAGAGAGGAGGGGGAGGAAAGAGGCGGTGAGCTCGCGCACGCACGCGGAGGGCCTGAGCAAGTCGAAGGAATTCACATAGGCCAGTCGCCCTCAAGAAAGTCTTCACAGCTTTACGGGCCGACGAGCGGTGGGTACGGTCTTCAAGTAGCCCCTGCACGGACAACGGCCGATCGTCCAGTCGTCGCAATGCGATAGATAATGGTTGTCTTTCCGACTGAAATCGATGACAGTGGCATAATAAATGTTCGATGGTCTCTTCGCCGCCTCAGATGTCGCACGCCGCACTGTCGGTCATTCCAATCAAAGCAGCATGTACGCCTTAGCGAAAGCCACTGCCAACCACAGCCGGTATAGAGGCGATGACTCACGTCTGTGAAGCCTGGGCGGAGGTTGGAGTTGGGGCAAAGGGTTCATTTCGTATAACCTGGGGCGCCTTATATTTGGGGTTTTCCACTCTGTTAAAGAAAGATTGTGCCAGGTGACGAAGCTGCCTTGCGGCGTCTGTTCTGGAAAGAGGAATGGGAACGCTTTCTTGTTCTTGATGTGACTTTAGGGCAGCTTTGTCTGCGAGATCGTTTCCACAGATCCCGCATTGGCCAGGTAGCTGCTGTAAAATAATTTCGTGGCCAGTCTTTTTGACGCCGTGGTGAAGTTTGACAATTTCGTACGTTCACTGTTCGTGAGTTCCCTGTCAGAGAACTGACTGCATACTGTGCTAAGCCGGTCTCGAGTCGGAAAACACGGCCCATGTACCAGGACTCTTTGTGTCCATGAATTGAAGTGCACTGCGTAGGGCCGTGAGTTAATTAAAATAAATTATGGGGTTTTACGTGCCAAACCCACGATCTGATTATGAGGCACGCCGTAGTGGGGGACTCCGGAAATTTGGACCACCTGGGGTTCTTTAACGTGCACCTAAATCTAAGTAAACGGGTGTTTTCGCATTTCGCCCCCATCGAAATGCGGCCGCCATGGCCGGGTTTCGATCCCGCGACCTTGTGCTCAGCAGCCCAGGGCCGTGAGTTTTGAAGCCGTGGACGTCGTGACATGTGACGTCTTGAACCGCAGTGTTATTCCTCTCGTCGGCATAAGCACAGCAACGCCAGAACATGTCGATGTACTCGACCCGTATGTATAGACGTGTACGTGGCTATTGTATCTCTCCTACAACATGAGTAAGCTCCATTCGTTTAGTGCTGACGGTGATATATCTAACTTTTTCCGAAGTTGTGGAATTTTGAAGTGTACCTCAGGACGGCGCAAGCACCATGGAGGAAACACCAGCTTGACCGCAGGTGCGTACCCCGATGTAAGCAGCAGCGCAAGCACTGCCACTGTGGCGGTGGGGAAGGCTTTCTTTCGTCACTCTATGGCAAGAGTGCAGGTGAGCCTGAAGTGTAGGCCGGATGACGTTGTAATAAGGACTTGCTGTTGTCGTGGGCAGAACGGACAAAACGGATGAACGAATGGACGGACACGTAAGCCCAGTTTTGAGTTCTAACTTCGGTTGAAGTGAAAACCAAAATCTTCTCATAAAACTGCGGCTGAAAAGATTCTCAGTAACTAAACCATGCCTCTGTTGCGCACGGTTTCGCTCACGTTTTTGTTCGTGCTCATACGGTGTACGTTGACGAAGCTATACGCTATAGCAAGGCATCGGTACTACGCGAATTGGTGCGGACTCAGGGTTTGCGGTGGCGCAGTGTTAGGACGAAATTATGCAAGCGCTCTGCGAAGAACGGCTGTTGCCTCCGAGATTGCGGTACTCGCCTTTCCGTCTTCTTATGTATTTTTGTTTCGTTGTTTTTAAGTGATTAGGCATATAGCACACAAGATGCTTCAAAGTTCAGACACAGTGACACAAACGAGTGGAAACACGTAGAAAAAAACAGGAGATTTCAGCGATTCCCTTGGCTCTGAACTTATTTATCGACCGCAGCATTCTCCCACAGTGCTTCTCTTTTCTCTCTTCTCTCTCCCACAGTGCAAGTAACTGCACTCACCCACTACGGGGCGATGGGCAAGAATCCATAACGATTGTAGGGCATTTGGTTGGGCGGGGTGCGGTCACTAATTGATATATTACTCTAAGAATTTCAAAATAAATAACATATATTTTAATATGCTATTTAAACAATACTTGCCAATTTTGTTATATAAGAGGACAAAAAGTATTGTTTAGATGAATAAGCTACGACCTTGTCTTCTTTGTGATGCGCGCATATTCCTTTCTCTATGACATAGTCAGTCATGCAGTTTGCGAAATATGAAATACTTACATGGACACAATTCAGCACTCTGAGAATCCCCATGTCTAAGCAGGCTATAGTTATATCGTTCAAAGGTATAACGCTGTAGAACCTTTTGTTCGCAGCTGTTCGGCCAAAAGCTTATGCGAATTTTTTGCCAAATATATGTAATTCACACAGTCTTAGTGCATCATGTTTATTTTGATTTCCTTTGTGTGTTAATATGGTGAGGTTATCTTGTATTCAGTGTAATAACTTTTCAGAACTTCTGTAAAACAGTGATATTTTTTGTTTCTATCATTCAGTAGGACAACGTCCAAAAAGCTATATACCCAACGTGTCGACAGCGTGACTTTTTAGATTACCTTTAAATATAAAGTTTGATTATAGCATTTCTGAAATTCAATGTTTGTGTAAATTATTTTTTAAGCCTCCAGTGACGAAGCAATTGTGGTGTAAAAGGATACTTGCTTTTCAGGCTCCGTGAGTCATCTTGAGGACCCGTTTGTGGATGAATCAATTCTTAGGCCAGAAGCTGCTGCTGCTATACCTGGCATTTGGCGACTGTGAATCCGATGAGCTGCATGTTAAAAACATGAGCGTTATCATTGCGACATCGTCGTAGGAATTCACGCCATCGGTGATTTTGATGTCGTTTTGCACCAACCGCCCACCGGAACAGAAATAAATAGCGATGACCTCTTTGTTGGCCTGGTCATATGTTTCGTAATAAATACGGCGCAGTCAGATACAGAACCTCGTGCTACTCCTTGAGCACCTCCAATTTCTCATGGACAATGTGCATCGACATTACGGTCAGCCATATGATAAGCCGGTGAACGTCACGCGGTGCGTCTACGGTGAAGAGCTGTCATGTTTGACTGAGCACTGACAATATTCAACTCCTACTACTGTAAGCTTGACTCCCTGAAGTCTAACGCTGGCCAGTGCTTTCAAGGTTGCTATGGGTGATCCCTAGCATGACGCAGACGTCTCGTGTTGCTGTGAATTTCGCGGTTTCACCGCAGCAAATCCTGTATTCATGAAAGCGGAAGTAACCTTTCATAACCAAAATCTTGAGGACCACAGTGCAAGTGCGCTTGGGCACCAATATCACGAATTTGCAAGAAACGAATAGGCAGCATCAGCAGCAACTGTTTGAGTTTTTACTGCAAGCAAGCTCCCGGCAACTCAGCAAGGCACCTATGCAACTTTTCGGCTGGACGTCTACGACTCGTCATACACAGGAACTTCCCAGGAATGGCTTGATTTTTAAGAGTACGCCTGTGACTGGATTACTTGTCGGGAGGACAAAGACAAAGTTATGAACATACTGCGGTACTTGAAGGTACGCTGTAACATACCTTCTTTAAATTTTTATTTACACATGTCTGATAGGGCACTCTCACCAATTTGTGATGTGTGTAGGGAAGATGAGACCTTAGAACATTTTTTTAAATTTCTTTTCGATGATTAATTAGCTCAAGGAAACGAAACTTAGAAAAGCTACTCTGCATTCTTGGATTAGATTAAACTGTTAAAAATTTACTATCCTTAGCAGCATCTGCTCTTGGGCACAGTGACGGGAAGCTTAGCGCTGCCATCGAAGGTTTTCTTTTAGGATCAATAAGACAAACTCTAAATTCAAAATTTAAAGTGTCATTTGAACCAAATTGAATTTGATTTGTTTTATTTTTATGGTTCTTATATAAACTTCTTGTTTTCATAAAACCAAGCAGTCTCTCAGATCTCTAAAATTCGATTCGAACTCACATATTATAAAGCTTTGTCCGCTTATTCTGTAATTTACTTAGACCTACCAGGTTCTTGACCAAACCCCAAACGGAGTGGGCACGTGCCAGTATTTAGAAGGATCTACATCTGCTTGGGAGGTAGTAAAAAGCTTTGTGCCGAGCTTCGAGCTTCTGAAAAATGTAAACAGAGCTTTTTAATCTCATTCGTTGAGAACACGCTTCAAAGCTAGGTTAAATATCTATCCTACATGTAGAACTCAGGCCCCGTTCTTGACTATTTCTTTAAGAAATGGAGACTGCTGCATTTAGCTAACGCTCCATTCCATGCTTCACTGGTTTTTCTGCTGGAGAAGTTTGGGATGACGAGGGGGCCATGACGACGAAAAATTAACGCCGATGGTGACAAAGGGCCTCGTAGCGTAATTAAATAGACGGATGCCACCATGTGAGGTTGAATTATGCTTAGTTCAGATCTGTGCATACTTCTCCCCTCCCTCCACCAACCAAGTAAAGACAAAGCAAAAAATAGCAGGCCGTCAGTGCTGGTCGTAGGGAGATCCGACCTAATGAAATTTCGTAATAATGAGCGCCAATGCGTCTGACTGTTAGCTGCAGTCCTAGCAAATCAATTAATAGTGAAAATGTAATACTACATTATTGGTTTGGCAGCTCGTTCAATAAAAACACAAGAAACTATAAAAAATACACACGCTTCTAGAGCACCAGGCTATCCAAGAAAAGCGTTCAAACGAAGTGCCACGGGATGTTTTGCGTAGAGAAGTGCACAATAAATATCAGCACAAGGAATACGTAACAATACCAGAATTCACGACGTGTGTCCGGAACAATGATAGTTGAATTAATGGCCACTGGTGCAGGAGCTGGGGTTCTTTGTTTCTCGTTTTGCTGAAAAAGAAGCAAGAACGTTGCATGAATAGTGCTTCCATTCTTGAAGCATGTCGTCAGTGCAGCTTTTTACTCATTCCCAGAAACTTGACAGTATTCTTAGAAATATTTCTTCAGGAACACGAATACAATTGACAGAGAGAAAAAAGGAGGAAAAGAAGGCCGGAGGCCGGCGTCTGCCAACTGGGAGGGGCACAACGCCTACCTACCCTTCAGGTAGGCGCGAACAGAAACATAGAAAAGAAGGTTAGAAGAAGGGAAGGAAAGGCAAAATGTAGAGGAAAGAAAGAACAAAACGACAAAAACGAACAAATTACATAAAAGGGACGCATAAAGACATCATGTGAAGACTGATATTTTTTGCGCCTCTCGTTTTGAGTTATTGCGTTAGCTGTCGCTGCTAATAACGAAACAACTCAACGTATGTGGAAAGTTGGACATTATTTCTTCACAAATTCTCTTGGCCAAAGTCTGTGGAACATGCAAAATCATGAATTGCAAGAAGCGTCCCGTACAGATTGTTCAAAGAAGGCATGGACACACAAGTGTGCAGAGCAATATTTTTCCGGGCTTTGGTCTTCCGCATATTGCCGCCGCCACAGCTTATATGATGAGCGAACTCACTCTGTAGAAAGAATAGCATTGCACCCGACGGAGCCAAGAATCAATCTTAGGCGACTGTAAAGCCTACGTGAATAATGCTATGC
The DNA here is from genome assembly GCF_013339745.2 of Dermacentor silvarum. Taxonomy (NCBI): domain Eukaryota; kingdom Metazoa; phylum Arthropoda; class Arachnida; order Ixodida; family Ixodidae; genus Dermacentor; species Dermacentor silvarum. The sequence goes on from NC_051159.1 coordinate 165,808,641, forward strand.
ATTCCGATATAATGCGCTTTATACCAGGGCATATTGGTATAGCGCATGATTGCGGCTTGAGAAACCGCTCATTTTTAACAGCGTGTTTCACTTTGTAGCGGAGGCGCAATCCGTCTAAGGCATCGTGATTCTGAGCTCTAGCTGTGCTCTCGTTTGTTGACTACCCACAGAAATTTTTAGCAGAGGCGACACAGAGAGACGCCACGCGGTGTGCGTGAAAGACAGAGAAATTTCTCCGGCGTTGACAGATATATGACTGTAAGAAATCAGCGAGGATCGCATTGATCCGCAGATTCCACCCTTTCGAAGGACGCCTGCGCAGCTCCCTGGTGCTACGAGGGATATTAAATTGAGGCTGCCGAAAAGCTACCACAAGGCTCAATGGGCTTTCCTTTCACTGTATTATGGATATGTGACTGCGCGCCCTTAGCTGCGTTCTGCTGTCCTCCCACACGATGTCTCGCACAAATGCCTACATCGCTGAGTGGCCGAGTATCTGGAATGTTCCGGATCGTTTGTTTCTCTTGTTTCAGAAAATATGAAACGAGTTTTTGAAGCGAAGCTTTCTTTGCCTACTTTCCAGGGTGTCACGTGGCTGCTGTCTGCTGGGTTGGTGATTATGAATGAATGAATTACGGCGTTTTACGGGCCAAAATCACCATTTTATTATAAGGCGCGCGACGTTTCTTGTATTTTGCCCCCATGGAAGTTCGCGCGCAGGGGCCGGGATTTGATCCCTCGACCTCGTGCTTAGTAGCCACGACAAAAACAGGAAATCAGTGTGAATAAAACTTGGCATAGGACAAGGCAAGACATAAGCGCTGAAGGATAAGCAGGCTAATTATCAGCAGCAATTTCGATGACATAGTAAAAGCAGTGGAAGAATTCTATACTGACCTGTACAGTCACCTGAGCAGCCAGGCTACTTTCATTCGAACAAGGGATGAACAGGATACGGAGGCTCCTTCTATAACTAGCGATGAAGTTAGAAGGGCCTTGCAAGACATGAACAGGGGAAAAACTGCTGGAGAAGATGAACTAATAGTCGATTTCGTCAAAGATGGAGGAGATATCATGCTTGAAAAGCTTGCGGCCCTTTACACGCAATGCATCATGACTTCAAGTGTACCAGCAAGCAGCTGGCAGAACGCCAACATTATACTCATCCATAGGAAGGAATACAGTTAAAGAATTGAAAAGTTATAGACCCATTAGCTTGTTCTCAGTATCTTTTTAAAATGTTCGCCAAAATAATTTTCAGTGGAATGAGAACAACACTTGACTTCAGTCAACAAAGAGAACAGGCTGGGAAGGGATATTCTACGATGAATCATATCCATGTCATCAATCAGGTAATCGAGAAATCTGCTAAGTACAATAAACCTCTCCATATGGCTTTCATAGATTATGAAAAGGCATCTGATTCAGTAGGGATACCAGCAGTCATAGAAGCATTGCGTAATAAAGGAGTACAGGAGGCATACGTGAATATCTTGGCGAATATTTACAAGGATTCCACAGCTACCTTGGTTCTCCGCAACAAAAGTAGAAAGTTGCCTATCAAGAAAGGGGTCAGGCGAGGAGACAATCTCTCGAATGCTATTCACTGCATGATAAGAAATTTTCAAGATCTTAGACTGGGAAGGCTTAGGAGTGAGGATCAACGGCAAATATTTCAGCAACCTTTGATTTGCAGATGACATTGTCATATTCAGCAACAATTGGGTCGGATTACAACAAATGATTACCTTAACCGAGAAAGTGTGAGAGTGGGGTTGAAGATTAATATGCAGAAGACAAAGAATGTTCAATAACCTGGCAAAGGAACAAGAATTCAGGATCACCAGTCAGCCTCTAGTGCCTGTAAAGGAGTATGTTTATCTAGGCCAATTACTCACGGGGGACCCTGATCATGAAAAGGAAATTTAGAGAAGAATAAAATTGGGTTGGACTGCATACGGCAGGCACTGCCAAATCCTAAGTGGGAGCTTACCACTGTCGCTGAAAAGAAAAGTGTACAATAATTGCATTCTACCGGTGCTAACATGTGGGTCAGAAACTTGGAGGTTAACAAAGAAGCTTGAGAACAAGTTAAGGACCATCCAAAGAGCAATAAAACGAGGTGGGGTGATGAAGTTAAGAAATTTGCAGGCGCAAGTTGGAATGAGCTAGCACAAGGCAGTGGTAATCGGAGATGGCAGGGATAGGCCTTCGTCCTGCAGTAGACATAAAGGTAGCCTGATGATGATATATATATATATATATATATATATATATATGTGTGTGTGTAATGTGTATATGCAATGTGTATCTCTCTCTCTCTTTCTCTCTCTCTCTCTGTGGTGTGTGTGTGTGTGTGTGTGTGTGTGTGTGGTGTGTGTGTGTGTGTGTGTGTGTGTGTGTGTGTGTGGTGTGTGTGTGTGTGTGTGTGTGTGTGTGTGTGTGTGTACGAAGGTTATATTGGTGCGTCAAATGCTGGTACAGCGAACAGGCTTAAGTCCTGCGAGAAAGCGCACCACTTCCCCCGGTTATGCCGTAATGATATATAAAAAAATCCTACTTAAATTCTGGACAAATAATGCGGGATCAGTGGTATCTCTAAAGTACAACGACCTGTTAACCGAAAAAGCTCATTATAATTAATGGATTCGTTTATTTACTGTATATGCATTGATTTATCGATTCCTTCTGTGCTAGTGCTTCACTACTTCACTAAAGCTTTGCTTCACATAAATTCCAACATGTGTGTTGGCATCTGCATTATTTTCCCTTGTTGTTATATTCGCTTGCATATGTCTATCTTTTGAAGCAGAGAGTAAATCGTTTACGGCGCTAAAGATCAACAATGTATAATTATACCTCGTCGTGGAAGCGAATGTAATAAAGTATGAGGGTTGAAAAGGACAGCAGTTCGATAGGGACTGTGGTGGGATGGTCAGGAGAAACAGCAGTGCCTAGCTAAAGAATCTTGCGGTCTGTTATGTGCCTATTTCGCAACGATGCTTACTCGCCTTAAGTCCTATTAGAATGGTCTGCTTTTTGACACAATATGTATCGTCTGAACAAACGTTCGTTCCCTTTTTAGATTCAATCGAAAACCATGAAAAGTTGTAGGATTAACGTTTTTCGCGTTGAAACAGCTGACAAAATTAATATTGCTGTCTAGTTAAGTAACACATATCGAATGGTCGCACCCTATATGTTGACCACTTTGACACGTATAGCTCACGGCATGCACATTCTCTCACTACGAACGTGCCACAACAGGGCACACTGGATGTCATGACGATCGACGTTCTTAGTAGAACTCTACATTACAGGCTTGACGTGCAGTATTTACTGAGAAAAAATCGAGGTTGCCTATAAAAGCCGGATGCAGAATTGCAGCTGTCTGTGCACAGGACTAATTACCCCGAAAGTAGCATTTTATAGTTTCAGATTTTTCACAGTTACGTTCGTGAAAACGTTTTCCCTGCCAATCGAACATAATCATCTCACAACGTGCGCTTGTTTAAGCCATAGTGAAAGCCCCCTGCGTGACGCTCCTTAGTCGCGACCTCGCTTCGTCATGGTGGGCTCCATTCGTTGTTATCACGGATGTAGCACAGCCATTGGGCAATTTTAAGCCTGCAGGCGCTTCATAGGCTTATTTCAAAAGTTTAGTATGCGGAAATCAGGATCTGGAGAGGCCTGAGAGCTGCGTGTCATTTTCCCAACTAAGAACAGTCATAATCCGAAATCTCTGGCGTTCGAAATCTCTGCAATTCCACTCGTATTTGAGAAACCTGTAAAGCAGTTTTTTATTTGTATAATCCCCTAACGCCAAAAGCTCCAGTTTTTATACTGCTAGCTTTTTTGTAAAACTCGTCCTGTCTGATGTTATCTTATTCTAAAAAGACAGCTAGGAGTCGTAATCAAAGAGCATAATGTACTGCAACGAAGTTTCTTATCTGTATTCGCCATTCCTCTATTGACACGCACAGAGGTAGGAAATGTGCAAGCATGCCTGCACGAGGTTACCTCTTCTTTCTTGCCAAAGAAATACCAGGCATAATTGCTCCGCATAAGCCGAAAAACTCAGAACTATTGATTTGTAAGCTTCTCTTCATACAGCGCAAGTCCACCTACCGCACTAGCAAGTGTGTGCGCTGTTTCCGGCTATGCACCAGTGGTTTATGTTGTGACCCAAATCTTTTGACATTTTAACAAAGCCGAAATGCGCACACTGCGGCGTACAGAGTATCGTTTCTCTGTAGTATGTACACCTTTGCAATTTTTTAATAATATCGCACGAGCGCCGGCCACACGGTGTGTAAGTGCCCTTGTAGCGGCGAGGGTCGGCGGGATCGACGACTGTATGTGCTGGCGTGCAATGCGATTTCTGGCTCGAATGTATTCTGCTGCGCCGTTCACTGCAAACGTGCCTCTCACCGCTACGATACCGCTGACGCGCCGTGCCGTTGGCGCTCGCGTGATTTTATTAAATAATTGCAGGCGTTAGCAAGGCTCTTAAAAATAACAATCCCATATTTCCTGCTGGTTAGGAAATTAGAAGAAAGAAGTGTACAGGGGGAGCGAAGTGATTAAAGACGCAGAACTAAGCAACACAAACGGCGAGGTCCTTTAGCACGTACTTGCAACTTCATCCGACTAAGACAATAGATGATAAAGCATGTTTTTTTTTTATACCTTGGGAGAGTGACATTCATTGCGCAGAAAGTGATGCTATAATTACGAGTTTCTGACAGTACGTCATTGCTGTCATATCATCGGCATGTTCCGCTCATCCTGTATATATATATATATATATATATATATATATATAAGTTAAGCTATATATATCTGAACTTTTGTCAAGAAAAATGGCAAGATCGAAAGACAATTTTGTCAGTCCAAGTTTTGGTCGCATTAACGATTTAGTTGTTTTCTGTGATTGCTTATATTAGCACCGGGTGATCTGAGCGTAGTTTAAGTATTAGTGTACTTTATTATTGCCACATTCCGGAATGCAGCTTTAAAGGTCAAGGTGACACCAACCTTCTGTTCTTGAATTAGTGCGACGTAATAGCGCAAAAGGCGTATCACGACTTGAAATAGACACGATAGCCGCAGCAGGCCTGCTTAAGTATATCATGACAAGTTTGCAGCGCTGCAAATATGTCGCATAACTGAGGCAACGAACAGCTTTTTGCCGTAATATCAGCTCTTCAAATCGGGCGGATGAATATATGCATTCACACATATTAATAGTTAATACGAATACATGCAGCAGCGGATTAGCATATGCAGAAATTTTTAATTGCTTATACAAAAGCTTACAGCACACGAGTATTCAGATTACGCACTGCACGCTCTTGTGTCGTCATTTCTTAATCTTTCCGCATGGCATGCAGTTTGCCCATACCATGTTTTGTCATTCTTTCTTACAGCTGACGCTGTCCAATAACAGCAGCAGCTCCTGACGCTTTTCTAACCATAACCAAACACTCAATCGTAATCCCTCCCACCTTCACCCCTCTGCATTTTAGCTTCTACTCTCTCTTTTGTTCCTATTGGCGCAAGACTTAAAGCAACGTGCATTATTATATCATTGCTGGTGGTAAATTTGGCGATTGCTCCAATTCATGTCATTTAGTTTGCAACTGCGACAGCAGTTTACAAGAACAAACACCATTAAAAGAAAGTAATGTTTCCCCTCTCCTCCATTTCAACCCTTTTCCTCACAATGCACGCTATCTATATAGATAGCCTGAAGTAATATTATAAAGTTGTCAATCTCCTTGTAACACTAAGAGCGGATGGTGTAAGAGATAAAAGGAATTTTATATACATCATGAAAGCCAAATCAAGCTTTGTCGATTGTCTTGAACTCATGCTTAAAATGAAAAAAAAAATAACAACGCGTTTTTAACGAGCAGTTGAAACTTCTTACAGACCAAAGGTTCTTCCTAGTTTTGGTAAAAAGGCAAAGCCATATTACATCCGTGTTTTACATTACTAAACTGCCTGCTGAATATGAAATGAAATCTATTCAAATATTACGAAGATTTATGAGTGACTGGGTTTTAAACTGCAACTGGCTAAAAGAATGGAAACCTACTGAGTTATGCCATTTTTACGGGCGGTGTTTCTATTGGTGTTCACTGACATCTTTTTCTTTCTTTTTGGCGGGGTGGGGGGTATGTATCGCGTAGGCTTTAAAACATAGATGGTTATTATATTGGTAGCATGGTTTAGTGTGCGTTATATATTAATGAAACTTTACAAGATGAACCTGTATTCGCCGTGGTGGCCTAGTGGCTTTGTTGTTGCACTGCTAAGCCCAAGGGCTCGTGATGAAATCCCGGCCGCGGCGGCAACATTTCGATGGGGGCGAAATGCAAAAACGCCCGAGTACCGTGCAATGGGTGCACGTTAAAGTACCCCAGGCGGACAAAATTAATACGGGACCTCGTAGTTATGAAACAACGCGGAAACGGTTCTGCAGTTTATGAAGGGCACGATATTGGGCCTAACATTGCGAATAATGACACTTCTATTTGGACAGCTTATTGCTAGAGTTCAAGCGCCGAGTATAGCTTCTTAAATTATTTGAATGATGACGCACTGAATGACAAAACTGTAGATTTTATGTTTAACAATCTCTTGCTAAAACGCAGCGCTGGGGAGGAGCAGTGGCCGACACTATTATTTTCCTCCTCCTCCTTTGGTGTTCCGGCTTATACGTCGTCACATTCATTACACTTTTTTTTTCTAGCAGTTTAATTTTTATGCGATTTGGACGGCAGAATTCATTTAGTTACGTAACAGCAATGGGGAAAGGGCAGAACAATCCAAAGATTGGACATTATTTTAGATTAGCTCCAGTCAGCGTTTAAATGAACGTTCACAGACTGTTTTTCATCGCCATTTCCTAATTTTGATGCCTCTTAATGGATTCACCAATCGCCTAAGTGGTTTTAACAAAATATTATCTACAGCGTGTAGCTCTAGCTAAGTCATACGAGATGGCTATTTGAAATGTCTTTCCCTAAAACATTCCTCTGTATAAGCGTCTTTCTGGATAATCCATGCCGCTTTATTTGTCTGTGTTGATTCTGACTCTTATAATACTTACTGTCCCGACCTAATCTTGCCTAATCTCTCTGCTTGCCTAAATTTGCAGAGAGCGCTTTTCATTTCACTAATAAGTGTAATGCATGTTAAATGGAGTACCGTATAAGTCTGTAGTTCATTGGTGCACTCATCCCCAGGCTACTACACAGTACCCATACGATTTAATCTGGCCTAAACTCTCTGCTAACCTAGATTAGCAGAAACCGCTTTCTATTTTATTGATAACCATAATGCCCGGTAAATGAAGTACCGTCTAAGGCGATATTTTGTTCTTGTACTGATCCCCATGGGTCCATACTTATAAAATTTATCTTACGTAAGGTCCTTTCCCGAGTTACCGGCTTTCAGACGCAAGCAGCTCGCGATGGTCATCAGCGCGTTAACCCGACGAATGCCCTACTCACAGCCCATCGCGCACAGCAGCTATGCTAGGCGTTTACGCTTGTACAAAAGGTAGGTCTTTTACATGCCGTGAGTTCTTCGTTATTGATTACGTAGGCTTCCTGCATGTGGGAATCGCGCGTTTGATTTTTCGTATTTGCTTGCATTAGACAAGCGTATTAGGCCTTTAAACATACGTTTTTTCTTTTTCTTCTCGTATTGAACACCCTCGGGTTTTCTGGCTGGATGCTTCTGATTCCCAATGGTGCTAATGCTGCTGAACTCTTGGTGTTTAAGGCATAAATTAAATAGCATCATCAATCAGTCAATAGATTATTTATAGCATAAATCGATTAGAGAATTTTATTTTCACCGAGAATTTACCCTGATATCTGGTGGCCAGAAAAAAAAAACGTATCATCAGAGGTTGACAGGTACACCGCAACCAGTAAGCATGGGGAACAGGGCACAACACTATAATAATCTTCAACGTAACATTGGCAGCTGGCGAATAAATACTACCCGCAAATATTTTGTAGCAAATGTTCAGACATTCCCGCTAATTCGTCTCACAATCGACACGCCGCAAGCACGCATATGCAGTACGACCGATATGACGTGATTCGTATTTTACTTGCAAATGTATTAAGTGCCCGACCTGAATCCCGTTGCCTTCTCCCCCCCCCCCCCCCCCCCCCACACACACACACACACACGTAATGTCGACTACGCGTTCCCTGCATAATGCAATGAGTGAGTTTTCATTCAGCTCTGTAATAAGAAAGCGTTGCAGCATGGCGACTTGAATTACAAACAATCAGGTCGTTTCTCAAAGTATTTACACTTCTACAAAACAGAATTCCTCAAACTTGAACAGTCATCAATGTGGTTTTATGCATATCCTATAAACGCATCCCTTATTTAATGAGACTTATTTTGATTGTGCCGTAATGTAAGTTTGCTGAGGTGCCGCAGCATACCATACCATGTGCCCGGACTGCTACAAAAGAAACATAGAAACCGCGTGCATTTGGTACAAAAACAAACAAACATAGATACACTTTTTAACATGCTGGCACGATCACATGTCTCTTTTAATGTGCACGCGATGAACTTACGATAGGAGCAGCCACACGCAGACCAATAAACAATCTCGCGCCTCCTCCCCCCCCCCCCCCCCCCCCCCAAACAATAAAAGCGATAAGGAAAGTGCACCAGAAGACACACGCCATCGCCCACGAAATGATTTCGCCCGCTTTCCACTCGCTCTTCTGTGTTTTCGCGGCAGCATTCGCATCAAATGTCGCTCCCCGTCCCTGGCGCTTAATTGTTTCATCCATGGCGCGACGCCGCAATGGGACGCCATGACTGGATAGCGAAGCCATTATGCAGGGAGAGTTAACGACCTCGGCGACCGCGTTGCACGAAAAAGATACACGCCCGCATCGCGGAAGAATACATTGTTGTAACAGCAAGTGCTTTTCAACTTAGAGGGTAAGAAAAAATGACAAACTAAAACTGCGGGGAAAAAAAAAACGTTCCGGGCTGCTAGAGGCACGTAGCTATAGAAATCGCGAGATGACGACAAATGGAGAACAAGCTGTGGATTTATGTGATATTAGACCTAATATTTTAAGTGGAGCTGACAGGGACATCGATATACAGACTTCTTGGTCGACGACCATCAAATAGGCTAAGCATATCGGAGGAAATCAGCGCTATATTTATGGCACACGTGCATGCTTTAGCCACTGGCCCAAATAATTGGAGAACATACTACGTGCATGTCATATCGATGGGCACAATAAACTAGCTATAACACATGTAACTCTATAACAATGGGATACCACATGTGCATCTCCGTCAAAAGGCCAAATTGAACTGAATTACGAAGTTTTACGCGCACGCAGAACACCGTATACACGAACGTTTTCCCAAAATATCTCCACTAAAATGCAATCGCCGTGCCCAAAAATCAAGGCCCTCGACCTCGTGTTCAGCAGCACGACACCCCAGCCACTGAGTCACCGCCACCGGGGCTCACATCAGTGTAATAACATAGATGCTAAGCTGAAGAAAACTAGAAAACATCAGGGTATGCGGAGCAAACAGCACGTGGCTAGACTCTTCATTCACGCATAAAAAAAAGAAAAAAAAAGCTCGTGATACTGGAGACATTATTATGCTATATATATATATATATATATATATATATATATATATATATATATATATTGGCAAGTGTACTACACAAGTTAGCACTCAGACGTTGCACGATTCGGCAACTCAAATAAGTCCACGACGAAAACAACATTCGACAAGCTCAAAGTAGCTATATAGCTACAATATATTAATAGTGAAAAGCAGTAGACCATTCAAACAACAAAAACAAATAGTTTTACTTGCGGTGACGAAAATAAAATGTGAGAAAAGCTATCAAACAATCATTAGCATTTCAAATGCTGGGGGATTTAGTTTAGATGCCTTAACCTGGGCTTCTACATGCCTAACAATGCAAAGCTAGAACTCGCGTAAGGATGGGCATTTGCAGACACTCACAGGCCAGAGTGTCCTTCACTACCAGCGAAACAAAGAAAAGAATGAGAGAGAGAGAGATGTCGACGGCAAAGAGGCACAAGCGATGCAGCGCCAATGCATGCCAACTCCACAGAATGTCACCGGGCATCCATTGTTGACGACCGTGCTAATTGTATGAGCCTCGCTTGACGTCGTGGCAGGAAGCAGCGTGCATGCGCGGGAGCAGTTCACAAGAGGTACCGGGGCTCCGAACGAATGTTACGGGTTAGTAAGGCCCATTGTACGAAACGGCCGATGGCTTAGGCAGAGTGGAGGAATGCGATTCTCTACGCTGATGCTCAATATCGTATAACGTGCAGGGCACGCTCGGAAACTTTCGATTTTTTCACTCACTGTCTTTCTCTCTCTCGCTCTCTATTTTATTAGCTCACTTAATTATAGGCTTGCTCTGTTTTGTTCACGGATAGCGACCGTGATGCACAGAACTTAACTCTGCGCGAAATGATGGCATAAAAGCGCCAACTACAGTTTCAAGCATTCGCTCTTCTCGCGTCACGCTAAAGCATAGAAAAAAAAAAATCTTTTTCCCACGTGTCATTTACTTCTCAGTCTCTCATGCTTGGCTGGGAGGTGTATTGATTTCGCCTCTCTCCGGTAGGCTTTCATAGTAGACTGACGTCAGGCCTTTCGTCGTCTCCTACTTGACTGTTTTCCTCCGCGTCCTGTCGAGCCTTTCAGACTGGCCCTTCTCTCTCCACTGCAGCCATGACTAACGAGTGGCGCGTCTGCCCGGAAGTGGGCGATGAAGCATCCGCCCCCTTATGCCTCTTTCCGGCCGCTGCCCGTAATTGTTGGAGGCTTTCTCAATGGCACAACCGGTCAGTCCTTGCAGCGAGAGCACGCTTCACGAGAGAAGCTTCGCTAAATTCTTTGTGTTGTGTGCGTAGAAGGCAGATGTGTAAAGCGATCATGAGAAAGAAACTTTCGCGGGCTGTGGTTGCTCTAATTGTTTAAATGATATTAAACTATAGAGAATAAGTGAGCCTATGTCTGGTCGGATTTTGCGGAAATACCCAAGGTGCATGAAGACCTATGAAAGAAAAAAAATGGTCATTCACCTGCAGCGTAGCGCGAAGGATTTCAGCTTCGCTAATTGATGTAGCTACGTGAAAACATTGTAGCTACAAGGAAAGCTTTCTTTGTAGCTATATACAAAAAAAAACAATAGTTTCGTTTGTAGCTTTCTGCTATGCTCTAGGATGGATGACAATTTATCCCTTTTATTAACCGCCGTATAATGCAGCCGGCTAGTCCTCTTCGCGCAATAGCTATAATGTTATGAAATGACATTATGAAATAACATAAAATATATTCTAATAACAGAAGAAACATCATGGGTTAGGAAAGTTTAGAGCGGGGTTAGAGTAAATGAAGTCCGCATGTAGTTCTATGGGCACTGAAGCATACAGAGACAAAATTAGAAGATAATTTGTACTATATATTATGGGGAGTCTTGATATATACACGTATACCGAGTTCCGGACGCGTACAACACGCCGCGGTGCGGTCCTAGGTAGAACGGCGCACAAATGAAGAAATGCAGGTGGTATAACACACGCATATAGACACACAACAGTCAAAAGTTGGCTTTATCACACGAGGCGCACAAAGAATATAACACACGTCTTAGCGAATGAGTTCATATAAATACGAATGGCAGAAACGGACTGCGCTGACATATTAACATTCGTGCTATAAAACAAGTTCAAAACTTCATTCATTTGAAACCAGTTATGTTTGTGTAAAGGAGAGCACTCGTTAATAAACGAAGTATTATACAAAAAAAGACAACGAGATTTGACCCTGACCCTTCTGATCTCGGTTTCTAACCAAAGAAAAAAACAGATAGGTAATTTTTCCAGCAACGTATAGATGGGTTCTTACATGTACTTCACTAGTTTTCGTTTGCCTTTACACTGCTTTATTTTTTCGTGAATGTACATCAATGTGCCTACGAATACTTCTTAACTGTTGCGTTAATGAGTCCTGTCAATATGCTTGTATCTCTCGCATAGTTACCAACGAAAAAGAAATAATATTGTCATTAACTCCGCTTGTAAGGGATCGACTGACAAGAGTGTCACAGTCGTACGCAAGAAGTGGCAGCTGACGCAGTCCAGAGACCCTTGGCCGTGTGTCTCACTCCTGCAACGCAATCTTGATTAATAAGTAGGCTGGCCTTTGGTCAAAAACCACTTCTGTCAGCTGACGCACCTCGCATCATTACCCGCTAATTGATGTCTTTTTTTCAACGCACCGCCGGCCATACTACTTCATCACTGCAGAAGCGTTTGAAGGAAAATGAAATTTCAGCGCTTCATTATCATGGTCATAATAATTAACGTTGCTATCATTAACTGATTTTAGGCCCACTGTGGAATGCGTCGGCGTCCCTCCCAAATGTCGAATAATCCCTTTCCTAACACATAAATCTTGTTTAATAAAGCTTCTGTGCTTACCTTTGTTGTGACAGGTATACCTATAGCTTAACCAAGATTGAAGGAGCACCGTTACACACATTAAGCTTTATAAATTATATACTGTGGGCAATACTCTTACTCGGTGCAATTGGCGAAGTTATTGAGAGACGGAAGACATAATGGAAGGAACGCGTGTATTTACAAAGAACCCAATATCTAAATAGACTTTGCCCCAAGAAGGACTACAGACAATGAAAATGGGGCAAAGCGATACTTCTGTCTTCCTTCTCGCGTTTCCTTGTCTGCGCTAAATTATTATGAATGCGCACCAACTTGCGCTTCAAAGTATCTGAACTTCTAAGTAATATTTTGTAACAGCGTCGAGGCAAATTCTAATGGATTGGGCATGTTAATGACGTGCGCAGTTCCCGTATACGGTGATCCGTCTAACTCGGTGTTCTCGTTTTTTTTTTTCCAGCAAGCTTATGTCTATTCGCTTCAGCGCAAAGGACCGCGAACAGACGTGCACATAATTAATCTTACTTTCGATAAAGAATGCTTTTACGATTTGCATTGCTGTGTTCGCTGAGCGCTGCCGAAATTTCGGTTCCATCTAACTTCCCGCTTTCGTACGTTAGGTGTTAGCATTATTCATTAGTATATATGGGGGCGTTCTCAAATACTCCCACCTTGCTCCGTCCCCTTTAAATGTCATTTACTTGATTGATTGAACGAATGAGGAAGTTTAAGGTCACCGAGTTAATATGTAACTTCGCTAGAAACGTATTGGACATGTTTCCTCAAAACAATCTGCCTAACGTAAAGCCCCATTGGAATGCAGTGCATATGAAATTTGTAATCTCCAAAAGCTCATATTTTCGGTTCTATGGTGTATTCCCTAATGTTTAGGTCTCACTAAATACAATCACATTCTTACAAGAATGTGATTTTCTAGACTCGTTATACTCTGACATCGTATCGATCACCGGAGGCAGTCTTAACTTTCAAACATTTTATCCTAATGAGCGCTCGCTATAATTGTCCTTTATAATGTGGTCTTATATTTCTTGCACAACAAGTGATTAAAAAACATGACCACCGTTAATGGATTTTAATAACCACAAAGTTGCACCTGTGTCGAGAACGTCGCTGAGCTAATTGGTATTTATGTTCCTGTTTAAGATGCCACGTGCTGCGCATGACGTGGATGAATAATAATCTCTGCAGGGAGCAACACCACAAGAAGAAAAAAAGAAAGATAAAAAATTAAACAAACTACAAGGTTACTGTGAATTCAGAAAAATAAAAGCATAATAAGCGCCCGCTAAGCTCAGACGGTCGTAATGGGGCAGCATCTGTCTTCTCGGCCAGCCGTGTCCTGTTGCCGTCATGGCGTTGCCCCTGGAGGTCATGCATGCGATGTGGATCGCCGCCATAGCCGTGCATTTGCCAGCCAGACACGATTGCCTCACGGAAAGGGCAGCTGTCGACAGCGGCAGGAAAGTGGACGCATTTCCGCATCGGCCACCCGTAGGTGACACATGACACTCGTCTCCTGCCATGACGTTTCTACTCTGGCGAAATCAGCCGAACGTGGAGGTACCCGTGGCCTGCGCCCTACACTTAAGCCGGTTACTCGCGTCCTTATTTGCCGAAATTAGCCGAAATAAGCAATATTTCTTTTTCTGCCTTCTCTGGTTTCTCGGATCAGGAATTCCGACCAACAAGGTAAAAAAAAAATTGCCTACAAAACAGTATGACACATCAAAACTTGGTCGCCCTATAGGCGTTCACAAGGCACAAACAGGTCCCTTCATGGTACATTTACGGGTCTCTGATAAGGCCTGATTGATTTGATGATATGGTGGCAAATTTCGTCACCAGCTTTTCTCCAACATTTTATTGTCTATTAAATATACGTAAATTACATGAACGAATGAGCTAATAGGAATATTACTCACGCACACACACGCACACGCACACACGAACGCTTAGCTTCAGCGTGCCTGATTCGATGGGAAATGTAGTGGGTGCGATTAGACATTTGGTACGATGTGTACGTAAGTGTTCAGGCAAAGAAAACAAGCAATAGAAGAATACATTTAAGAGAATATACAAATTAAGAATAAGCAAAAATTGAAAGAAAGTTTTGAGACAATTGCAGAATCAGTGTCGAAATGGTGCGCAAGTACAATATATATGTACTGAAAAGTACGTATATATGTGAGTAAATTACATGTACAGAATTATTATTAAATCTAATGAGTACTGATTGAAAACATAAAAATGAAACAGATATCAATAATCCGAAAGAATGCCTCTATTGACAATATATCAAAAGCCCATCAAACTTGCACATCACTAACGCATACACGTCACTTGGCAAAAGCGGAAACAGACTAAGTAAAAAATGTGCGCTGCTTATATAACAGTTTTGTCACATAAGCTGGGTGAGGCCTACCCATAAAAGCTGAGCAATAATTGCGCGTCATATCGCAGTGTGATGTTAAGTTAATAATGTTTCATCACTACTAATTATAATTATTCACTTTAGGCTACGTTTCCGAATAACGGACTTGAAACTGGGAAGTAATGAAATCATATTAATTTAGCAGAAACTCTGTGCTTAGCACTAGTTTTTAGCGATATGTCATCGATGGTCGTGTAAACACTAGATTTCTAGATATATCGCAATCAGCCCTCTTAAGTCAAACCTCAATTATAAAGATCGTAGCTTGAGCAGCGAATATTCACAAAATTACTGACAAGTTTTTATACGAAACTCTTATGTATTGGTAGCGCACTTCCATTAGGATGCCGACCTAAACTTGGTCTCTTTCCTTTCTGCGTAGAAACGTCATAAACGTGCTTTTCTCAGCTTTTTATTCAACTTCTGACTTATACTTGTCTCGCTTTTTTCCGCTTTCCTTCTGTCGCCCGCCACGAAGCATGCCCTAAAAACCCCGAGAGATGATTACCGCAGCTTCCACGTACTCATCGCCGTATTGCGCACCATCCGCGCCATTGGGCTTCGAACGACAGTAAAAAGAAACAAAGAAAAAGAACAGGATAAGACCAATCACACAAAAGCATGGGTAGGAATATTGGGCTTGTGCGCGGCGGCCCCTGCCTTGGTAGGAAATGAAATACGCCGAGCGCTCGAACAGCGGGTAAACCCTGTACCGCAGAAATAATATTCTTCGTGCAGCCCGGTGCTCGGGGACTCATCAACATTCTCGCCCGGCCATGTCTCGTGCCTTGCTTTGTTTATTGCCATCTTTCACCTTTATTTTTCCTGCGGTTGTGTTCTTAGCCCTACATTCTCTTAAGGAGCAGCTTGTTCGCCTGACCTCTATTAACCAACCATCTGACTATGTGGCGTATGGCTTATTTAAACATTTGTTTTGATATATGCTGTTTGATAATGTTCATTCAATGACTACAAGCTGCATGGGAAATAGTTTTTCTTGTTGTTTATAAACTGCGACAATCCGGAAAGTTCGGCTACTGATGAGCCCGCTATCCCAAAAGCATAGCTAACGCAAATACATATTAAAAAGAAAGTGCACAAGGAAACAGTATAAATAGAAAAATAAAAAGTCAGCAACTCTCACACTCGCACGAAGTGAAACTCCCTAAACACAGGTTGTATGTACGTTGGGCTTGTTGGTGCGTCGTATTAAATGCCAATGGCGTAGCGCACCTGCAGTGCTTGTGTGTTTTTATGTCCCTTTGTCCTGTCTTAGATGCGCCACGCCGATGACATTTAACATGACGCGTTTGTGTGGTGATAATAGCACATCAAAGTATGCGGAATGTCAAATGGTGTGACAAAGTCATCATGGGATTGTTGCGAGGCAGATGTTATGTCGCTTAATTACACTGTTCACAAGTAGCTTATGACATCACTGTTCACAAGAAAATCACGCAAAGCATTTCCATCTTCTCCTTGCATATATGGAGAAGACCAGGGGCCGAGCAATTTTTTTACGGAAAAGGGTCCATCTGGGGGGTCCAGATGGCCACGAAGTGTCTCTCGATGTGGGTCTAATTGTGGTGATCGGTGAGGGTATCTTCTACAGAGGTTTCCGCGGTGCCGCAGTGTACACACTCTGAAGAGGGTATTTTCCTTATGCGACATAAAAAGTGGGTTGCGTACGCCACTTCGAGGGCTAAATAATGCAAGAGTGTGTATGAAGGCCGCTATATCTTGATGCTTGGTGAAAAACGTAATAAAAGGCCAATAGTGCACAAGAAAGATATTTTGTCCACTCTTTGAACCACATGGTCTGTGTTAATCTGCGTCTCAGTGTCTCGTCCATCGCCCGGCTGTATTCAACCAAACTGAAAAAACACCGGCTTTTGAGGTGCAGCAGTGTCAAGGTTTAGACACATTGAACTAAGTTTCACACAAGTTCGTGGTGAATTTTAATGGCGGCCTTAAAATTATTTAAAGGATGAGTCTATTCTCCCGGCAGCCGGTAGAATTTCTGAAACGAATTTCTCCCGACACTCACCTCCTACTGGCGCTTGGAAGTCACATGACAAACTGCCAGGAAAAACTGCGGGGAAAACGGCCGGCAGCTGCGCCCTAACCTAACCTAACATAACATAACATAAACTAACATCACCTAATCTAACCTAAAATAACATAACCTACACTAATCTCACCTAATCTAACCTAACATGACCTAACATAACCTACCCTAACCTTCCGAGAGCCAATAGGAGGTGATTGCCGGCAGAAATTCATTGCAGAAATTCTGCCGGCTGTCAGGATAATGCGGACTGCCTTATTTAAACTCTGGGGTTCCGCGCGGCAAAATCACGATCCGATCATGGGGCCTGCCGTAGTGGGGGATTCCGAATTAAATTACACCAGCTGGCATTCTTAAACGTGCACCTAAATTTAAGTATGGGAGAACGTATAGAACACGTTCTGCTGTACTAAGTTTGAAAAGCAAAGACGGCTGTGAGGGTAACGTTGACAACCCCTGATAATCGTTCTGTAACCATAGGGAAGTTGCTTGGGCCATGGAATAACGCGTAGTGACAGCGACCGACAATGAAATCTTTAATAACCTTCTTTAGTGAAAGTGGCATTGCAACTATGTATTTACACGTTGTGTGTTCTAGTGTGTTATGTCGCAGAATTCTGTGTGGGTCACAGATTGATTAGGGTGCCGCTTTCTTTTCTATATTGACTGTTGTTTTTAAGCATGTTTACGAAATGTGCTTCATATTATCACCTCCTATTATCCTCACTTGCTCATTAGACAATCTATTGTGTGTGGTTACTGTGTGAACTTGTCTCACTTTATGACTGACTGAATAAACTTTATTAAAACCAGCAAGAGGTGGTGGCTGGGCCTAGGCCTCCCACGTGGGGACGTCGAGGTGTTGCCTCTTCGCCGCCTCGCAGGCTTGCTGGGTCGCCCATAGTTGGTCGTCGAGGTTGGAGCTACGCAGGGCAGCGTGCCATCTCGACGAGAGGGTCGTGGGATTAGTGTCGGGGTATTGTTGTGTACAGTCCCAAAGCATGTGTGTAAGTGTGGCTGGCTGTGTCTTGCAGATATGGCACGTGGAATTGGGGTAAATGTCTGGGTAAATCTTGTTGTAAAGGTGTAACGAGGGGTAAGTGTTGGTTTGTAGCAGGCGGAAAGTTGTAGCCTGCGCTCGGGATAGCTTGCTGTGCGGGCCGGGGAAAGTCCTACGCTCTAAGTAGAAGGATTTCACTACATCATTGTAGCGTGTCAGGCGATCCCTACCGGTGGGGGCAGCCTCCACGTCTCCCGCGCGGTAAACGAGCCCTCGCGCTAGGGAGTGGGTAACCTCGTTGAGGTTGGGGAGGTGCGGGTGGACGGTGCCTACATGAGCTGGGAACCAGACGAGTGTAACCTGATGGTCGGTTGAGCGGGGTGCTTGTTGCAAGATGCGCAAGGCTTGGTGGGAGATACGGCCGTTGATGTAGCGTTGATTCCCGCTCCGCCGTCTCACTTATGTTTTTTTTTAATTTGTTTCTTCTACCACCTTTTATTCCATTTACCCCTTTCCCCAGCAGAGGGTAGCCAGCCGGTACTTACACTAACTGACCTCCCCGTTTTTCCTTCCCTTTTGTCTCTATTTATTGTTTGTGGAGAAGCCGGTGACACAACAATAGATAACATTTCCAATGTCATCAGAATAAATAACTCACTCGGTCAGAGTACATGAGCGCATGAGCGTTCTTGCATTTCGCCCCCATCAAAAATGGGCCGCCACGGCTGCAATTGAACTCACGACTTATACCACAGCGGACATAAGAGCTTTGGCGAAAGGATAATCATCCAAAGCTAACGTGAGCCTACCTCGCGTTCTACACCCAACCTCACAAATTAAAAGGCTGTCTAATTCGGAAACTGCATTTCTTTTACAATGCGCGGCAGTGGAGTATGCTGCGTTATAATTTCAAACAGTTCTTCAGCTACAATTTACCAACCGACGCAACGCGCAGGTCTTTATTGAATGTCCTTGTAGGTTTTTAAAAATCGAACATTGAGACGTTATTTGGCAGTCGTTATTTTTCGGGTGAAAATAAGGAGCATCTTATGCGTGATATGGAGGCAAAGTTCAGAGTGTGCACATAAAGTGTGGCATTTGCAGCAAATTACTTATGCAGGCATTCCGGAGAGTTATCGACGTATTTTACGAATGCGGCACAATATATCCCGCTGTCTTAGAACTATTTAACTGCTAGCGACATCAGATTTAGGGAAAATCGGAGGGGAGGGGGGGGGGGGAGACCCAATTAAATGCATCCAAAGGGAAATGCGTGTGAAGGTATTACAGCCTTTGTAAAAGCTTCCCTCAGCCAGTGCTCGAAAGCGTTATACGGTAGTTACCCGCTATAGGAGGGTTGCACTCTACGTCATCCGCTTGGGGCGCTAGCGGCGTCCGCGGCTGCCGCCATGTTTGAGGTCGGCATTCCGTTGGCCGTTTCGCGGCGGCGAGCGGCGGCGAGCGGTTGTGCCCCTGGTATATGTCTCGGCGGTCAAAACAATGTGATTTAGTGCCTACGCGCATGACCTCCGGGGGCCGGAGAAAATTCGTTATGAGCAAAAAGTTCATTTCTTGCGGCGGCGTCGACTCATATATGACTACGACGCCAACGTAGCAGTGTGCGACGGGATCCTTCTTCCGCGTGTAGAGTTAATTTCACGGACATAAAAGACTACCTCGTTCACGGCACAGGTTTCGTGATCAGGGACGAACTAAATGCCTACAAATCGATGGAGGCCCACATCAATGTCACAAGTGGATGGGTGCAACAGCCACGGATGAGGGACCTCGGAGACGGCCGCCGCGTCGTCGTCCGGATCAGTTTCGGCCATTGCGCACAAAGGGCGTCCTGCGAAACGCAACCAGCAGCGATTTCACTGCTAATATGCTTAGCGGACTACTTTCTCAACCAACTAGCGACGTAGCCCGCGCTCGTCTACCGACGTGTAAACAGTCGGTAACACGCCGCAGCTTTACACAGCACCTACCTAGAGCAAAACCGCTCCGTCAAATCTTGCATATGTTCTGCAAACTCAACGAAAATAAAGTATTTGCCACACAAGCGATAGTGATTTATCGAACTGTCGAAGTCTGTAGTTATTAGTGTACTGCTAATGGGTTTAACCGATTGTTTCTTGAGCAGCAGCCTGCGACGTAGCGGTCGCCCGTACGTAAACAAAGGCACGCCGCGAAAACTATAGCGTTTCACGGCAGTTTTAAGCAAAAGCCGACCGCTTTGATATTGCTCGAAAACATACCGGAAATGAAGTGTTTGCCGCACACGCGGTAGTGGGTCGCAGAGTTGTCCAAGTCTCTTCGATTGATACGCCGGAGCCACTCCGCTCTTCATCGCTCTGGGACCTCTTTCGTATACTTGCATTGATTGACGATGACTTTTGGGATGGAGAAAAAGCCGACATCGGAGGTGTTCTGGTCTCCGGGCTTCTTTTTGGTGTGGTTGTTGCAACCAAACACGGCACAGTTCACCATTTTCACTGAAGCCTTACCTCAACTCCCGTGCTATCGTACTTCGCTTTCCCCGCGCATTCGTTCGTCCGGTTGCCGGGCGACCGGAATCATGGCGGAGCAGTCGTTTCGACGCTGGCGCCATCTCGGGGGCGCCGCCCTGCGAAACCCTCCTATACTTCTTAGTGTCTCGAAATAACCTTACAACACGCTGAATTTGCATTTCGCAAAAATTTGCGGAACATTATGAGGAATGTGTTCGTTTTGTGAATTTTTGTAATAAGCTGCCTTTCCTCTTCTCTTAATCTTTCTCTCTTTCTTTCTTTCGTTCTTTCTTTCTTCCTTTGTTTTTCTCTTTCGTTCGTTCTTTCTTCTTTCGGTTGAAATTACTGTTTGAAAAAACCTTTGTAACTCCAATGTTCTTCTGCCTAGTTTCGGAACATGTCGGTTGGAAAGACTGATAGCTACCGAAACAAAATATTCCGTGAAGCAGGAATATTTTGTGCTATTTCTGTGTCAAACAACGCGATCATAAAGTATCAATTAATTAATAAACGATATATGTATGATAGTGTTCTTTGCTACGTTGTTGACCGATATCCTGAAGTCTCTCAGCCTGCTGCTTATATTGTGGGCTTTGTGAGCTTTCGCCAACAGTCTGCTCTTTGACTTAACGAGCGCACGTGAACGTCGTGGTACGCACGTCGACAAAGCGTTGATTTTAAACTGAGAACCCATGAAATACAAAAAAGTTTGAAAAAATTAACCATTAATTACATGCAGGGAAAGCTTCTATAAACAATTTTTAAAAAGCCTGTGTTACTATGTTCTGTTTCTTTTTGTTTGTCTATCGTGATCTCTCGGCAACAGCGAAAATTAAAAAAAAACACACAGTAAGTATGCAAAGTATTGATAGCTTTCACGGGACGTCAAGCACCCACCTTATCAACGTGTCGGTGCACCAACATGGCGACTACGTGCACTTCAGTCGAATCCATCTTATTGAAATCTTTCACGTGACGTTACGGACCCAGCTTATCATCGTGTCGGTGCGCCAACATGGCGGCTACAATGACGTCAGTGCAAGCCATTTACAGAGAGAAAGAATTACGGCCGAACTCATCTCAAGATGGCAGTCGATGGTAATGCGAATAGCAATCGATCAATGCAGCGACAGGCCATATCCTGTGAAGTCTCGTTTATTTAACATTTGTAGTGGTAATTCTGAGCCTTTCGATGCAAATACTCCGATATCATCTCATTTTGCTACGGCACTCGCTGGCCAAGGTCGCCCATGAGCATGGGGGCATGACGACAACTGTATACCGATGCAGTCACGATGTTATGATGATGAAGCAATGACGTCGATCTAATGACAAATGCGTATAAGTACGACGGCCCGACGACAGTGAGAGGTCGATTTTTAAATTACGACGATAGTATAACGACGATGACTTCACGACGCTGACATCAGGACGATGAAATGACGACGACTGTATAACGAAGATGACATTTCGACGACGCTTTGCACCACAACCGGACGAAGCGTGAATGACGACAATGGTGCATCCAAGACCTCATGACGGCGACAGTATGAGAACGGATGCGTCATAGCGTGTCTGCGACGACGACTCAACGACGACGACTCAGCGACGACGACTCAGCGACGACGATGGCATCACAACGGTGGCACAATCACGATTGAATGACGACATTATGTTTGCGATAGAATGACGAACAAGGAATGATATCAGTAGGTCGACAAAGGGGGCGATGTGACAACGGCATGTCCACAATGGGATGACGTTATTGAAGTGATAACGATGGTGAAACGACAGCTTGACGATTATAGCATGAGGACAACGATATGACGATGGCGACGTGACGAGAGTCAGATGTCAAACTTACAATTATGACAATGGAACGACCGCGACGGCATAGCAACGATGGTAGGACAGCGAATGCATGACGACGATACAGTGACGACGATGCAGTGACGACGATGCAGTGACGACGATGCAGTGACGACGATGCAGTGACGAAGATGTCATGACGAAGATGTCATGACAATGGCATGAGGACTATAGGATGACGACGAGTGCATGATGACAGTGGCATGACGATGAGTGCATCACGAAACCGGTATGACGACAATGGTATGAAGACGATGGCATGACGAGTGTAAGATCACGGATATCACACAGGGCAAAGACGGGTTGTACCTGTAAAGTTCCCGCGTTAGATAAAACACTACCGCTAACATCTTCCTCATCAGTCTATTTGAAAAGCATTCGTCCCCAACAGGAAAAATTTCCATCCCACACACTAAACATTTCAACACCTTTATTGGTACATAAAGAGTGTTTGTCGCTCGACTAACACTCTCACAATTAAAGAGTAAAATCAAATTTATGATTGGAACAAATTAAGTTCTATTTTGGTGACTTTTTGCTGGCAAGCAAACAATATGATAGCTGTGACAAAGGAGATAAAAACTGCATGAAAACATCTATCGATGGAAAAATCTCAAGCCAAATATTGTGGATCGCACCTGGTGATCAGAATTAATACTGCATGGTTTTCAACTATGTGGCGTGTGGCTTATGTCACCACGGGTACATATATATATATATATATATATATATATATATATATAAATCTTGGCGCATGCCGTCACATATGCGCCATCTGCTGTGGCCCGTACACGCTTGGGGGTTGGAAGATGAGAACGTTTTTCTTTTGGTCTGGTTCCGGTAAAGGCATGGACTTCTGAGTGTCTCTGTTGTTTCGCCCGCGACATTACTGGTGGAGGTGCTGGGTAAATGCATATATATATATATATATATATATATATATATATATATATATATAAAGAGAGCGAGTTTGAGTTTGCTGTCCTGTGCAATAAACGTTTTACAGCTTTATGGTTGTTGGACATAAGACCAGCCAGCAATGTAATTGGTTTAAAAAGTTTAAGAACCCATTGATCACGAATAAACTGTTTCGAGTTCCTCGACTCCATGCTAGTTTCTTCTCGTTTCCTGGTCGCTGCCGTTGCCGACTACATCTTTCTCTTGACACCCATTTTATTATTCCTATAGACCATCTGCCTTCACATGACATGCTCTTTACGCGGACTTAACAGCGACAATGCTAACCTCCACAGATGAATCAAAAGCGCATACGTCATCTGCGAAAAAGTGTCAGCCGTTGGACAGGACATAACACAGCTTCAGGCCGGCTGTCTTTAGTGGGTGCCGTAAGTGGCCAAGTCGTGGGAAGCCAGCGAATTCAGTTGGCGATGTAGCGAAAATTATCTAGGTGCCTAGCCTGAGGGGGACCCGCGTATAACATCGACACCTGTTCAGTAGGTGGGCTTAATTGCCGATGAAGGCAAGCTTGCTCATAAAACGGCATCGCTTTCCCTTGGTGACCTACAAAAAATATCCAGAAGGAAACAATTAGCGCACGTACGGTAGGCATCGTAATAAGAGGCACAGAAGGTGAAAAAATAAAAAGAAAATATGGTGGCGTAGGTGTCAGTAGGCGTTCAGAACAACATTATTACAAACGGAGATACAAAACCTTTTCTTGTTTGTTATTATTTTCTATTTGAGACAAAAGATCTAACGTTTTCTGTCTGTGGCTGGCAAAAGCGCAATGTTTAACAAATCTGTGTGGCACGTTGCTTTTGTGTACCCATCACGTGATTCTGGTATGCGGCTGGACCTTTTAATCGTTTCTTCGCAAAGAGCTGTGCATATGTCTGAGAAACTGTGCGTATATCTGAAAAACTGCCTAATGCGCAGCTCATAAAGGAGCGAATGTGATCGTATGAAGTATTCATAAAGGGTAGCGAAAAACGTGCCGTAGGATACAAAGCCATGTCAATCATCACACCGTACCCTCGGTGAAAGGCTTAAGCATTTCCCTGGTATCCGGTAACATTGAAGAGCGTCTACTTTTCTATTAATATTTTTTGTCGCTCAATCCATATTTCAGCGTATGTTATTTATATCCGTGGGGGAGAGAAGTGCGTGTGCAGAAACTCAATAAAGGTCAAACTATACATTGGCCTAACTCAGCTTCCCAGGGAACAAGATGTCATTGATTGGAGTAAGACATTACAAGTTTCGCTCATGAGTAAGGGGATCATCCGGAAAGATCTTACAAAAAAGAATGAACTTTCTGGTTTCATCGAATGATGTGAAAACATGTCGTGCATCACCGAAATATGGCACAGGAGGAGGGAAAGAAATTGTAAAAGATTAAGAAAAAAATGCATGGGACATTTCACTGTGTGACCAGCGAAGCTGTTTAGCGCACGACACAGAAGTGACACAGAATTTTGAACAAAGGTGCGAACATATTACTGTCCTGATCGGTGCTCATTGTGATAAGTACGCACACACATTCGCGTATCTCCTCTATTGTTATATCTGTGAGTCACGTAAGACGGACATACCCCCTTAAGCAATGGCTCATACCCCCGTAAACACGGCCTCCTCATTACGACAACAGAAGAGAAGAGAGATTCTATGCTGGAATGGATTAGTGGCAATGGAGCCAGCTATGGAAGAAGACTGATGACGACGAACGCGTGAGTAGTGGCACGAGCGCGTTCGCACGGTTGCGCCGAGGGGCGTCAACCCTTTCCCCTTGGTCGCCTTATTAGGCACACACTACGTCACACACTACGTCATACATTCACAGATATGCATAGTTTTAGATACAGATGGCCGTTAAACCAAGCTGCCGACGTGAGCGGCTATATGCATTTGCTTTTGTTGTTGGCTTTTTCACTTTCACTTTTTAGGGGACAGTTTTAGGGGAGAGTTTTCCGCGCGAACGCCATAAAATCCCGTGTCCTAGCCGTAGACAGCTTCGCTGGAAAAAAGAACAGGGCCGCGATTTTGTAGCGATGCCTTATGACTTATTTTAATCCACCGCTCACGGCCGGATGATCCCGTTGATAACGCGAGCGGACCGTCGCTCTGACCAGTGACAAAGCGCGATAAGCGCGAAAAGGCATTATTAATTTAAAGTCATCGCTACAAAATACCGGCCCAGGCACGTGTCTTCCTGCTTGTGTGGGGAGATGCCTATCAGTCTAGGGCTCCTGCGGCCCTTACTGTCTCCCGATACCGCCGCACCAGTTGTTGCTGGTCACGAGGGTCCGAGCTAGTTAGCGCGGCCTCCCACTGCTCGGGTGGGGGGTTGGGTATATGACACAATTTTTTGTTAGGCGGTTAGGGTACGTGTTGATAAAATGCACATCGTTAAAGTTCTTCGTCGCAATTGTGACTATGAAGTGCGCTGAATCTGACTCCCAAGACTATAAAGGGGCACATCTTCCAAAATACTATTATGTTCACAACTTTGTTACCACAATAGAGCCGAATCTTTGTAAACGAAATTGCTTAAACTGAATTACCTGTTAACGGTCCTATCCGATTATATGCTGATAGTTGCGTCGTGTATTGAAAGAAGTTCTGTTAAAGATCAGCAAGAGCTCCAATCAGAAGTAGTCAAATTGATGCATTAGTTTAAGACATCCGCAAATGTATGTTAATTACCAGAAATGTGTAATTATATCCATAACTAATAAGGAACAACCTTGCATTTTTTCTTACACAGCGAATGGTGACATACTGCCGCGTGTTATAGGCTTTTAAATACGTCCAGTCTACACTTCTCTGACGATCTCAAATGGTATCAGCATATTACTCGCATGAGTAATAAGGCAATGACAAAGTTTATTTCTTGAAACGTTCTCTTCGTGACGCTTCAAGCCACACTAAACTTCCTGCATAAAATCTTTCACTAATACCGATTCTCTATTATGTCAACGTTGTTTGGGACCCCGTTACAAAAGTCAATGCAAACAAATTAGCGTACAAAAAGGGCAGTAGCGTTTATATTTAATAGTTATGGACAAACATATATTTCGCACCTAATGGTGAAAGATCATTTGAACCAACAACGGAAAGAAATCGAGTGTACGTGCCGTTTGACTTTTATGTTTAAGGTAGTCAAGAGACTGCTGAATAGCCCGACAATGTACTATGTTAACTTTTCTTTAGCTCCTATAAATACTGCAACAATACTTTCAAGTATTCCTTCTCTCCTCGAACAGTAATAGAGTGAAATGATCTTGACGCTGATATAACCGATCGAAATGAATGCAAGAAATTTCAAGATTTTTTTTAACTATGAGGTGCTTTTTAGATGTGTTCCAGTGTTTCTTCTTTTCCCTTGTTATTTCTTTTGCTTTTATTTTTATAGCTAAGAATGGTATCTTATTCATATATTATATATATACTATATTTGACAAGTGCAATTAACATATTTCTTATGTTGTTTCACCACTCTGCCCCAACCCCTATCAGCTCAAATAAAATAGAGATAAATAAACGTATCAGCGTACTCGAAGTTGGATGGTTTTGCATTTAAGTAATGCAAGAAAGTCTTCGTTAATCGGAACCATAATTTTTGGAACTTTCTGTAAAAGAAAGCACAGAAGCAAGCTTTAGAGTAATTTTTGACAAAATGAAAAACTATGGTCTCGTTTTCTTTTTCTTTTTTCTTGCGATACCTGTCTCTTAATCAGATCGCCATTTTATAAATGCAGGGGCAAGGACATATGCAAGCACAAGTTTGACATATTTTGAATGCATAGCATGTGCAGTCTGAAACTTGGCGTCAACATAACTCACCCTATAAACGACCGAAATAAATAAATAACGGAACTTTGGAGATCTTACAGCACGCCGTTCGATAACTTATTAGCTAATTAGCACGAAAACGTGATAATTCAGCCACCGAGTGTAGCAATAAGACAGATGCCCATCTTTCTCAGTAAGCGGAACTCCCGGTGATTGGAACATATTTACCCGGTCTCTTGAGGTTCCGTTTATCGGTTCGGTTTGACGGTTCGGGAGAATAGAAACTGACAAAATTTGAGTACTTATCTCAGGCAAAATGACGAAAAAAGTCATTGCTTATGTCGCCGTCTTCGCGAATTCAGTATGGGTTCAACGTTCGTTTGACAGCCCATAGGTGTTGGAGCATGCCACTTGTGACGTAAGGTTACAAGTTGCTGATTCTTTGTAAGGGAAAACAGATTTTCATTTGTGATGACTTACCCTTTGTTGAGGAATAGTTAGAATGTCACCTTCAGCGAGACAGTCACGGCTTCCGCGCTAAAAGAAATGCCTCCTGCGCACACTCGAAAGTACCATACCTTTTTTTTTTTCCCATACTTCAAGGCGGTGAATTTCTCCCCGGGGAAAACCTGTGTTGCGCTCGGTAGCTGGTGCGGAATAAGCGAGAAGCGGCTCTAACAGGTGGTGTGTAGTACGTATATAGCTGAATAAACGTGAGAAGTCTTAAGACGGGCGCATGTTCGTAAGCACAGCGTGAATACGAAACCGCCGTTTTAATTAGTGGGAAGCCTTTGCACATCCAACCGGAAGTCCCAGATATACAGCGACTGCACGCGAGAATGAAACTTGCTTGTAGATCCTAATTCGTTTATGCGTAGACAACTGCGCTCGTTCTAACTTTGCAACTGCACTTATGCGTGAAAAACCACGTGCAGAAACGTGCGTCAACGTATGCAAGTCGTCGTGAGCTTGTGCGACAGACCTTGCCATGGCACATGACCAGTGCATGGTGAACTTGGGCTCGCCAATAACCTGAACTGCCTTTTTAGTGCAGAATAGAAAAATATTTTTCTGTACTATTATTTATTCTGCAGTAGTAATAACCCTTAGCTCAGACGCTCACACTAAGTGGATAATTATGTTCACCATACTCAGCTTAACTCTAATACGACCATGTTTTCAGTCTTGGCATAAGCGAGGCTTCGGCTCTCTTAAGCTCCTGCAAATCGTACAAGCAGATCCCTGCCGGGTAGATTTCAAGAAATGTACCTGCTGCGCATTGCGCCGTTATCCTTTTACTGGCAATTATCTGCTATTCCGGTCAGACCGAGGCTCTTGGCTCGCGTGGTGTAATTAACGTATACGTTTGCCGCGATGCACGCCTTCCACGGTAGAAATGGCTTGACTGGACTAGCAGTGCTCTTTCGAATCGCATAAAAAGCATGCCAAAAACTCGTGCGAAATGAAAAAATGAAATGGCATGTATAAACCCTTCCACAGGCACAACTTTTCAAGCCTTACCTTCACTCCTTCCTGCGGGGACTCATGGAACTAAAATGCAACCTCATTATGGGTGAAGGGCTCCAGTGAGTAGACAGTAAATTGGATAGCCCTTATTGAGCAGTCGTGCTTTTCAGAGCCACGAACATTCAAGCGACGCAGCGGCTCTCGAAATGGTCGCCAGTCCATGGCATTTTCAGCTAACGGGTGGCTATCATTCCCGATGCGGCTTGGGTCTTTCGGGCCCGTGATTCCCCATCTTGCTTTCAATCAAGCTGAGTGCGCAAAAACCATGCCGCTGAAATAATGACGCCGTAAACAGAAATGGGGAGTTCAATCTGAATTATCGTTCAAATTGTGTGTATACAGTCAACGAGGCAACACTGACTTTGTTGTGTTACCATTTTTCCCCGTCCTGCTCACGCACAGTAAACCAATATTTGCTTATTCCTGCATTCATTGCCCCGCAATGGAAGGAGAATCTGGGTGCAACATACACTCCTTGCGTCTTTGGGGGCTGGGATTGGAAGTGAACCAGCTTGGCCTTAAGATGTGTACAACGGTACTGGGGCGTTTGTTGGTTTATAATGACGGTACGAATAAGCGATTTATTGGGCTCGCAATATGACAGCTTTTCTGAGAAGGGGCCTCTTGGTGCCATCTTTAGCCGATAACCTGCGCGCTTTGCAAATAAAGCTTGAGTCATCGTCTCTCGAAGTTTATAAATGTTCTGGCACAAGTAAAAAGCGTAGTGATTGCGCAGTATACCTTTTCCACGCCTGTCACGGGAAATTAAGACGTTTTCTTGCATAAAGTCATAAGATTTCCAACCATATAAATCAAAACTGCACTTCGTATATCTCTCAGTCTAGAGCATTTATTGTGCCTTCGGGGTGCCGACATCATAATATGAACGGGGAAAGCGACAGCGCATGACTACGGCCTGTAGCTTTATACAGAACTGATATGTTAGCCGAGCTAGTGTAACTTCATCTGAGGAACTCAGCGTAAACGGAAACGGAGACAACATCAAGAACAAAAAGACAGATTTAACGCACTTGTTGGAACTTACGCTTAGTGGAGCTGTGTTGAGACGAACGTTCTAAATAAATGGTATGCAAGGCGACTGCGTGCAGTCTTATTTGATTTCCAACGCGTGAGGAGCTATTCACATTCTACTGCCACAGCAGTAGTTTTTTATCCTTTCACTTCAAAGTAACGTGCATGTAACTATTCGGTTTCCGCACCGCGTTTTGCAGCATCGCAAAGCAATGCCTGCACGGCAAAGCGCTTGTCGATGGCTTCGGTCCCGTGACACAGGTGCAAATCCCGCAATCTCCCATAAAAAAAAAAGGGGGGGGGGGGAGGGGGAGTGTCCTGTGCTCAGCCTTACCCACGCCCTCCCGCTAACGCACAAACGCGACCGCAGAATCCACGACCGCCGAAAGTTACTGAAGTGTCAATGAAGCTATCGCACAAAGGAGGAAAGAACAGAAAAGCATAAATCTGTCAATCCGATGCGCGTCCGGTTTGCTACCCTACGCATGGGGAAAATGGTTGATGGATGAAAAAGTAAAAGAATGGAGGCAATAGCAATGCGAACCCGTGGGGCATTCGATCACGGCTACAATCGGCGGCTGAGGCTAGCCTCGAAATAGTCTGAAAAGTTTGAAAGGGAACAATTGACATCTCCCGATTTGCAGTATGAAGCAAAAAAGTAAACTATACCGATTTCTCAGAAAGAATGAATTCGTCCTGGGCCGGGGTAGGTTTTCGTATGGGTATGCTTTGTAGTTGCGTGCTACAAATTGAGTGGATGTCAATTTTCCCTCTCATAAACGTTCCTCTGCCTTGTGGACTTGTTTGTTGTCCCCGTCTCTGTTGGCACTGCGTTGCTCAGCCTGTAAGTTATCGCAAGATCCATGCTTCCACAGCGTTAAAATTGTGTCCTTAGGGAAACTAATCGAGAAGATTTCTCTTTCGCTAATGATGATTGCAATGATTAATGATTACGAGTCACATATTAGCCCAACGGCCTGCTCCAATATTTATGGGGCGCAGAGCTATGTGCAATATACAGGTTGACCCGCGTAACTTGAGCCAAGACTTCAAAAATGAAAGACACTTCGGGCGTGTAGCGAACTGAACGTATAATGTTGGCAATCACCTGGAGTAACTCAGGCTACTTCCATTTTTGCCATAACTAATTATTTAATTATATTTAATTGCCAAACGTTTTAATTAATGGCATAAGACCGCAAGTGGGATACGCAAAGTTGTATAGCACGTTCAGAAACTACCTAATAAGTTGTTTTCTACGCAATAAGCCTCACAGTTCTTTTTTTCGCATGTCAAAGAAAGCCCGCGAAATACGAAAAAATTAATGAGCCATTCCACAGTGTGAAGGTGGACGACAAACGAAGCTGTTTAGCGCACGACATAGAGGCGACACAGAATTTTGAACAAATGTACGGACATATTTATTGTTCTTATCAGGGGTCATCGTGACTATAAGTACGCACACACATTCGCGTATAACCTCTGTTATTAAATCTGTTCGTAACGTAAGACGAATATATACCCCTTTAAGGAATGGCTCATACCCCCGTAAACACGGCCTGCCGAATTACGACGATAGAAGATAAGCAAAATTTTACGTTATAATGATAAGCGGCAACGGAGCCAGCTAGGGAAGAAGACGATGACGATGAACGCGTGAGCAGTGGCACGAGCGCGTTCGCGCGCTTGCGCCGAGGGGCGCCAACCGCTTGCCCTTGGTCGCCTTATCAGGCGCACACTACGTCACGCACTACCTGATACATTCACAGACACACATCGTTTTAGACACAGGTGGCCGTTAAGCATATAGTAAAAGTACCGCCATCTACTCTCTCCTCCGTCGTCTCCTCTCCTAAAACGCTTGTTTTTTTTTTTCTTTACTTTTTTGCTTGCGAAGCAAGTCGACGCTGGCGCCCCTCGAAAGCCCCCGTTGAAGATTTCAGGCCTGGGCGCGCGCCGCCGCTGCCGCCGGCGACGGCGGCTGCGCAGAGGGACTTTCGACATGGCTCTGAGGCGGAAAAAAGAAACAATGTAAACAAGTGAAAGAGCGCTCTATTCACCGTCCAATTGGAGATACAGGAGAGAGAGAAGCGGCGTTGTTCAAAGGATAGCGGTACTTTTCCGAAGTTATAGGGACTTAAGTTGAACAGAGCTCCGACGCGAGCGGCGACATGCGTTTGCTTTTGTTGTTGGCATTTGCACCCTCACTTTTTAGGAGAGAGTTTTTCCACGCGGACGCCATAAAATCCTGGATCCTAGCCACAGACAACCCGCCGCGGTTGCTCAGTGGCTATGGTGTCGGGCTGCTGAGCACGAGGTCGCGGGATCGAATCCCGGCCACGGCGGCCGCATTTCGATGGGGGCGAAATGCGAAAACACCCGTGTACTTAGATTTAGGTGCACGTTAAAGAACCCCAGGTGGTCCAAATTTCCGGAGTTCCCCATTACAGCATGCGTCATAACCAGATCACGGTTTTTGCACGTAAAACCGCATAGTATATTATTAAGCACGGCCGCAGCCCGACTGTGTCTTTATCACCGCGTTATCGCTTCGGCAGCGCTTGCCCAGTAGCATGCATTTGTGCCGTCAGGCGACAAGAACTGAAGGCCCAGATGGCTATAACCGGCGTAGCACCCTGTCACTTCCCCGTGGCCACTTGCTTGTTGACCTATTGCACGCTTGAGCGCAGCACAATAGAAGTGTTTTCACGTGTTTTTCTCTTTCTTTACTTTTTTTAGTATTTCGCGGGCTTGCTTTGGTACGCGGAAAAAAGAACTATGTGAGACATAGCGCGTAGAAAACAATTTATTAGTTGGTTTATGAACGTGCACTACAACTTTGCCTATAACACTTGGGGTCTTAAGACAATAATGAAAAATTTGCCTAATTAAATGTCTACCCCTCACTAACACGTTACCACAGGATCTACCCGGACACCTACCCTAGTAACATTTGCAAGGTCTGTAAGACTGAGGCAGCATCGCTTCCCCACATGCTATGGGAATGTAAAAACCAATATCCGACAAATAATACCGTGACCCTCTCGTCGAGATGGCACCCCGCCCTGCGCAGCTCCCAACTCGACGACCAACTCTGGGCTACCCAGCAAGCCTGCGAGGCGGCGAAGAGGCAAGACCTCGATGTCCCCACGTGGGAGGCCTAGGCCCAGCCAACTAAACTGCTGGTTTAAATAAAAGTTTGTTCCTCCTCCTCCTCCTCCTAATTAAATGTCATTAAATAATTACTGATGGCCAAAGTAAAAAAAAAAGCCTGAGTTACTCTAGTCTATTGCCAACACTACGTGTTCGGTTTGATTCGCCTCCGAAGCGCCTTTCATTTTTGAAGTATTGACTCAAGTTACGTGGGACAACCTGTATGCCGTCTATTTCTCTTGCATGGTGGCCCCGACTGGTTCATAATTACCGTACAGTGGTTGGTCGGAAGCTTTGTGATTTGCAAGGCTGAGTTCCCGCTTACTAAAGCCTATGTCGACGCTCATTAAGCAGGTGTACTCAGTTTTCTCGTTAACCACCGCTTGCGGCGCTGATGAATCTCTTGCCGTGTCAGCTGTTCTGAGTACTTCCGAAGAAAAACTGTCCTGTCTCATTGCGGCACCCCCTGTTCCGTTGCTGTACCACTTGCAGGTTGTAGCATCAGCCGTTAAGAGCTCATCCACTCTCATGTAACAAGATTCTGGGGGCTGTTTTCAAATGATCGCAGAAGGCAAACGCGAGGACTCGTGGAGATGAATATCCGCAAAAACCAAATATACATTGTGTAATTGCTTCTTAGGGCACGAAATAAAGTGTTTTCAAATTATGAAGCACGTATGCAAGTACCAAATCTGCAAAGAAAAATGTTGCAAGCGTAGATGAGCGCTTTGACATAGTGGCAGCCAAGTTTCTCAAAGTTTATGACGGTCTTCGTGCAATAATCTGCAGACTTGAACCGTATCTGTGAGGGGTGCCTCGTCGTTAAAGTATTTCCTCTGTAAATCCTTGCGGATGATAAGCTGTTCGCTTCAAGCTGCCGCAGTTATTGATGTATGGCTGCAAGCAGCTTTCCCAAAAGTATTGTGTTTTCCTTTGTTGTAAGGAGTAAAAATAGACAATACGCAATCACGCACACGCGGATAAAAACACCTTGACAGAACGCAAGAAACTAGGCAAACATGTGGGCAACAAAGCTAAACAGAAAGACCCTCGCAATCGTTTTTTTTTTAAGAGTATTTACAACTGCGGTCTGCTCTTTCAGTTCCTAAATCGTGACCCACCGAGCCGAGAGCGTCCGGGGCAAAGGGCGCATCCAACACGCCACGGTGGTTTAACAAAGGCTCACGCAGGGCGCTGTTCCGAGTGCGCTCGGTGAACTTCAAAAGCACCTTGCCCCCGCTCTGCGCCATCATCCCCTCCCCGCCTTCCTCTGCTCCTTTCTCCTGCGGGGCCCGGCTGCTGGCGATGCGTGCTTCTCGCCCATCAAACGCGCACCGCGGCAACGCAGGAGGTCACGACTTGCGTTGGGTGCGCCACACAGCCGTTGGTTCCGTGCGCGTGCGGTTATGTCTCTTCCAAAGCTGAAATTAAAATGCCAGTGCCTTCTGAGGTGCTTAAGTGGCCTCTGAGCCGTTGCACGCGATCAAGTTGTGGTGCGGAAAACGGGTCTTGATGTACATGCTAAAAAAAAAAAAAAACAAGAATCTTATTAGAGAGTATAGTGGAAAGCCAGTTCACACACACAAAAAAAAACAACGGAAAAACAGAACACTTAGGTATATTGCTCAAGACGAACGCTGATAACGATCTTAGACCAGTAATTAAGTTCCTTAGTAAATGCTCCGAGATTCGGTTGTCAGAGTCTCTCTTCAGCGTGTGTTTCGGTCTTGAATTCATAGCTGGTACATTTTTTTTAAAATTTTGCTTCACTTTGCAAGGATTCTGTTCGCTTCAGGCGATTTTCAATGGCGGCAGTATGTTTTACCCAACATGTGGAAGCTACGGACGTGTCTGAACTTGCTTCTGGTCATAACTTCGCTCGAAGCCTATGCTGCTGTCCTCACATAATCATCAGCAGCAGCACCGTGGAGCAACACTAAAAAAAAAAAAAAAAAAAAAACATTTCCACTTATTCTTCGATGTGGTTGTGATGATGTTGCTACAGCCGGGATTAGCCTGGCTGCGAGATGTAAGCCTGGGCATTTTTTTTCTTATCAGGAATATGAATTGAATAGCGGGTGTCTGTGTTTTTGTGTGTCACACTTGCCATCTAGGTCCTTGCCATTTTGCCGATAAGCTACATGGCTGGGCGAACATTAGCAGCAAAATAAACTTCGACGACAATTGTGATAAATAACTCAATTATAATAATTGCTTTAATTACGAATCTTAGGGAACATGTAATTACAAAATTGAGGTCGAGGAGTAGTGAACTCAAGCCTGCTTAGTAGAAATTCTAGGACTGGCATTACTGTCGAGATATCCCTCACCGAAATTTGCTAAATATTGCTTCGGCATCCGGTTAAGATTGTTCCACAATCCGCCGTGGTTGTTTAGTGGCTTTGGTGTTGGGCTGCTAAGCACGAGGTCGCGGGATCTAATCCCGCCTACGGCGGCCGCATTTCGAGGGGGGCGAAATGCGAAAACACACGTGTACAGATTTAGGTGCACGTTAAGAACCCTAGGGGGTGCAAATTTTTCGGTGTCCCCCACTACGGCGTGCCTCATAATCAGACCCTGGCTTTGGCACGTAAAACCCCATAATTAGAAAAAAAGTTTGTTCCGCATTGTTAGAGGCATACTTTTGGGAAACTGTTAACTCAAACACTCAAGTATTTCATAGCACATTTTAAGGTCACGTATCTCGGAAGTGACACAATAGACTTAGGATTTCTGCTAAGCAGGCACGACTTCACTACTCCTCGGCTTCTTTCTCCGACTTTCACGATTGCCGGTGCCGCAGAGTTAGTAATTAAAAACTGAATTAGCATATTTTAGCCTCTTACTAAATTGTCGCTTAATTTTTCTTGTTGCTAATGCCCACCTAGCCACGTAGCTTATCAGCAAAAGCACCAGGGGCCTAATATGACAATTTTTTCAAATGTTTCACATAAAGACCACTGTCCTCAGTACGTCACCACAAGACAAACCTGGTTTGTCGCCATGAGACAACCTGTCCGGTCTCTCGCAGAAATCCGAGTAGAATGCGTGACACCTCCTTGCGGGTAATCCATGGGCCTTCTGGGAAAACTAACTGTTCCGTATACGCTCGTAAGAAAACATTCTTCTCGTGATGTCCAGAGGCCTTTTCCTTTCAGAACAGAAAAGCTTGCCGCCAGACATGCAATGCTCCAAACCGAAAACTTTATTGCACTCGTGGAACGTGAAGCAGCAGCACGGCCAACCTTAAATATCCATGCTGGGTCGTAGGCAAATTTTATTACTATTCTGCATATAGAGGAGGGGCTTCGGTGCGGCCAAGTCTGTCCTAGATGAACAACTGCGGCGACAGATTGCCTCCGTGCGAAGTTTTACGCTGAAGCGTAGATGCTCGTCTCTCAAATCGGCGAGATTATGTTTGTCGCCGCGAGGGAAGCCAGAGCCTGAGGAGGAAGGCGCTTGGAGGCGGAGAAGAGAATCACCGCGTTCACGCCCTTTCCGTTGGTGCTTCGACGCCGCTGTGCTCGCTGTGCATGTTCGCGGCGTCTCGGCTTTTGTATGTGAAGGTTAATTTGAAGGTTATATTGAAGTATTCACGGACGCATCTGTACACAGCGACGCGCAAGGCGCTTCTGCAGCTTTCTTCTGCCCTTCGACTGGCATCAGACGGGTATTTAGAATACTACATCCAACCTCATCAACAACTGCAGAACTAGCAGCGATTGATGTTGCTCTGAAATACGTACACGAAGAATTAAACGCCTTGAAGGTCGTCATTCTTACAGACTCCCGTGCTGCCCTCAGCAGACTTAGACAAGATGCCGATAGCCCATTGTTGCGCAGTATCCAAGAAACTTCCGGCAAAATTACTTCCTGTGGAGTGTCCCTCATTGCCCAGTGGGTACCCTCGCACGTGGGCATCGCTGGAAATGAAGAGGCTGATCGTCTCGCTTCAAGCTGTGCCCACCATGAATGTGACTGCCCTGACATTTCGTGCACGTTTGAAAATGCCCGTCTCCTGATACGCCGACACCTCCTAAAGCAGCACCCAGACCGGCGTGTTGCAGACGGATCGTTCCCTCCCCGCGTTCGTGGTCGAGGCTTGCCCCGTCGTGCTAGAGCACTGTTATACAAGTTAAGGGTGGGTCTGGGTTGGTGCGCGAACGCCGATACCGACAAGGACGTGTGGACAGCCCGTCGCGTACGTCTTGTGGCTCCTGTGAGACACTTGAACATCTAGTTTAGAGTGTCCCGCATTCGTTGCGCAGCGCGCATTACTAATTAAGGAGTATAGACTTATGGGGCTGCAATGTGCGACCCTTAACGATTGCCTTTTTCCAAGGGGGAGCGCTGCAAGACGTGACCCAGCCCTATCGAGCCCTAAGTTTTCTGAAGGACACTGGCTTGGCCTCCCGTTTATAGACATTATTTGTATTTTGTTTTGTTTTTGTTTTGTTTTGTTTTGTTCTCTCTGTGTCTCAGTCATTTCTTTATTTCCTCTTTTCTTTTCTCATATTTTCATTTCCTCTATTCCCTCCTCCTATAGGAGTAGGCAGGCGTTGTGCCCCTCTCGGTGGCAGTTGTCAGCTTGCTCCCTCCTTAATCCCTTTGTGTCCTTGTGTGTATATGTGTACAAATCAAATAATAATAATAATTTGTATGTGTTGCATCAGTTGAGATATTGACCATTTTCGCGGCGATCCCGTGGGCGCTGCCATGTTTGATCACGTGGTGACGCGTCCATTGCTTGCCTCAACTGCCTCCGTTGCCTCCTTGTTTACAATGGAAGTGTATGATGCCGGCGCGGCTTAGAAAGCCTCTGTTTCGGGAGATGTCGTAGACGGTGACTGGGTGGACGACACGAAGCTTTACCCACAGCTTCATGGAACATGTTCTTGGCACGTTGGCGAAAGTGTAAGCGTTCGTGCTGGTTGGGGTAGATGTGTGTAGATACTGTGCGCGAAACCTACTATGACAGAAAGCGGCGCTACTCACGTTATCATTGTTTAACGAGCGGTACTCACTCTTTCCGACGTACCAGGGCTGAAGCCCTTTCTTTGAAGGTTAGCAATACAATGCTGGTGCGGATGAACAAATTTGTGTATCCTCGAGGAAAGCCGTACATCTCGAAGTGCCGGGAACATGTACGGCCAATTGCAGCAGTGGTCCGCGAACTTGGCCTCACATATTCATTACATTCCTTAATATGCCAGTTACTATTTTTGCAGCCACCTACCACACACGTCTTCAATCCACATGATTCAAGCCAGCATGAATGGAGCACAGTGCGTCAGCGAAAACTCAGTTGCATTTCCGACAGCTGATCGCACAGAAGTTAGGTAGAAGCGGTAATGGTTTCGTATTTGTGTGCGGTCGCTGAGGATACGTATGGCGCGCCGCCGTAAGCGCCATCTCGTTTCTCTAGAACAAACTGCTCCGCGAAAAGGGTCAATAAGTAGCGTCCGCAAATGCGTTCACGCCCTTTTGTGCATCGACGCCCCGGCGCTGACTGTGCATGTTCCCGGCGTTCATACGCTTGCGCGTAACCCACGTTCACGAAGTAAAACGTCACTAACTTTTTTGAATCATTGGAGCTCTCACTGTTGGTTGCCTTGAAGAGTGTTTCATTGCAAGAGATTCTCTGTTTCGTTACCAGTTAAACAAACATGCCAAGGTATCCGCTCAGTTATATAAATATTTTTGTTACGATGTCATTAAGTGAGGCCAGCGATTGACGAGAGAACTTGTCTGGAGGCATGCTACGCGATTGTTGCCGAATTACCCGCTTATGAAACCAAGGGTATGACGGCTTTCTGTGCAGGCCCATTCTTCAAGAGCAGTAGCAGTGGGGCAACACTTACGTACAACGCCTACCTCTGTTGCTGAACCTAAACAAATTATTATTGTAATAAGAGCTTCTTTCGCCTCCTCTAGCGGATGATTCAAGGAGCTAACTTCTGATGCTTCAATGGGTTATATTATTGCGCGAGTAAAAATTTTATTTTTAAAAAACCTAGTGTTCTTAAAGTTCACCTGAAAATAAGCACGTTTTAGACGCCGAAAACCCGAACACCAATGCAGAAAAATATTTTATATGGCAAGCTAACTCAGTTACAATGTTAATAAATGTCGTAACCTCTAAATGGTAATTTTCGCGTATGTTTTCCTTGGCTTCGTGTTCTTCGTTCCCCTTATTCTTTTCACTGAAAAACATTTATATCGTAATTTTCAAAACCTGCACATTGTAATCGGAAGAGAAATTTCCTGGAATTATAAAAACAAACACGATAAAAATAAGACATCCCTGAAAGTTTCCGTTCAAAACCAGAGACATCGTAGACTTTTTGCTTCGTGTATAGTTCTGATAAAACCTGCAAAAACCCGAATGCGCCGATCACTACGGCGGCTCAGTGCCAGATTTTCGGCCCGAATGTGTCGGCCCCAGCATAAAAGAAAGAAGCTGAGTAAAAGGCAGTGGTGGTAGATGGAAGAAAAGCGGTAAACAATGCTATGCCCGGGAGACAGATTCAGGGAAATGTTGTGTAAACTTCCATCTTCCGCACCGCTTGCAGCTCAGATTGATCTTATTCGCCATCCCCTTGGTATCGGCTGTTTTTCGATGCAAGAGACACCTTCCTTGAGAGGGCTCCATAGTAACGGCGGTTGAATCGAGGGAAAGCAAAGCTTGCGATCCCCTACAAATGACTTTTCCGGCGATGTCTCTTGGGCCCGATTTCGTATGCGTGTCCTCGGAGGAAAAAAAAAAAGAAGGATCTATACTGCAGTGAGACAGTGTGACGCAATTCGTAACGCTTTCTCTCTTTGTCGTGACGTTCCGGGATTCTTTATAGCGTTGGAATCTGTCACATACATTTGCGCCGTCTGTCACGCTCCATGAGTTCAGGCTTTGTAATCTTACAGAAAGACAGGAACGGCGTCCGCCTCGCGGAGAATGCCGGCATGGTTCCCAATGTCTCTATCGCTATGAACTAGTCCGAAAAAAAAAGAAAGTGACGCATTGAGTTATCAATACCTTCGCACTGCGTTCTTTACGAAAGCTTGACGCTCCACAGAAAAGAAGGAACGAATGCAATTGGCTTTTTAAATTTTAACTGCGCATTTTCAGCCCTACGCTGTTCTGCTTCTTGTTATTGCACCGCTTGGATTCGAATAAATGATATGAAATAAATAAGCTAATCTAACAAGAAATAAACGTTCTCACTGTGATTCCTGTGACAAGCAATTAGTGACCAGCTGA
This sequence comes from Dermacentor silvarum, assembly GCF_013339745.2. Classification (NCBI taxonomy): domain Eukaryota; kingdom Metazoa; phylum Arthropoda; class Arachnida; order Ixodida; family Ixodidae; genus Dermacentor; species Dermacentor silvarum. Next base: position 165,848,795 of record NC_051159.1, read on the forward strand.
AACAGTACTCAGAACTGTCATATGACGGTAGGAGAAGCGTAGAAGGAGTAGGGTATAAATGAAACATGAAAGAGACCATATAGGTATTTTAGCTGGAAAAGCGTAGCCACAAGGTCACCTTTTAGAGAAAGTCGGATGAGGCTTAATAGCAAAAAAAAAGCATTTTCAGTGGTTCCTTCACGCTGCGGTCATCAGGCTACGGACTGTGGTCTTCCCTTCGCGCCCTTGAGTTCCGCATGGAAATAGCAGGATTCACTCAAGTATTGCGTTGCCAATTGGATGCTGACGACTGGTTGTTAGCATTACTGAATTTCTATTTCAAAAAGCATTCACTCAGCAGAAACAGGTGATTTCACCTCCTTAAGGCAGCCGTCTAAATGGAAGTGGAAAACAGTACCACGCACAGCTTTAAACAGTTATTTAACAGTGCTACTCGTCCTTGTGGCAGTACGTTACTGTATAGGCAAAAAAAATTGTTCTGCATGTGGCTTGACACGTCATTGGACTTTCATTGCTACGCACGAGAGGTGTGATGAAGCTTTGTTTTACTTCGATGTTTCAACACCGAAGCTGTTTAAGCTAGCTGTAAACTTACGGTGTTTCACAGAAAGCCAGCCGGGCCGTAGCCATGGCTACTAGCGACGCTGCAGCTGCTAGAACACCTGGCGCAACTTACCGCCTGTGTACTGCGCATGCGCGGACAGCGAGCAACGGCTTTGTAAGCCGGTGCGCGGCGGCGCTCGATCAGAGATAGTACGCACTCCGGAAGAAGAAGCGGCGATTCGAGAAGCGAGGCTTGCCGCTGTACGAGAGCGGCAATGGCTGATTTTATGGCGCCGTAATAAGATAAGAAAGGCCTAGCATTACTCAAGTTCAACCTAGTTACAGCCAAGTTAGAACCTTGCTACAGCCAAGCTCAACCTAGTTAAAACCAAGTTCAGGCCAAGCTACAACCAAGTTTGAACCTCGACACAGCCAAGCTCGACCTAGCTACAGCCAAGTTCGACCTAGTTACAGCCAAGTTCGACCTAGTTACAGCCAAGTTCGACCTAGTTACAGCCAAGTTAGACCTAGCTACAGCCAAGTTCAACCTTGCTACAGCCAAGAAAACACCATCAAATCGGCCAGCTTCGCTGTGTCTTAAGCCTTGCGCGGCCGAGTGTAAGCTTTGGCCTTCTTTTTAATAAGGACTTTATTAATCAGTTAGACTATTGTAAAAAACATAATGCAGCTAGAATTGCTTGCTGTAAAAGTAACTACTTCGAACGCATTTCTTTTATTTCGATAGCAATTATCTGGACACTCCAGGCGGATTTTTTGCGCCGCCATCGCCGTGATGTTCCGTGTAAAGTCCAAGGCCGATAACACCGTCGCCGCGCGCGATATTCTCTATGCGCGAGTGAAAGCGTGCGAGAGAAGCCGACGATCGCAGCTCAATCTCGCGCACGCAAGGGAGGAAAACGGGGAGGAAGCGCGCCGTCTTCCGTAGCGCGCAAGCCACCGGGGAAAGGAGAGGGGTAGGTGCGGCGTTGTACTCTGACAGCAAATGCTTATTGCGGGGCCGCACGCGCCCTATCTTGAAAGCGATTTGCGTTGGGGGCAGAGTCTAGGTGCGCCGACGGCTCATACCTTTGTACGTGCTGCGTTCTCGCCACTCAGTTTGCGTTGAAGCGATAGACAGCACGAAGGCCACTTCGCTCGTTGCAGCTGCTGCGCTTCCTCACGCCAGCGTTTTGGCAGCAAGTGTCCGCGGTCATTGAGTGGTGTTACGATGCTTTCGGGCGGCGGCAACGCCGCTCCAGTAGTGAACGACACGGTCGTACCATGCAGAAAAACGTCGGGTTTATTCACGCTCGTGAATATAAAGGAAAGTCAAGGGGAGAGAGAAGGCGTGATAGAAAACAAGAAAAGATTGCGCACATGCGCACTAAATAGAATAGCTTGGTCGTCAAGTTCAGGGGTTATAGCAAGTGGGAAGTGTTCATGTTTGCATGTGCGCTCTGAAACCATGGTTGTTAATTTAGTTAGTAAGCGAATGTTTGCAAGTTTATACGGCCTATACAACTACTGTTTCTACTAATCTGCTATCGCAATAGATGCTTCGCTTTTGGGCGAGACTGTGACTTTTATTTACTATTCAAGCTCAATGGCCGAATGCTGAACATGACACCAACCGTTCTTGCCTACAAGCTGGTTTTTCGAAGTCATCTTGCAAACGCTGGCACACTAGCGTACTCATTGCTTGCAATGCGCCAGTAGACAACGTGGGTGAGGTGCTGGCTTGTACTCGTATTTATGACTTCACGCCTACGTGGTCGTACGCTCCATATCAGAAAGCTCCCCTCAGTGCAGCGGAAATACACGGACGCTGCTTCACTCAATTAGAGAAGCGAACATCTACTTGGACGGCGATGCTACTTGGACAGTGATGCCTCTGCTTCGAATTCACCTTTAAAGCAGAGGCATGGGAAATGTTCATGGAAGCCAGGTTTCCCAGAAAAGTGGTAGCGGGGCCCGGTGGTGATTACTCGCTTTTACGTGCGAACTTTGCGATACCGTTGATGAGGCCTGAGTAATTAAATTGAAGAGAAGTTCAATTAGCTCACACGACCTGCTTGCGCGAACTCGAAAAGAGCAGGTCGAGTAGGTTTGCGTAGCTGAATGTTTCTTTCATAGCTTATGAAATTAATGACCATTATCCGCCGGGTCAGCCCACGCAAGAGCGATGGGTGACCACAACCGTCATAACGCTGAGCAGATCACATAAGAGTTTTCACTGTAAAACCTCGTAAACCGATTGTGGCGCTTGTGTCCATATAATTACAAAAGCAGTAGCTCTTAAAATTAAGTAATTCTCCTCTGCATGAAACCGTTCTGCTGTCGCAGTATCCACTGAACCCAGTTACGTCCCACTGAGCAAGGAGGCCAGAATGCTTACAGATGCCTTTTAGAAACACAAGCAACCACGCCATAAAGCGGTCCTGGGCTTTTCAAACAAGTCTGCCTGATACGTCAAGCTCTCGTTTCGCATTATCGATACCGGAAGCCGTCCGCAGGGAATCGGGTGAACGCTTCGGATTTATTCTTCGAGCGTCGCGATCCTCTCGCCTGCGGCTAAGAGAAAACTTCTGATCAAGTGCTTTCCATTCTCTCACTCCAAACCCCTGGGAACCTTTCAACAACAGATTCTGCTGTCATCGACTTCCCAGAGCGGTTTCCCTCGGTTGCCATAATTGAATGAGCAGCCGCTTCAGGCGAAACTGGAAGGGCAATTGGAGACCGTCATGAATGGTACTGACTGGGGTATCGGCTTCGGAGAAACGGCAAAGAGAAAGAAAGAAAAACACCCGTCAAGTGCCCTGCAGCGTACGATGGAGCTCCGACGAATCTTCCTGGTCGCTGAACGAAAGTTGCCGTGCACAGCACTCGCTTACGACACATTTGAGCAGATGAAAAAAAGAAAAAAAGAACTATGACATTTTAACGCAATAACTTATATCATTTCCACTCAGGCGTTCATCTTTCCTCGCGCACGTTGGCCCTTGAAGAAGAAAGTTTTGTTGCTAAACTTACGCTTCTTCATGCTGTTAGTGTTTTCTAGCGCAGCTCTTAAGCACCCGTTGGTGCGTTGAGCGACATCGGCGTCGCCGTCGGTGTAACCGAGCGAACGATCTATTGGTACTTGGGAGGATGAACGAGAGCGAATGTGGAGCGCAGCGGAGAATGAATGAATGATTGCGAACAGAGCAAGAGGGGGAAAGAGGAGGAAGGTATAGCGGAAGCATGAAGAGGAAAGCGGAGGAGAGTAGCGACCGAGGAAACACAGCGTGTAGGTATAGTTTTGGTTTGGCCGATGATGCGTAGCGCAGAGCTGAAGGAAAGAAGAAAGAAGAAGTTGGAAGGGTAGCCGTCACTGTTTTACGATCGGGCGCTTGCGGTTTCGGACGCCGTACGATGCGCGGTCGCATGATGCGGGCGCCATCAGGCCCGCAAGAACGGCGCATTGGTCTCACACTTCTGCAGCACTCTGTTAGAAGCTCCCGTCGCAAGCACCTACGACCTGGCTACTTGCAAGACCTGGAAGACTAAATCAACATTTTGCTCGGCACCTGTGTTCGTTGCAACGACATGAGTGAGGGGTCAATGACTTCGCAATGCATTGCACGTTGGGTGTAGGACTGTGATATGCCCTGCAACGACGCTTCAGATGACGGACGTCGTTAGTGTTATACTGAGACTAACATGATCGCTTTGGTCGTTGACTGTGACGGTTGGTATTTTTCTCTGTCATTTATATATCTGCATGTACACTTGTACCTTGCCCGCTGTCATAACGTAGATTTCTATGTGTGTTGTCTTCTCTGGCGAACGTCTCAGATCCTTGGCCCACACTTCTTACCCCTATTGGCAAGCTTGCCATGATTGGCTAACAACCATCCAGCCGACACTCAGACGGTACGAAGATCAGAGTAGACTTGAAAAAGATACTTTTGCTCGTTGAAGAATTCGGACTATTGTATTGAGCTGTAGAAACGCTGGCTAGGCCGGCAGCACATTTTGAACTCTAGAAGGACTAGCGAATGAGTGTTCATGAAAGTGGAAGAGGCATGCTTTGTCGGAGACAAATGGCTGCCAAAGATGCATTGCGTTCATGCCTCAGTGAATGTAAATCTAAAACGAAGGCAATGGCCTACGAGCCTTATGAGCAGATGACAGGTTACACAGTTTTTGTGCATGTAGGCGCGCAACTGGTTCGTAACACAACTGAAAGATGTCTGATCAAGCTGGCGTAAAATGACTGCCGAAAAATACTGACATTGTATTCTAGAGAGAGATTTTTCCTCTGCAATGGACGCGTAATGATCGCGGCATTAAGCAGTTCTAAGAAAGAGTCGAATGCTCTGTGATAAGGACGGATTTTGAGCTCCGCCGTAGTAAGTGGCTATGGTCCAACAGACCAAGTCCATTCCATTCAGCAACTTTAGTCGTTACCGCTGGCCTCGAGGCCGTATGACCTGATTCAAGAAGTGAATGCTATGCTTAGGAAAAGGTGAGCGACTGTCGATGATGGTTACGAAGCTATGGGAGCTATGGTCTTCCAGTGTACCGCATGTACCACAAGGAACATATTGACTACAGATGTCTTTTATGGATCATGTTAAGCTTTAAGCAGTGATTTTTGAACCACCATAATTGTGCCCGTCACGAACAGAAATTCTCTGTCTTCTGTGCTGTGTCTGTAATGTGCCATGTGAAGAAAAGTGACAACTACGTGTATTTTAGTTTTTGTCTCATCTGTCGCGCAACGCATTGCTGTGTGCGTTAGTGTTTCGTTAAAAATAATTATCCTACACTAGTTGTTGTATTCGCGGGCTGTGTTAATGTCTTGGACTTCCCATGAGTGCATAGTCCTGAACTTTAATCGAACTAAACGAACTCTATGTCGCGCGTCACATGTCGACTTCGGTGTGTCTCGAGAAGCTTCTTGTTGAAGTTGTAGGCATTGTGCACTCATTGTGGGACTGGCTATTGAGTCAATTCGTACAACTTTTTTGAACTGGGGGTAAAATGTCATGGTTCAGTTTAGGTTTGGCCGGTGATGTGTACTGAAGAGGTAAAGGAAAAAAGGAAGTATTTGTGCGGGTAGGCGACGCCGTTTTACAATTGCGGCGCTTGGGGTTTCGGACCTCGTGCGCTGAGCGGTCGCACTATGCGGGCGCAATCAGGCCCGCAAAAACGACCGAATGGTGTCACACTTCTGCGGCACCTTGTTAGAAGTTTCCGTCACAAGCACCAACGACCTGCCTACTCGCAAGTCTTGGAAGACTAAATCAACATGTTGCCCGGCGCCTGCGTTAGTAGGAACGGCATGAGTGAGTGGCCGATGATTTCGCAAGCATTGTACGTTGGGTCTAGGACGCATTACGCTGTGCGAAGACGCTTCAGATGACGGACGTCGTTAGTGTTATACTGAGACTAACATGATCACTTTGGTCATCGACTGTGATGCTTAGGTATTTCTGTTACTTATACGTCTACTTCTATACTTGTGCCCTGTCCGCTGTCATAAAGCAGTTTTTTATGTGTATTATCTTCCCCGCTGCACGTCTGGGATCCTGAGCCCAAACTTCCTTTCACAACCACCAAGCTTCAAAGTGGGCGTTAGAAGCCTGATTTCTTTTACCTTTGTGAAAGTTTCTATTGAGGGATGTTGGAACTCACCTGGCAGGTGGACCATGCATAGACTTTTTCTTCGAATCACAGCAAGATACAGGTATTTACGCCTATGTTGTAACCTATGGCCGCTAGCGAATTATGGGCGTCATGTTGCTTTGGCCAGACCAATTGACCAGTCGATTTGGCCGTTCATTGTGCAACGCAGTTCAATATGTAGCCTGCTAAATTAAAGGAGCTGAATGCCTAACAAATGCGTTAGTATTGACAAAATATTGTATGGTATTATCGCTTATGTAAGAACACTACTTCCATGCATTAGATTTGTAACGTAACGTAACGTAGCGTACACACTTGCGCATTGCGTTTCCAAAGCGTAAATAATCGAGACCCCTTACACTAGAGGTGTGAGATGCATTTTTATGAGCTGACAATTTGAGCAGCTTCGACAGCGTTGCCTGCTTAATACAAGCATAGTTAGCTCCTCCTGGTTAAATTGTCCAGAAAATATGTGGTTTGGCATGGCCGCTAGCGAATCACGTTGCTTTGGCCAGACCAATTTGATCAGTCGATTTGGCCGTTCATTGTGTACCGCAGTTCATTATGTAATGCAAGATATGCGATTTGTACATTGCACGAATGGCATCCTAATTGTTCGCATGTAAACTATTCCAAGCACTGGTCGATAAAAGGCTTGCTCAACGAATGTACACGCGTGGCTTCCTAATTTGCCATTATATGTACAGGGTGTTTCAGCGAACACTTTCAAAATTTATTTAAGGTTGCCTGTGGCAGATAGCCCAATTCTAGTTAATGAGCTGGTCTACTCGAAGAGGTGGAAATTACTTGCACAAAAATTGAAATGAATAATCGACTAATTAACAAAAGTTCACTAAGTTTTTAACTAATTACCCGATGGCTCATATTGCAATTTACAAATTGTAGCCGTGGAGTCCGCAAGGCGGATCCACTAAGAACGAATTCTCGGAATGACACCAGTTCCGAGATATAATTCCCGAACTTTGCGGAGAAATGCATCGGCGTTCCAGTTAATTTTGTGCTTCAATGCATAAAGCGACGTTTTCTTAAGAACCTAACTGGAACGCCAATGCATTTCTCCGCAAAGTTCGGGAATTAATATCTCGAAACTGGTGGCATCCCAAGAACTCGTTCCAAGTGGATCCGCTTTGCGAACTCCACGGCTACAATTTGTAAATTGCAATATGGGCCATCAAGTAATTAGTTAGAAACTTAGTGAATTTCTGTTAATTATTAAATTATGCATTTGAATTTCTCGTGCCAGTAATGTCCGCGTCTTCGAGTAGACCAGCTCATGAACTAGAATTGTGCTATCTGCCCCAGGCAACCTTTAAGAATATTTGAAAGTGTTCGCTGAAACACCCTGTGTGTGTGTGTGTGTGTGTGTGTGTGTGTGTGTGTGTGTGTGTGTGTGTGTGTGTGTGTGTGTGTGTGTGTGTGTGTGTGTGGTTTGAAACAGTTGCCGTCTATTCCAACATCTTGTTCATAAAACTGCAATGATGCAACTTTTTTTAGGACATAAGGAGCAATAGGCCGAAAAGTTATCTTCCAAACAGTGAAGGAAGGCGGCGCATATGTCGAGTGCTAACTTATAGTTATGTATATTTGTCAATGTACTGTGGATTAATCAATCGTGACTTCTTCGATGGTGTACGCCGAAGTATTTGGATCCGAATTTAGGAATCTGCGCTTACAAAAAGCTATCCACGATTGGATATACCACGGGGATCGTCTCTATTCTTGATGACAACGGAACTGCGCAAACGACTTTGGCCTTAATTGGCATTCATTGGGCTGCACGTGATCCTATCCTGTGATCACGTGGCGGTCGACGTGACCGGCTGTGATAGTGCACCGGTGCTCTGTGTCTATCTCCAAATTCTTTTCTTATGATGTTTCATTAACAAGAAAAGAATAGGGGGAGAGACGCAGAGCACCGGCGCAGTTTCATTAATGAGCACGAGATAGCAGGATCGGTCTGCGGCGACCACATTTCGATAGAGGCGAAATGCAAAAAAGCCGGTGTGCTTGCGTTTTATAGCACTTTAAAGAACCCCAAATGGTCAAAATTAATCCGGAGCCCTCCACTACGGCGTGCCGCCTCATCATAACTAGTTATGGCACGTAAACTTGAGAGGGAAGATGATGTTTCATTAAACTTCATTCTCTCTCTTATGATTCTATCTTCCCCTCACGTGACCTCCAAAGTAACGCAGCAAGATGTATTTTCTGTACCGGTTAGCCTCCCTGCCTTTCCCTTTTCTTTCGTCGTTTGCTACCGTTATCATGCCGATAACTCTAATGAGTAACGTGCGCCATAAATCCAGTCAACGAGGAAACGCTCTAACAAAAGTGAAGTTTTCTGAAAAGAACCCACGTGTCTCCATTTAATTTTCAAAGTTCTCTCAAACATCTATTCAATAGAATATATTCAAGGGTTAAGCGAAGGTGAATTTCAAATGTCGTTAATGCTTGCATATCCTAGTGGCCAGAAATCGCAATGCGCAACAAAGCATTGCACGTTCTGGTTAGCGCCGCTTCACTTCCTTGCTGCTGAAAAAAAAAAAAAAACATTGCACCAAAGCTGTCCTCTTGCGACACCGTTACATGTTCCGGGCGCAGCGCTTACGGCTTTATCTGCGCGACCAACATCATATATTGTACTTATAGCACAAACGAAAGACATCGCAATACGTTCTCATTTGTAAAGAGGATTGGGAAAGAAGTATAAGATGTGGGACCATTGTGAAGCCGAGGAAACACTGTTGGAACGGATGGCTGCTATGTGCTTCGAGAGAAGTAACTGCTTTAGGAGAGCCGGAAAAGCTCATCGTGATATAATGAATCGCAACTGAGACTCCAAGGCCATTGCTTCATTTAATGCCGCTGTTAAACAGACACTACATCTCCCTTTGACAGTCTTTATAGCACATTTGCTGATTGAGAAACAGTGTGCGTTCATTGTCCTTCGGGAACAAGGAAAGAAGGTCTGTATAGAAAAACATACGCGCCGAAAAATTTACGAAGGGCCTTATACTTTAGTGAGGTTATATTAGTAACAGTGCAAAAGGAAGTTTCTTATCGCGGAAACCATAGGTCGCAGGTTATATACAGAGGTCAAAAGCCGTTAAATAACTTTTGTAAGGTTTCTTGTTTCCACACCGCCTTTTTAAATAACGCAGGCAAGAAACGTTTAATCATTTTCGCTTTGTGTCGTTGACCACTCTATGAAATCAAGGATTTAATATGTTTATCACTTCTCTTCTTGCACGAGAACGATATGGCCAAGGTTGAAAAGTCGGTGTTCCAAAGGAATCATGGCACAAAAAGAAAACGAAAAAGAAGAAAAAACAGTGCACGCTGTTCAGTAAAGTCAGATTGTGTAGTGAGCCATTAAAAAAAAACGTAATTTATTGCAACGTTGCGTTATTTGTGTTTGCGTTCTAAGAAAGTGTTAAAGCTACTTGTTCTTTTTCTTTTGGCCTTTATGTATTTTGTATATAATGTTTTGAGTCTCTGTACGGCCCACATTGATGGTAAAGCGCCGTCAGGAAACTGGCGCGTGGGACATTCTGGCATGTTTTATTGGTACTGTGGTTTTTTTTTACATAGCTTCCTCGTAATTTACAAGGAAGAAAGTTGCGTTCATGGTATTCGTCGTATTTACGTACTGGTGAATCTCACCACGGATTACGGCTCTTGTTATCTCTCATTCTTACAGTTATATACCCTACGCTTAACCTGTCAGAGACAACAGCGAACAATTAACAAGCTATGCTTAAACTGCTTTAGTAACGTAAGATAGTCCAGCCACTTTGCGGATTTTTGGTTTTATCTTCCCTCTCCTTGCTAATAAAGAAAAATTTTGTCTAGCCCGCCACAAATTTGCGTCCGCCGGTCAGCCACACAGTCGGTCCGTTGGTTGGCATCCCACTTGATGGGACACAGCAAATCGTCTTCTGCAGCGCGGAATTGACCAACAAAATATTGCAAGTGAGACCACATGTGTTCTGCGCAATAAAACATTAAATTACGACATAAAGCCTGCACATACTATTTCAGCTAATAGTTATCTCTAAAGCACACAGGACTCCTAATATAATACCGCGCGACATTCAACGGCTTTCGTAAATTTTCTTCCGTTTGGCCTACCCCACTTCTGTGGCACTTAGTATGTAACCATTTTCCGCCAATCTTTCATGATGAGCATATGTCAACATAGAATCCTTACATGTATTTACACATGCGTCGTACTTTGTGTCCTCATTTTCATTTTTGCATCAACAAGCATTCTACATCGCGTTCGTCCTCGGGGAATCACCAGATCGACCTTGGCATCACACCGTCCACGTCTCACAGTGTGCGCAGGTACTGATCTGTCATTTGCATTTTGTCATAGCATCTGGACGGTGCAGTGCATAAACATAAACATTGCATGAGGTTACACATTTCAAGAGATAAAAATAAACACGCTTGCATGCAGCGCATTTGCTTGTAAGCAATTTACATAACCACTTCACTGAAGCTTTGTTTCACATGGGTTCCTACATGGGCGTTGCATCTGCATACTCTCGCTTTTTGTTTAATGCAGAAAGATGCCTGCTCGATTGTCCACTGCTGATAGTCTCGGCAGAAAAGCGGTTAAAAGGAAGGTCAGAAAGGAAGAAAAGACGAAGACTTGTGCGACTTTGCTGAAGCAGAAACCATTTTCCAGTGAGGCAACTTCTTTCGAGCAGTTCCAATCAGAATTTTAGCAGCCTGTAATGAAATCACATACATTAAAACATTGCCCGCGTATGACAGGTTCGTTTGAATTTTTGCCCGCATATAACGCTTTCGAGCTGCTAAAGGAATTTTAGAAGGGCAGTAATTCATCTACACACATTTTACTTCAATAGAACATTGGTCATATTGACCATTGGCCAATAACCTGGTCCTTATACTATCACAAAACGTAAAAAGGTGCATCGTTTAGTTCACCGAAAATACCGAGCAAACCTCGTAGAACGCATAGAAATAAAAAAACGGCAATTTGTTTAATATTTTCAACGCTTCTATTCAGGCCATAAACGATAAAGCTTTGCGACACATTACGCTTAAGATATCGTCCATTTACACCAAATATAAACTTGATGTAATCCAATGTTTTCTCGGGACGTTGGGAAACATATATGATAATGGCCGCATGACGCTATCAAACACTTATTTAACATTTTTGTGCAAGTTTTATTGATCCACACCAATTGAAGATCGGACACAGATTTGCCAGAGTTCATTCCCACATTTTCTCGTAAAATTTATCTTGGTTAGTTATGCCCTGGTAGTTGGCTATATTTTGGGCCACTCATAGAACTCTTATAACGCTCCGGAGTGCTTGAATCCAAATTTATTGCAAGCGCTGCAATCAATCTAAACACTTTGAAGTTTGCCGTAAACATAACCCATAATATTACTCCTTATTTTCACCTAACAGAAACTTGGTTTAACGTAGAGATCCCTTGAGACACTGAGAAACACATATCGTAATATAACCGTATGACGCCTTCAAGTCTTCGCTAGAGGAGTTTTGAGCAAACTTTGTATTTGATGCACAGGCACCCAGGCACCCAACTTCGCAAATTAATGTAGGATTGTTTCACCATTGCGAAGTTTGATTTTGGTTGCATTTGACTGGTTGATTTTGGTGGCTGGCAGTGGGCTAAATTTTGCGCCGCTCTTAAAACTCTCTGATAACGCTCCGGAGTATTTGAGTGCGTAATTAGGTGCAAGAGCAACTGACTCACATACTTTGAACTTAGTCTACACATCACCATAACGTTTGTCTATTTTCGTCAAATAAAAACGCTGTGTAGCATGGAGTTCCATCGAGACACTGGGAAACAGCGTAAGATAACTGCATAGCACTTTTAAGCATTTGATAAAGAATTTTTAGACATGCTATATTTGATATACACACATTACTACACGCGCATAGCGTCCGCCCCCCCCCCCCTTTCGCTCAAATAAAAATTGGTAGCCTTTGCAGTTATGTCAGGGCAGTAGGTTCAATTCTGCGCTACTCGTAAAACACATTCATAGCGTTCCGGAGCACATGAGCACGTAATTTATTGTAAAGGCATTAATGATCCCATCAATTTTGAACTTTGCCGACACGTTACACATAACGTTCTCTTCATTTTCGCCAAGTGCTAACAAAGTGTCTTGTTTAGTTCACCGAGGACACCGTTAGAAGCAATTACAAACCGCATATAACGCTTGAAACAGGTGGGAAAAGGTGGTGGGTTCAGTAGTTATCTGAAACGCTTCTAATTAAGCCAGCAAAGTGGAAGTTTTGCAACACATTGCACTTAAAGTTACCCAATTTCATCGAATTTGAGCTCGGCATCTTGTACAGTTTTATTGGAACTCTAGCAAACATTGCGAATAATGGCAGTGTGGCACTCTGGATTTCTGGAACGCCTGAATAAGTAATTTTCTACAAAGACTCTAATTAAGCTACACCGAATAAACATTTTTCGTTCATCACTCATAACATGCTTCTTACTTCAGCTAAATATAAACGACATGTTTGGCATAGTTGATCAAGTAGACAGGGAACACCAACTATCCACGCCTCCTGTTACGCATCGAAATTGGGGTAGAACGAGTATTCAGTAATTATTTTCGAAGCACATAATTAAATTACCAATATTCAAATTCCGGAACGCATGACCCTTAAAATGGTCCCATTTACTTTAAATATGAAATATATGCCACATTGGATGCTATCAGAGAAGCGGCGAATCTTTGCATGCGTGTCACATAATGTCTCTAAACGAGCCGAAAACGAAGATATAGCTACTTTAATTTAACCTCTAATTACCATACATGCTTAAGTTTTACCTGTGTATTATTCACAACATTTTCCACTTTTTGTTAAAATATAAACTTCCTTAATAGTGTTTTGGTTTCTTCAGAAAGCCATGACAACTGGTACATAAAATTTTTGAGCGCTTCTAGCCCCGATAAAACCTCCGCTGTAAAGGTAGAAATGAATGACAAGGAGGTCAATCCTGCGATTTCCAAACACAGTTCTATGTAGAAAAAATTAGGAGAACTCGTTCTTCTTTATTTTCGGCCACGGAGAGTACATCTGTAGATCTTAAGAAAAGTGGGCAAGTTTGCACTCCGTCGTGCAAAGCTTAGACACAGCGAAAGTGTGTCAATACTCAAGTCTTACTGGCTGCTACTGCTAGGTATTAACTTGATTGCTGCTAGGTCTTAACTTGGTTTAACTTAACTACGCATGTAGGGGATGGTATTTTCGAGCGATCATTTTCGGAGGAACCTTCCCTTTCGCGACATTTCACCTGACTAGCGTTGGACGCGTCGACGCCTATGAGCGACAGCGTTCCTGGAAGGCCACAAACGCAGGCAGGCAGGAGCCGTGTCTGTGTCAGGCGAAGCGAGCGCGCACCTAGGCCGGCAGTTACTAAGCAACGCGAGGTGACGTCATCGCTACTTCGGCGCATGCTCGGCAAGGAAAGCGCGTGGCGTCGGCAGCAGCTCTGTGCGTTGACTCGTTGGTGCTGCTACAATTTCTCTATCTCGCTCTCATTTTCTCTTTCCCTCTCCCGAGCATTGCGCGCGCCGCGCGCATGCTCTCCTTCCCTCTCCTTAACGTCCCATGTCAAGCCAACATGTGCACGGCACGGAGAGGAGGCGAGGCACACGCCGCTCCACGAGGTGGTTGCTAGGCAACGCAGTGACGTCGTAGCTCGGCGAGGTTTTACGACAGCAGGCGCCACATTTTACGGTTAGCTAGAACAGCTTCGCTGTTAAAAATTGGCCGCCATCCCGCCCTGCGAACGTGAATGTCGAGCGAAGTTGTGTCAACCACCACAGATGGTCGAGTATTGTATGGACGCTGTCCTTCTGGTGTCTTTAATTTCTCTGGTCTACTCATGGCTGTCTTAGAATGAACTGAATGTGTTGCTAGACGGGTCTCCCTGTTATATATGAAAGCGTGGTGACGTCACTAAGTATATATATATATATATAAGTTAAAGGAAGTGCAGGCGTACGTACAAAAGCAATAACATTTGAATTTCGACGTTTCGGCCGGGGTCCGGCCTTCATCAAGAGTGCGATTGCAAGCTTGCAATCGCACTCTTGATGAAGGCCGGACCCCGGCCGAGGCTACTTCGCGATCCGATGAGTTAAGCTTCTCCGCTCTTCTGCGCCACTGAGCAGCAATTTCGGTCTCCTTCTCCATGGCTATACCACACTGGCAAACAGCCCAGCGCAAGCGCCGGGCAAACGCCCGGCCCGCCAGCTGTGCGCCGTGTGACGTCAGCTGCTCCTCGCGCATGCACAGCACGGCTCTCCAGGAGCCACGCGAAACTGCTCAACCTCGGTCAGTGTAGCTCACGCTACAAAATGAAACGTTACGTTATAACTTATAACGCGTTGTTCTATTTAAGATCGAAACCCACCAAAAGCGACCGCATAATGAAAACCTGCGCGTTGCGTAATGTGTCTAAAAGTCGGCCACATAAAATGCGATTATTGGGACGCCTTTGGCTAACGTGAGGACTGTGTAGCAATTTCATGTCTCCGACAAATGTGACAGTGCACAGTATGACTTTTGCATTGCAAAAGCAGGCGAAGTGCATATTTTACCTTCAATAATGAGGGAGTTCATACAGTCTTTCACTTAACGCACTTTGCGCCATCGCCTCAGAAGATTAATATTTATTTTCTCTTATGGAGTAGCGCATGTCATCAGAGCAATTAGGCTAACGATAGTCATTCGCTTAATTGCCCATTCTCTTCTAGTTGAGCTGTATGCTGCATTTTATTGCCTCGGCGCTTTACGCAGGGCAACGTTCTAAAGAACGCTCGATAATTTACTTGAAGAACAGATAAATAAAAGGTAAAAGATGGCTCCGGTTTCAGAGCGTTTGTCTTCTTTGTGCTAGTTCTAAAAAACCAAGCACTTTGGAAAAATTCGGATAAATGAACAAAACTGCTATGCTTTCTTTCTTTTGAGAATCTTTCTAAACAACGCATACAAAAGGAAAGGATGACAATGGACATACTGCATTTTATTGGCTCTCAATAAGTGGAGGCAGTAGTTTTTATATTTCTCAAGCTACTGCGCACCATAAAGATGGTGATGTTGCCCTTTTCCTCCGAGAGAATTTTTTAATAATAATTTGCGCAAAATAAAGAAGAAATACATTTTGAATCCACTGCATTTCTTAAGCTCTGTAAAACTTTGGTATTTTATTATTACTCGTATTTCAGCGCAAATGGAGTCAGTTGCATTTTTTCCCGCCGCGAGTCATCGATATATTCTTGGTAATTTTATGCAAAAACTTGTAGGACACCAAGTGCACAAACGATTTTGCGATGTAACTGCCAAGGCATCGAACGGAGCTCGTGGTTCCCAGTGCAGGCAAGCAGCCTTGGATGTGCTTTGGGTGGGTTGAAGAAGCAGTACGTGGCGTTTTGTCGGCTTTTTTTATCGAACCGCTGCTACGAATGGCTTCGCCTTATTTTCTCTGCACTATGAAATAACGTTGCAATAACTTCGTACAACGAACTGAAATGGAGGTTTATAGCAGTAGCTATTGCTTTTGATTGTTTTTTTTATTTTATTTTATTTTACAATTCTGCAGTCCTACATCACAAAAAAAGAACAATAAGAAACGTAATGGCATATATACACGGAGGAATTACAGCCGAAGGAAGGAAGGAAAAAAAGTGGAGAAGGAAAGGCAGGGAGGTTAACCAGTTCAGCACAACCGGTTTGCTACCCTACACATGGGAGCGGGATGAGGGGGAATGAAAGATGGGGAGGAGAGAGAGAGAGAGAGCACACAGCACAGCACACACATCGTCAGTCACAGTCCGTCACTCTTGCGTGGTACCTGACATCACTGTCACAGCCGCTTGTCCAAGCCCGTTGCTTTTAAAAACCGAAGTAGTCCCTTCGTCGCCTTCAGCTGCGATGTCTTCTGTCGACGACATGTGAAAATCACTTCAGCTGACATTGGTCTGTTGTCAAGGTGCGCTAGAACGGACGCCAGGGACTGTCTCTGAACATTATATTCAGGACAGTCGCATAGAATGTGTTCCAGTGTCTCCTCGCAAAGACAGGCATCGCAAAGAGCGTTGTCGGCCATTCCAATCAGAAATGAATAAGATTTAGTGAATGCCACCCCTAGCCATAGGAGATAAAGCATAGTGGCCTCTCTTCGGCGGAGTCCAGATGGCATACAGAGATGCATCAAAGAGGGCAGGTGGTAGTGACGATTTCTCCGGTTGGTCTGGCCGCTGGGTGTGCACCATAGAGAGAGCGTGATCTCCTGGGCAAGCACTCGAAGTCTGCTGGCAGCGTCGGACCGTGAGAGTGGTATGGCCTCTTCCTGTGTGTCGTCAAGAGCTGCTCGAGCGGCATTATCGGCGTCTTCGTGCCCTATGACACCGCAGTGACTTGGAAGCCACTGAAATGCCACGTGGTGTCCTTTCGCATGTGATGTATGGAGTAGGTGCCTAATATCGAATACGAGCTGTTCGTATGGCCCGCGACGCAGAGCTGATAGCACAGATTGTAGGGCTGCCTTAGAGTCACTGAATATTGACCATTGTCGAGGTGGTTCCCGATTGACGAAACAAAGTGCAGCGCGAAGAGCAGCTAGTTCCGCAGATGTCGATGTCGTTGGGTGGTCAGTCCTGAAGCTGATGGTAGTAGCTCTTGCTGGGACAACCACAGCACCGGACGAACATTGGAGGTTTGTGTAACCATCAGTATAAATATGTACACTGTCCGCATACCTCTCGTGTAGAAGAAGCAGAGACAGTTGTTTCAGCACAGGTGACAATAGCTCAGATTTTTTCTTGATTCCTGGTACACTGAGATGTACTGTGGGGCTAATAAGACACCAAGGGGGCATCGATGGTTTAGATGCAGCGGTGAAGCCCGAGGGAAGTTTGTCGTTGTACTTGATGATAGTTTTAGAGAACGATGCTTGGCGCCTGTCTGAAGGTAGTGTTGCAAGGTGGTGATAGGGTGATAGTGTTGCAAGGTGGTGGTGGTGAATTACAGCCGAGGTGCTCTGATGTCACTCCGCGATGGCGATAGCTCAGCAAAAGAGAATGTCCTGTAGAAAAACAAGGCACACACTAGAACGTTTGCTGAAAACAATCGATATTCGAAGCGCCAAGTCTTGCGCCAGAATCACTGGTTGGTAGGGGTCATCAAGAACGAATTGTGATGATGATGATGAAATAAACTTTAATTTTCGAGACGGTGTTCCCGAGCGTTTGAGCTGTGGATCACTCTAGGTGGGAGGGTCCCTCATTCCAGGAATCCTCTGGCCGCGATAGCATCCCGGGCTCTGGCGACAAGACGTCGTTGTTCGTCCAGGGCCGGGATGGAGATCTTGGCCTCCCACGTCTCGGCGAGGAGGTTCACGTCTTCGGACGTTGTATGTTTGGTAACGGCGTCTTCGGGGCGCCACGGGCACTCGAGTAGCAAATGAGCTAGAGTGTCTGGCACGGCGCAGATCGGGCAGTTGTAGGTGTATAGTGTCGGGTGGATGCGATGCATGAGGATCCCATGGGTGTACGTATTGCTCTGCAGTCTTCGGAATGCAGTGCTTTCCTCTTTCGTCAGTTTTGGATGAGGTGGCGGGTACACCCTGCGTCCCAGTCGGTAGTATTAGAGGATGGTGTTATACGTGGGGGGTATTGTCTCCGTTTCCGCTGCGTCACCAGGCGGTCGGGGGTCTCGCGAGGCGGCGAGAGAGGCTCGGTTGACGTGATCGCGGGCCGCGGCGTGTGCCGCTTCGTTTCCCTCGAGCCCGTCGTGCCCTGGTACCCACGTGACGCAGGTGTAAGGGAGCGGAGTGCTTCTTTTCTGCAAAATTTTGACTGCTTCCACCGATATTCGGCCTCTCGTGTAATTGCGTACTGCGGATTGGGAGTCCGTGAAGACTGCGACCGCGTTCGTGCTCGTGGTGGTGGCAAGGGCGATCGCCGCTTCTTCCGCTGTCTCCGAGTTCCGCACCCTGACTGTGGCGGATGCCAGTTCATTGCTTCTCGAGTCAACCACACTCAGGGCGTAAGCAGTTTTTCCGGGGTATTTGGACGCATCTACGTAGCGAGCATCTGGATCGTGCTTGTGGCGTCTTCGGATGGCGTCGACTCGAGCGAGCCAGCGTCCCCGATGATGCTCGGGATGCATGTTGCGCGGTAGTTTTAGATGCTCAGGGATTCTCTTAAGCATGGCGGTATCTTGACCTTGCGGTCCGCGTCGGAGATGTAGCGTTCTCCGTAGCCGAGGCGCGCAAGGACCGATCTGCCCGTCGGCGAGAGCTTCAGCCTCTCGAGTTGGTTGGTTTTCTGGGCTTCCACCAGCTCTTGCCAGGTGTTATGAGCACCCATTTTGAGAAGTCGGGTGGTAGATGCCACAGGTGGTAGACCCATGGCGAGATTCGTAGCTTTGCGGATGATGACATTGAGCTTGTCGACTTCGCAATTCTTGAGAGCCAGGTACGGGGTTGCGTACGTTATTCTGCTGGTCAGTAGAGCTTGAACGACTCTCAGGGTGTCTTGCTCCTTGAGGCCACTGCGTCGATTGGCTACTCTCCTTACGAGGTGTGTGAGTTGGGAGATTGTGCGTTGGAGCCGTGAGAGCGTGGCGACTCCTGATCCATCTCGGTGCAGGTGCAAGCCGAGTACTCGAAGCGAGGCGACCTTCGGTATTTGGATCCCGTTGAGCGTGACGCATGGGTCTGGAGCTTCGGAGGTGGGAGGTCTACCCCTCGTGCGTGCCTTCAGTACGAGTAGCTCCGATTTCTCAGGTGCGCAGTGGAGGCCGCAGCTATCAAGGTAGTGCTAGATAACATCAACCGCTTCTTGAAGGCAACGTTCTTGCTCTCCGGTGCTCGTTCCTCGCGTCCAGAGCATGATGTCGTCCGCGTAGAAGGCGTGACGCAGGCCTGGGATGTTTTCGAGAAGCCGGGGGAGCTTGAGGAGTGCCACGTTGAATAGGAGGGGCGACACGACGGAGCCTTGCGGCGTTCCCCTGTTCGGCAGCTTGAATTCCACGAATTGTGAAATAGAAACAAAACAACATTTGTTGGTTTAGTACATCAAAAATATATGAAACGGTATATTTACTGGTTTGACAGTATTCTGATTAAAAATTTTTGAACATTTTTCGTTCACATAGGTTTCCTAGTTTCAGTGTGTCCCCCCCCCTCCTCACCTATTCGTGCTTCAATCGTGCGCCACTAACTGATACCAATGGCGATAGGTTTTGACACGCTTTTTTTTCGAAGCTTCGCAATCTATTTAAGATGAACCTTGGCTCCGCTGCTAAAATGAAGTAAGCCATTGATATGTGCGCAGCCCTGTTTCTGTGCACGCTAGCTATATGCTGCTGTCACTCTTCGTGGTCACGGGTACCTTGGCTCCGCTGCTAAAATGAAGTAAGCCATTGATATGTGCGCAGCCCTGTTTCTGTGCACGCTAGCTATATGCTGCTGTCACTCTTCGTGGTCACGGGTACTCGAATGCGTCTCATTCATGTGCAGTAACAAGCAGGACACAAGAAATTGCTGGCTCTCTCGTAATCGAGAGTAGATGTGAGCATGAAATGGCTACCATACGGCGTCTTTTGCCTGCCCGTGGTGCCACCGCCTTCAACCGTGTTTCTTCTAGCAACAGTCCAACGCGCTCACCGTCCGTCGCTAATTTTTCTTCTTGTCGCATCGAAGTTGTCAGCTCCAAACGTGCGGGCTTAGGTCCCCTGTATCTGCCTCTTGAACGTCGCTATTGGAAATGCCAAAAGTCCAGCATACTAGCAGTTACAGCTTGAGTGATATTGTGAAGAAACATTAGGAAGAACTCGAAAGCAATATTTCAGATTTCTGCCGTCGGCGTCGCCGTCGCCGTCGGCGTCGCCGTCGCCGTCGCCGTCGCCGTCGCCGTGAGGTTCCGTATGACGTCAATGGAGATGAAATCGTGGCCGCGCGCCGCCGAACGCTGTATGTGCGAGTGAAAGGGCGCGAGGGACGCGCTCTTTCACGGGGAGTGAACGCACGGCGGAGAACAAACGCGCGTTCTGCGCCGTGCTTCCTTAAGGGCTGCAGAAGTAGGCGTCTCTTTCCTGCTTCCTTAAGGGCTGCAGAAGTAGGCGTCTCTTTCCTCCTTTACAATCACCATATATGTAGAGCAAACGCGCCTTCTTCCGATGCGCGAGAGGCCGTGGGGGAGGGGGGGAAGGGGGAGGGAAGGGAGGCGACGTTTAGCTGCGGCACCAAGTGCCTATTTATATCAGAGGCTCCGGCAACAGTCACCAACGCCGCACGCATTTTGAGCGAACGCGGGCAAAATGCCGACGGCGTCGACAACAGTTCGGCGCGTTGCCGGTGCTGCTGCATGTCCAAGTTTATACAGCTGATAAAGCTAATATCATTACTCCGTATATCTGTTACACGTTTGGACAGTAACTAGCGTATGTAATGCAGCCCTGTACAAATGGTTGGAGCCAGAGACCGCATTTCCTCCAGTTTCGACTGGTTGCCCGGAAGAGCTCATTTTGTTCTCGCAACTTGCCGGCATGTTCTCGTTCTGAGTGCCCGGATAAAGGCTCTGACTTTTGACTCAAGGTCACTTGAAGGTCGCCGAAAACGGGAGCGAAAGGCATTTCATGCTTAAAACGTCAAGTTCCGTGCAGTTTTGTTTATTTGCCGTAAAGAGAACAATCACTTCGCAAGCTACGAAGTCGACACACGCACCCGGACTCTTTCTGTTAATAGATACTGATATGCTGCCTACCTTTATTTGGATCAACGGCTTGACACCGAAAGGTCGTAAAAGGCACTGTTTTGCAGTTGTCCCAGGCCCGCAGCGCGGGAAGGCAAGACGCAAACTATCGCGTAGTTCATGGCAACAAAACTAATACCCACCCGAGCAAGCTTGCTTCGCACGAATACTTTTCTATTCAAAGCCACCGTCCTGTAGTGCCGCTTCTCAGGCGCCCCGCAGGAACCTTGTGTGCACAGCGAATGCACTCCACACAAACAACCGTTTTGTGTCTACGCAGGGCTCTTGAATGAGCAGCTTCCTCGTTCGCTGGTTGTTGGTGCAGCAAACGACGGCGCAGTGCCACTGGGTCTTTGTACATTCCGCTCAGCAAATGGGCTAAGCACACGTCTAAAGCAAACACCTCAGCAGATGCGTCAAGATCACGTCTAAAAACACAACATGCGAACGCGAACCATCAGTGCAGCCACTTTCTCCCGTCTCCCGCAGCCCTCACCAGAAGCCAGAACCTGTTGTCGAGAATATTGGCGCGGCTTACACTCGCGCTACGAGGCTATAAAAAATCTGGTCTATACAGCGACCCATGTTGGCGTGAAAGACGCTCGTTGAAGTGTGGCACGTATGTACACAATTCCACCTACTCAATGACCCAAGTTGATCCGATGATTGGTTTCGAAGCTTGTTCCCTCAGCACAGCAGCCCGGTGCGCTACCCATTCGACCATGGTCTACCCCGTGGCCCAGGCAGACAGGAAAACGTTTATATACAAACATACGTGAATAGACACAAAACAATATGGATAGATAACCCCGTAAAGTGCGCGAAGTGCCCTAAGAATTCTAACGCACTGAAATATTAGACTGCAATATCTGCCTAGGCGCATGGCCTGAAGTGATATGCATCTCTCCTTCTATATCAGTGCACCTACTAAAAAATTTATACTGCAGACGCCCAACTGATGTCTGCGTCTAAAGTGAATGTTATATAATGGATGGAGGAGAAGCTGACACGTAAATGGCCGGGACGCCATCGCTAGTGCCGTTTCGGGCACTTACATACTTTCAGCTCACCGTCACAGCCTCTACACTTTCGAAACCAGGCACTTAACGGATCGTCACGCTTGGGAAATTCTTGCTGCTCGTACCGTAGGAGTCAAGCAGCGGCGTTTAGAGGCGGAATAATGGACTTTAAGCTGAAAAGACATCACACGTGGAAGGAATTTCCTGCGTGAACCACGCATCGAGCATTGTTTATGGCTTTGAAGCCCATACCACAAGGCAATATATCACGGGCAGTAAATCAGGTGCCATCTCCAGGGACTACAGCAAGAATTTCCTGCGCGTTAACGAGTATATATAGGTGCGTGGCCATGTAGAATGACAAATACATACAGCGAGATGCAAGAAAATGTTATTTTCGCGAAAATCGTTTACCAGCAGCACAGAATTCAGTCACTGTTTTGATTAAAACTAAATATCGCCGTTACTATCTTGTATAGTTATCAGAGTTTTTTGTCGCCAGGCACTTCATACTTGTTTCCTCCATTTCTCGTTTCGGTGAACCAACTAGAGAGAGCGAAGGGAGAAAGGAAAGGCAGAGAGGTTAACTAGACTTAGTTCAATTTATTGATCTACACTGGATGAGGGGGATGGAGGAGTGAAAGAAAGGGAAAGAAACAAGACAAGAGTCTTGATCACACTTTCAAATGCACTGAGACAAGTGTAGCGTATCTACAAAACTTTGGTTCTGCCTTTCGAGGTAAATATTTAGGATAGGTGGATAAGGCTGACGCCTATTTCTCAACTCCAAACAATATGTTTATTTTTTTTTTCAATTTATCTCAGGTGTGACTGCTCTTACTGTCCACAATTGAAGACGGAATGAAGCAGTCTTTAGGTTATAATTTCCAGAGTGAAATAAACCAAATATGTGGACTTTAAGCTTTGTGTCACGTGATATACAATTCGCTGTCATCACTGGCCGCTGAAACTGCTGCGCAAGCGTGTATTGCCGAGTCAGAGCTTCATACTGCAGCAGCAGAGTACGTTATTTAGAAGAGCGCAATCACTTACACGCAGGGTAAGGTTTCCTTTCGTCACGCAACAAGAGCATCTCTTTCCTGTAAGGGGCACAGGCAGAATCTTATCTCTCCTCGCTTATGTTTCAAAGAGTATCACGTGGGCGCTACCGACGATGCTTTCTGACCTCTGCGGTCCCATGAATTGTTTCTTGCTCGAAATAAGGCATACATTGGTATAAAAGCAACTGATTTATAAGCATTAGGCTGAAAATAAATCTTAAGCCCCTATGGTGGTGGCGCGGAGCAGAGGTAGAATACCCGGCCTCAAATCTCAAGGTCGTAAGTTCGAATCTTACTCCAGTCCACCACATTTTCAGGCATGGAGCGGTGCCTGACACCGGCAAGAAAAATATATTGCCGAAAGCTAGTGGGGCTATACTAGTTCAGGTGCAACCAAACTAGGAAGGCCCACTAAGCTTCATCAAAGTCACTCCCTCACCAGAACAGGAATTGGCCTCCCTGGTGCAGTATTCGGCCACTACCTCCCTCATGACTCCGTCGCAGGGAGAGGCCTTCGTCCTGCAGTGGACATAAAATATCGGCTGATGATGATGAAATCTTATGCCCCTAAATATTTGACCTTGGCACACTGTGTGGAAGCCGAGCGTGCTACCGCTGGCGCAACGCCATTTCCAAGGTCGTCGCATGAAACCACATCGAACACGTCGTTGCCAAGGTTGTGAGCTTCATTTAGCACGCCGAGCAAGAAATCTCTAAACTGAATTTTTAAAACGTGACGTTCTTGATTCGTTTTTTATAGATAGATATATCTTAGCTGGAAGAGCAGGTGAAGAGGTTGAATCTACCTGCTTTTTGCTGCTCTATTTCAGTTATATACGGGCTATGGCGTTATGAGCGATAAAAAATGTCGCAGTTTCACCCGAAAGGCGAAGCATCAATTGCGATAGCAACTTAGCAGAGAGCTATACGGAGTAAGGATAGCAGTTTTATCAGCTGTATAAACTTGGACATGCAGCAGCACCAGCAACGCGCAGAACAGTTGTCGACGCCGTCGCCGTTTTGCCCACGTTCGCACCGAACGCGCGCGGCGTTGGTGACTGTTGCCAGGACCTCTGGGGACGGCTCGGAGGTTTTCGACGAGATCAGAACGGGAAACTAGTCGAGCAGCGTTGGAAGTCTTTACCACTTTCTCGCCTGGCAACGTTGTTATATAAATACGCATTTGGTGCCGCAGCTAAACGTCGCCTCCCCTCCCTCCCTCTCTCCCGTCCCCCCACGGCCTTTCGCGTGACGGAAGAAGTCGCGTTTGCTCTAAATATATGGTGATTATAAAGGAGGAAAGAGACGCTTAATTCTGAAGCCCTTCAAGGTGCACGGCGCCGAACGCGCGTTTGTTCTCCGCCGTGCATTCGCTCCCCGTGAAAGCGCGCGTCCCTCGTACCCTTTCACTCGCACATACAGCGTCCGGCGCGCGGCGACGATTTCATCGCCGTTAACGTCATGCGGAACCTCACGGCGACGGCGACGCCAATGCCATAAATCCTCTTTGAGTGTCCATGTAATTGATATCGCAATAGAATTATTTTAAAAAGATGCCGGCTTCTGCGGAAAAAAATAAAAGAAACTGGCACATGAGTTTACTTCAACACTTAAGTGTAAAGTTGAAAAAAGTGGGTAAGCTTTATAAGTTCAACCACTTTCAGTACAAAGTTAAAAAAGTTTTAATATAAGTCAAACTGATGTACACTGCCAGCCCATTCAAGCACAGTTGCACGAAGCAGAAAAACATCCGCACACTCCATATAATGTCCTCTTTGCAAGGTCTGGACAAGATCACGGTTCAAGAATATTGCCCTATAAAAAGAGCGCTGGACTCCCCACTGTTATAAACTTGGCACACAGTTCTTGCCTCCACTGGTCATAAAACAGACAAGTTAACAACACATGTGAAATATCCCCATGTACTTCACTACAAGTATATAACGGTAATTCAGCTGGCCCTATATGATTTTCTTGCTTCTCTTGATCTACATTCAAGTGTACTCGATCAGTCATGTGCTACAAGCGTGTCCCACTGTCCCCACTATTCTGGTACATGTAAAGGGAAGAAAACACAATAAGTTGAAATCAGTGAACGAACGTCAAGGTGTTAACACGTTGGACACGTGTTAACACCTTTAACAATTATTATCGCAGCTGCCACAATAAATGTCCTGCGAAGTGTTCATAACAGATGCATTCTTTTTAACGTGTTCCTGTAGTGTGACAGTAGCAGAGCAGCAAATGAGTTGTCCTTAAGTGATTTTATTTCATACTGTAGACCGCAGAAGCCTAGAGTAAGATCTAGTTCTGCATCTAGATCTCGATTGACAGTGAAGTCAGGTATGCGTAATTGGCGGTTGTTCACGCAATAGACATCGCGCCCTTTAAAGCCTGAGAAGATCTATTCTAGGCATCCATGGCAGGAAACAGCCAGCACGACCAACAAGTGTCTCGTTTGATTCTTTGGAGCTAGAAATAGGGCGGCTTTTTTTTTTCTGTTTCCGCAAATGACGCAAGTGGTTCTCAACACTACAACAAATGTTTCAATTTCATAAATATTGATTGTACATATGTTAAGTGTTGTAAGCATAAGCCATAATTTCCGGCAGCAGACTACAACGGCGGCATGACTACGAGTAAAAGTAAGAATAAATATAGAAAGCAGCGTTACATCTCTTTTGATAGGACGTCTCATCGTATGACGAGTGGTTAGGAGTATCATCTCACAATTACTGCAGCACCTTCTCCGCTTAGATGCGCCACTTGTGTTCTTGTTCTAGTATTCCATCTATGCAAGCCCAATAATCTAACTACGGTAAACTTGGTTTTTGTGTCATGCTGTCATAACAGACGGATGGCAAAAACAGACCGCGACAGACGGCCGAATAGGAATCAATGCTCGCGAGCGCCGCGCGTGCTTCATATCCCGGATCGAGGGCGCCATATAGTTCTTGCGAGCCAGCGATAATGGATGGGACACGCGGGAAAACACCGAAGGCTACGGGAGACTGCGCTACACTGCGCGATGTCTGTGATCTGCAGAAGTGCTTGCCGAGGGTGCAAGGGTGAACGAGTGGGGGCCACGCACAGACTCTGCAGCAAGGCAGTCGCTGTTACGAGAGGCACGAGGCGGCATCATGGACGCCTTGGCTCGCATCGTCCATCACGCTCGCATATCCTCGTGTTTGTATCGTTGGTGTACAATGAGCGGCATGGAAGACGTGCAGTCTTCTCCGACGCGACGTTGCCAAGTGTCCCAGAGAGATGTACACGTGACATTTGGACGGTCTAGCCAAGCGGTAAAAAGGAGAGATGGAAGAGAAGCTACGCAGATTTAACGCATATGTTAGAATGTACGTGAAGTAAAGATTTTGTGAAGCGCTTAATTAATGCAATAAAACTGATTCTAAGGCGTGCAATCATCTTTATTACCATCCTATGCAACGTGTAATCTAATGCAAACTTTATGTATAACCATGAGCTCACAAGCTATGCCAAAGTGCAAACAGCAGTTCATCAGAATGCACATTGTGAGACGTCAATGCAGTGAGCTCACAAGGACAAATGGGTGTTTCTGGTGGGACGAATGGTGAGAATAATTTTACGCATAGATAAATACGCGGGAAGGACACCGGTGAAGTTAACTATTTGCCGTTTTATTCCAGCGTCTGTGGCCGAATGGAAACTGCCACGTACGCAATTTCTACACGATTGAACGTATACGGGCCGATCGTCTGAAGGAAGTCTGTGTGATTGTGATCAAAGTTGTGCCCCAATGTATTAAAGAAAAAATTATGGGCAGCTACACATTAAGGGGTGCGAAGACTGGGCATACAGCAAAGCTGGTGACCCTTCAATATATCTATAGCTTTAACTTTGTTTTCATTTGCTTAACTTGGTTTGGCTTGGCTGGTTCTTAGCCAGACTTAGTCGACCCCGAGTACCGAGCGATGACGTCACGTCCATCGCCTAGCAACGCCTCGCACCAGCTGTGCGAGGCATTGCTAGGCAACGCGCGGTGACGTCATCGCCAGGCGCAGCTTTCTCCTAACGCTCCACGGTCGAACCAAAAGCTTAATCAGATCCGCCGTTAAAATTCTGGACAAGTGATTAGAGCATCTGACTCTTGTGCTGGGGGAGCGATGTTCGATCACACCTCAGGGCACATACATCATTATTTTATCTTTTCCGCGTGAGCTATTTGGGAAGCCGACAGCAGCAGCAAGCAAAGCAAGGCAAGTTAAAGCAAAGCGTGCACCGCTGGCCCTGCGCCACGGTCAACAAAGTCCTGGAAGATTTACTAAGAAAGCTTCCCTTTAAAATGTTGTAAAACTGTTCAAATTCTGCACCACATTTTGCAACATAGCAAGTACGGTCCTGGTCGGCAAGATGCGGAGACGCCGACCACATCACCCACGCGACAGCGTATTATACTATCTGCGGGATCAGCAAACTTTTCATTACACTATCTCCGGGGTGATCTCAGTGTACTGTAACAGCACTCAGCGAGAAACCGCATTAGCAGACACGCGTTGTGCCACACCGGGTGCCTTCATCGAGGTGACGGGTGCGCCCCCCACTGCATTCTTCTGAGCACCACTACTAATTACCGTGACGAATCAAGAATTAGACGCGGGTGACTTCAAGCTGAACAGTCCTTCTCCGCGGCGAAAGAAGAATGCGACGCGGGTGACGTCAGCACCCGCCCCATCTCGTTGCTGCCGAGGAGGATACAAAAAAGTTGTCGCAGTTTCACCTGAAAGGTGAAGCATCAATTGCGATAGCAACTTAGTAGAGAGCTATACGGAGTAATGATATTAGCTTTATGAGCTGTATAAACTTGGACATTCAGCAGCGCCGGCAACACGCAGAACTGTTGTCGACGCCGTCGGCGTTTTGCCCGAGTTCGCTCAAAACGCGTGCAGCGTTGGTGACTGTTGCCGGAGCCTTTGATATAAATAGGCACTTGGTGCCGCAGCTAAACGTCGCCTCCCTTCCCCCCCCCCCCCCCCCCCCCCCACGGCCTTTCGTGCGTCAGAAGAAGGCGCGTTTGCTCTACATATATGGTGATTGTAAAGGAGGAAAGAGACGCCTACTTCTGCAGCCCTTAAGGGAGCACGGCACAGAACGCGCGTTTGTTCTCCGCCGTGCGTTCACTCCCCGTGAAAGCGCGCGTCCCTCGCTCCCTTTCACTCGCACATACAGCGTTCGGTGGCGCGCGGCGACGATTTCATCTCCATTGACGTCATACGGAACCTCACGGTGACGGCGACGGCGACGCCGACGGCAGAAATCTGCTTTGGAGTGTCCATATAATTGCTATCGCAATAAAAGGGATTTAAGGCAGAACCGGCCCTTTGTGAAGGGAGAGTCGCCACCAGCTGCCCCATCCGTCTGGTGCGCTCTTACTGCTATTTGTATGCTATTACCTGCTATCACCTGCTATTACCTGCTATATCTGTACATATTGTGTAAAGCTTTTCATCTCCTCTTCGTCTGCTCCAGGAGTCCGTCTCTCCTCCTCGACCCCAAGTCGCAATACACACTAAAACCGGGGAAAAATGCATGAAAAGCTCAGTCTAGAGGACCAATCGTAAGAAGACCACCAAAATAACACCCAAGCTTTGCTGACGAGGTGTGGTGAAGAGTTACTAAAGTGTACAACATAGCAACAGGACCAAAGAAAAAACAACGACACAGGCACTGTCTTTCATTGGCCTTGCTGCTGCGCTGTATTGCTCGGAAGGTTGCTCAACCAACAAGCCCAACATTGCACTCTTGTAAACAACATTATTGACCTACCATGAAGAGGGGAAAATGGGCCACAAATGGCTGCCCGTTTTGCCTGAAGCGAGCATGTCCGGCGTCGCCATGCTGGATGATTACGTTATTGCGGAACGCAATTCTGCTGCAGGCGTAAACAAAAAAGTTGTCGCAGTTTCACCTGAAATGCGAAGCATCAATTGCGATAGCAAATTTGTAGAGAGCTATACGGAGTAATGATATTAGCTTTATCAGCTGTATAAATTTGGACATGCAGCAGCACCGGCAACGCGCAGAACTGTTGTCGACGCCGTCGGCGTTTTTCCCGCGTTCGCTCAAAATGCCTGCGGCGTTGGTGACTGTTGCCGGAGCCTCTGATATAAATAGGCATTTGGTGCCGCAGCTAAACGTCGTCTCCCTTCCCTCCCCCTCCCCCCTCCCCCACGGCCTCTCGCGCGTCGAAAGAAGGCGCGTTTGCTCTACATATATGATGATTGTAAAGGAGGAAAGAGACGCCTACTTCTGCAGCCCTTAAGGAAGCACGGCGCAGAACGCGCGTTTGTTCTCCGCCGTGCGTTCACTCGCCGTGAAAGAGCGCGTCCCTCGCGCCCTTTCACTCGCACATACAGCGTTCGGCGGCGCGCGGCGACGATTTCATCTCGATTGACGTCATACGGAACCTCACGGCAACGGCGACGGCGACGCCGACGGCAGAAATCTGCTTTTGAGTGTCCATATAATTGCTATCGCAATAAAAAATGGGCATGTTCGCACTCGGTCGTGCAAAGCTTCGGCACAGCGAAAGTGTCTATCGTCAAGTCTTACTGGCGGCTACTGCTAGGTATTAACTTGGTTGCTGCTAGGTCTTAACTTGGTTTAACTTAACTTCGCGTGTATGAATAGATTCTCGAGCGATCATTTTCGGAGGTACCTTCCCTTTAGCGACATTTCGCGTGACCAGTACTGGACACGTCGGCGCCTACGAGCGACAGCGTTCCTGGCATGCCACAAACGCAGGCAGGCTAACCAAGGTTGGCACAGTGCCAAGAACGCTGTTGCTTGACGACGCCGAACGCGTTGGAGGCTAGCCGCTCGATATCATTCGGCCAGCTTCGCTGTGTCTTGAGCGTTGCGCGGCCTAGTGCAAGCTGAGGCGGGGGTCGGGAAGGGAGGAAGCTAGCGAAAAGGAAACCACGTGCGCATGCGCCGCGACTCCCTCCTCCGCCCTCCGGGTTGCCATGGCTACGGCGCGGCAGTTTCTTGATAGGAACCACAACAGCTTCTGCGGTAAAACAGACGAAACACTGGGAGACGTCCCACTGAGTTTTGCGTGCTTCTTTTCGCCTATCCCTGCTTGCGTTTATTTTATTTTATTTTTCACTATTATTATTTTTTGCATTTTAGGCGTTTTGCGTCTCTTAACTTTGAATACTCAAGACCCAAAATTCCATATTCACTTCTACGCCCCGAAACTGCACATTACGTTCATTTGTAAGCGCTTTTGTGACGAGTATTTATTTTCGAAGGTCAAACGCAGCGCCAGCAAAGCAGACAGTGCTGCATTTTACACCAGCCCATTCCAAGTTTTAAAAAAAGATCATGGCCGATCTGTAGGCTTATGAGTGCTTTTACGAAATATTGCCCGTCCGTGATGAAATTTCCTTGCTCGGGCAGGAAGTTTGAAGTTTTCATGCCACCCTGACGATCGTTTGACTGAATTATGGGGCTTAACGCCCTGACGCAACCATAGGGCTATGAGACACGTTGTAGTGGAAGGCTCCAGATTCAGTTCGACAACCCGGGATTTTTTCACCAGCCTTAAAAATATGATCCGCAAACACCTTTGCAACACGCGCCATTGGAGTGAGGCCCTGGAGGCCAGAATCGATCGTTCAGCCTCGTGCCCAGCAGCCCAACTTCATTGCCGCTGAGCCAACTAGTGATATTTTTTCTACTATTACAAGCAAACTACATCGTTTATACACGTTTTTTTTTCTACTTTCATCAACCAACTACATCAAACTATACTGCCCTTATAATGGAGGGGATTAAACCAAAGCGAAGTCGAGTATAGAAAGAACTTAGTTTCGCAATCGCCTGGATTACATTACTGTTTCTCAGTCTCCGTATCAAATATGCAGACGTGGACGTCATGGTGAGTCAGTTATAAGGTGTATGGGGGAGGGGAAGATGCTCTTGCTGGGCCATCCGTGTTTTGGTCTCAAGCAGCAGGCGCGCTTCGCTGCAAGGCCTTGAAGCTGTGCAAAAATGAAGTTTCCAAGGGCTTGAGAAGATTAAAATCGAAAGTCAAATTACTCCGCCTAGAAATCAGCGATTAAATTACACAGTACTTGATTTCGTTTCAAGTCCTTTTGGTCAGGCGCTGTCGGGAAGGAGAGAGAGCAGTCTACAGGAGCTTGACTAAACGTCCTGGTAACTATAGCGACAGCTGAAGAGGATTGAGCGCAATCCTCTAATCTTTCGTGTATTAATTAAGATAAAATTTCTCAGCACTAACTCATGCCAAACAAAGCACGAGCTACGGCACTTTTAAAGACGACGTGATCGCATGGCGCTATCTCTATATTGAAACGTGATAGTTAGCAAAGATGACCTGATTTTAAATTGGCGCAAATCGTTACAATGTTGCGTTTGATGAATTGAATAAATGATCCAAGTTTTCTCACGCTTGCCTATCTAACAATGGCGCTTAGTCATTTTTTAAGTAATAGCTTCACAGGTAAGTAAAGAAAAAGAAAAACCTCGCAATACGAAAACAACGGAAAATATACGTCTCATTCGGATATTCAACGTTCGTCAAAATACTGCATTACCTTTAGCCTCAGCAAAGTGACACACTAAGTTGTGCGAATAAAACTGGCAGACACAAAACGAACGGCCCTGTTTCCTTGCCGGCTAAAAAATTGCGCAGAAACCATCGAAGATGATTGTTAATGTAAGAGTAATAACCGAACGCTTCTGAAAGGTATTCACATAGATAATGGATGATGGGCTTCAAGACGCATAATTGTTGCCGTAAGAATATTTCGATAGCCATTGTTGTTTAATTGCGTAGTTACGTAGAGAACGGGACCATTAATGAGCACATCAGCAGTCGTATTATATGTGGCATACATATAAGAGGACTCATCGTATGTGTGTTCTATCCAGCGGTCCGAACACCAACGTGGAACTCAGCTGCCATACGCCTCTACTACCTCCGGAGGCCTCTACCGCAGTCGCCACAGGGAGAGAGTGGCGGGAAAAGACGAAGGCTGTCTTGCAAAGGGGAGTGCAGGTGTGATGCGGAAAAAACGGAGACCAGACCGGAAAGACGCTGAGCGTCTTTATTTCTGGTCTCTTTCTTTTTGCGACACTTTTGCGCTCCCCTTTGCAAGATGTTGAACGAACTAGCCCAACAACTAACTATTTTGAAGGCTGTCCTTCACGGGGAAGTTTTCCCGAGTGCTCTATCGCAGCGTTTAAACATTCAGAAGCCTCGAAGTTCTCGGATGGCGGCGCGTTCGCCTCACAGAGCTGGCGTTCAGCGACGAAAGCGCTTCTGAACATTGTTCCGCGAGAACACGCGCCCTTTGCATTGGCGCCTTTGTACCAGCGATGATAGCCCAACCACCACCGTCCACCATGAGAACCGACGAAAGAGCCAAATGAGTTATTTGCTTTAAAAATCACACAAACGCCATCAGAGAAGATTTTCAAAGTAACTTAATAGCCTCGCCCTGCCACCGAAGGGCTTCCAGAACCCTTATTTGCTGTCGATGTCCTTTTAGACACTCTGTGCAACATAGCGCTGGCATTCTTTGGCATTCTGTGCATTCTTTAGCATAGCGGTGGCATTCTTTCTATGCGCGTGAAACAAAGGCATTCTCCCAATTCTTCTTGGGTGACGTGGTCGTCAACGTGAAAGTTCTCATCGGCACTATTCGTCCAGTCTTCCTGGTAGGCTTTTCGTCGATGGGCGTTGGCCACACTCATTTGCTGTAGACGATGATCGCTTTCTTCAGCACTCTGTGCGGGAAGTGACGCGATAAGTGACACCATCGTTTCCGCTCACGCGGGGCTAATCCACGGGATCTCGCGCATATGGTGTGCAGCAGTGGTAGTGTTCCCTTAATGCCAGGAAATAATGCTCCGTTGGTGTTTTCCGTAGTAAATTAATGCTTCTTAAAAATGACACCAAAGCGTGTCCTCGACCAAGGAGAGTGGGAAAGACGCCATCGGGCTAGCACCGTAAAAGCCCGCCGACGCTACGCTGCGCAGAACGTTACACCTGCAAACTGAACGCGAACAATCACATAATCGTTCCCTCCCACTCGGCATTAAACCATGTGGCCTCCCGCGCGCGTCAGTTAGAGAAAGAGAGCACATCGATGAGTAAGAAGAATCCAATGTATCTGCGCCACGCAACTTCATGCATGCGGAAGCGAAAGGGGAATCCCCCCATTTCAACCGAACGGGGACGTCGTTCGGTGAAATTCAGAAAAGTACCCCTGAA
Source organism: Dermacentor silvarum (assembly GCF_013339745.2). Taxonomy (NCBI): domain Eukaryota; kingdom Metazoa; phylum Arthropoda; class Arachnida; order Ixodida; family Ixodidae; genus Dermacentor; species Dermacentor silvarum. The sequence goes on from NC_051159.1 coordinate 165,882,190, forward strand.
ACCTAAGAACCTATTCGCTCTAAAATTCCCCTGGCGTAAAATAATCTACATGGCCGTTTGTGCTGTTTTGTTTCGAACTTGACTTCCTGTTCTCTCTGGTGCAGCATGTTTCTCGTGACATAAAGAATGCGACAAGGTTGACAGGGTGTCCATCAAAATAATATGAGCGAGTGCCGAAGTCGATTAGTGCCGGTCTTTTTTATATGTGCTATTAAATTTTAAAAAAGAGCTAGAGACTGCGCAACGAGCGATGGAACAAAACCAAATGATGGGTGTGGCGTTAAGAAACAGAAATACTGTAGCTTGGATTAAAGAGCACCGGGTGTAGCTGCCGTTATAGTAAAGATTGGGAGGAAGAAATAAAGTTGTACAGGTCTTGTGATGCATGGAGCGGATAGACGATCATCTATTAGAGTAAAAAAATGCGGGCCAAGGGAATGAAAACGCAGTCGACGACAGCAGACGAATGGGCGTTCTGATGAAAGGCGGAAATTTGGAGGTGCACCATGGAGTCAGCTTACTGAAGACAAGGGTACTTAGAGATAGCTGGGAGAGGCCTTTGTTCAGCCGTGAACGAAAATAGGCTGTTGATGAATAACTGAAAGTATCGAACAAACGCACCCAAACCACCTAGTGAAACAGTAACCTAAGCATGAAAACATACAGGTATCTGAAAGGAAAGCAGTAGGTGTGTCACATATCAATTTGACTAAGTTTTAATCACGCGATATTTTTCGTACCTGATTGAAAATCTTATCTATGTTATTTTTTGACAGCCACAAAGTCTTAGAACCATCGAAAGTAAGCTATTTGCATATGCATACGAACAGCTGTCTTTCGATGGTTCCAACTCCTAACCTCTACTGGAGAGGCTATTCGCCACACGAGTGACTGACCAGCTAACACAGGGTTTCATGTCACAGGCACAACTATTTCGAAGACAAACATTTACGCGGACCTCATGTAAATCTTGGAATATATGTGATTCAAAGCTTTAATCATTGGTGCGTATCAAATTCTATACAAGTAACGGCCATTGCATATACAGTTGTGGCTACTTTCCTGCTATGCAGCGTGCAACCTCGCGCAATGTTTATGTTTATTTACCCCAAAGCTCAGAACTTCAACCTTATGAAATTTTTTGGTTTACTCACTACAGCGCTGAGACCTACACCGAAATGCAATTAATTAGTAACTTGTATGCACAGTTTGCGACGTCTACGAGGCGATGTCAGGATTGGGAAGATTGAGAGTAACGGCAATTGCGTATACAGTTGTGGCTACTACTTTCCTGCTATGCAGCGTGCAACCTCGCGCAATGTTTATGTTTATTCACCCCAAAGCTCAGAACTTAAACCTCATGAAATTTTTTTGGTTTACTCACTACAGCGCTGAGACCTACACCGAAATGCAATTAATTAATAGCTTATATGCACAGTTTGCGACGTCTACGAGGCGATGTCAGGATTGGGAGGATTGGGAGTAACGGCAATTGCGTATACAGTTGTGGCTACTTTCCTGCTATGCAACGTGCAACCTCGCCCAATGTTTATGGTTATTTACCCCAAAGCTCAGAACTTCAACCTCATGAAATTTTTTGGTTTACTCACTACAGCGCAGAGACCTACACCGAAATGCAATTAATTAATAACTTATATGCACAGTTTGCGACGTCTACGAGGCGATGTCAGGATTGGGAGGATTGGGAGTAACGGCAATTGCGTATACAGTTGTGGCTACTTTCCTGCTATGCAGCGTGCAACCTCGCGCAATGTTTATGTTTATTTACCCCAAAGCTCAGAACTTCAACCTCATGAAATTTTTTTGGTTTACTCACTACAGCGCTGAGACCTACACCGAAATGCAATTAATTAATAACTTGTATGCACAGTTTGCGACGTCTACGAGGCGATGTCAGGAGGACAAAGGCGACCTATGAGGCTTGTCTATGGAATAATAATGATGACAAGTGCATGCGCCAACAAGTACGACACATGTATTTCTGTATACACAGAAATACTCTGTCTTTCGTCAAAGGGGCATATCCCCATTCTGGAGGATTGGTCAGGAGTAGGCATATACGACCAGACAGCACATACCGAATGGGCAAATAAAAAAATTAAGTAAACGAGAGAATTTATCGAATATAATTTGCTGTTCCATTCTGAGTACAGTGTGTTTTAAAGATACTTATGAGCCTAGAATACATGTACAGATTTAGTGTCGTGATTTTGTTGTTTGCTTACGCAGAACAGAGGTTCGCTTACTGGCACTGCATTGCCGGTCAGCATACAGGAATTGTGTTAACCCGTTTACTGGTGCAGCAGGAGTTGCTGATGCCTTCCACAGCTTTCAAACCCGCGGGGGTAGGCAAGAACGGCTTCGCTTAAAACATGCGATGTACGTGGCTGGCAACGAATCTTGGAGTATGCCGGCGAGACAACCGACTGGAAGCACATAATTGCGGTATACCTGGTTGTCGAGTGCGTGTGCGAGCCGATATACTTTTTCGTATTATTTAGCCGCGCGTTTTCTGTGGGCGTTCTGTTTTATTTTCTTGCAACGTGCAGTGTAAGTTGTGGTCCTCCTTTTCATCCAGGACGCCTTAGCAACACTGCAGACGCAATAGCAATACTGATATTGACACATTGCAATACTGATTGCTATGTGTCGATATATATGAGCATAGACCACATCATGAATAAATCTTAATGCGTGAAACAATCTTACTACGCAGAAAACCCTTTTAAACTGAGTACCGCTGTTCTGAAAGGTCCTTGCCTTCAAGGTTTTTCTCAGCTGAGTCGACAGGAGTGTTGCGCAAGCACTTAAGTTTTTGTATAAAAGGTCAAAAGCATCAAAAAAAGGCAGCCCTCATACCAGAGTCATGTTCCGACAAGGGGACTCGCCTGACTCAGACGAGCACTACTGCCGAAATGTTGGCTGCCGGATGAGGCTTACTTTTTAACAGCGGAGCTTTTCGTTTCTCCGCGTAACCTTTGCTAAAACTCGCCTAGCGATGACGTTACTGCCCACCGCTGCGCTTCCCTTCGCCTACCTCCTCCTCTGTCACGCTAGCGATGACGTCACTGCGCACAGCTGCGCCTCGCTTCACCTTGCGATAGCCAACCCATAGCCAATCAAAGCTAATCGATAATCGAACAATTATCCGGAAAATGCTGGGGATGACTTTGTAGTGCTTAGCCTAGCCCAAATACGTGGCCACTACCTTGCGATAGCCAATCGATAGCCAATCAATAGGTAATTGATAATCGATCAATATTCAGTAAATTCCGGAAAAAGTTAACCCATAAGGCCAGGACCAGCTAGGTGCCGATCAGCTCCGCTGTTTCTTTAGCCTTGCGCCACTAGTGCAAGCTACGCTAATTTCTTTCTTTTTTTTTTTTTGCCTGTGGTTAATCTTTTGGATATTACAAAATGCCGAAGTGTAGGGTTGGAGGCACCGAAGCGTTCAACCAACCAAGAGTGGACGTGATGCTTTCCCTAGAGAATTGCGGCGGTGCAGTACACCCATACGGTTTCTGCTCCAAGCGTTCGAATTTCAAATATGAGACCGTGACTGCTTGTTGGCATCAGTGATATCACATAAAAAATGGACAGACTTGTATACGCACGCATACGCCCTGTTCGCTTGAGCGTGCGTGTGTATGAAGGCTCCCTAATGAAAAATATCGGGCTGCGCCACCCCTGTTTGTCCTCTCGTCTGTGGCAGATGTGCAATAGAGCCCACTGAGAGTTGCTTTCGTCGCACTTTTTTCCTGCTTTTTTTTTTTTATTGGGCTTGAGAGAACCACAAGAACTTTACTTGATGGTCAATGTTTGCTTGTTTTTGTCGTCGCGTACCTAATTCTAAACAGTGTAATCCCCATTTCGGCATCTTGTCTGCCGCAGATGTGCATTAAAGCGGACTGCGGCCTAATTTTCGTATAGATATTTTAGCGCGTATATCAGCGCTACGACGACGGCTCGAAAACATTATGCACGCGTTTTCCTTGTGTTCTGACAGAACTTCTTCATATGTATATATAATGAAAATCGGTGGGGGGGGGCTAGGTTGAGAGAGAGAGTTCAGTGAGGATCAGCGCATGGGGGATGTATACTAAACGTGCAAAGTATCAAAAGCACTACTTGAAAATAACTGTCTCATTTAAGTTGTTGTCAACGTACTATTTCTGCCCGGTTGATTCAGTATTTATGTATCATTCAGACAGAAGTGAAAATATACAAAAAAAAACACACATTCAAACCTGTGCCTCACACCCATCTGATACATATCTTGGTAGCGTTGTCTGAAACCGAGAATGGCAACGCTACACCCACTCCCGCCCCTCCCCCTCCTCCCACCGACCTTTTTTTTTTCAGCGAACCACCGTACTCCAGAAACACGAGTGGGCAAATACGACAGAAGTGCCTCGAGGGACACGTGCAGCATCTAGCCGACCTTTGGTGAGTGACACCAGTCTGATCGAAGCGGTTGCTGCTGGAATGAATCGACTGCTTTGAGCAGCAACGAATACCATTTCAAAAAGTATGCATCAACTTGACATGTCTAACGCCACAATACTGAGGTCTGCGCACAATACTCGTATTTTTTTCATATGTCTTGCTGCACATTTGAGGCTAATGTTGTGAATAGCTTTAAAAGCTGCAATGTTCACGACACAGAGCCGTCGGGAGCTACAGCTTTTCTTTTTTTTTTTTTTTTTTTTTTTTTTTTTTTTTTTTTTTTTTTAAGAGGAAGGCTGCGTTACTGCATAGAAACAAAAACAGAACAAGAATACCTATAAATACGAATGCAGCTCTGCATTGTACAGAAAGTCCCACAATGCTCTGTAATGTCAAGATGGTTGTCATTTCTGCCATCTTGACTCTACTCTGAAGTCAACGTGCCGTTCACTGCGGAGGACAGACTGTCTGAGCAAGGCCCCTCGATATGTCGTGTGCTTGGGCAAGTCCACAACAGTTGGTACACATTGGTGTGTTGTGTCACACCACACGTGTGCCTTATTTCATCCTGAAATAATGATACTTATAATCAACAAAACTGTCTCTGTCGTCGTCGCATGCATAAGAAAAACCAATGCGGTTCCCTGGCGTGGTGAAACGGCGCGGAAGCTAGCCAGCGCAATCTTGCAGCTTGTTTCGTCAGAGACTTCATGAAAATGCACGCTGTTTTTTCGGTGATGGCATGGGGCAAAGGAGACTGTTGCAAGTGACCGATACGTGAAACAAGATAGCCCGAGATGACGACATGCACTTCTGCTCAGCTATAAAGGGCAACTGCCCGGCAGCATTTACTTTTTTTTCAGGAACCTCATTAGCGCTAACTTACCACATTGCGAATATTCCAATTAGCAAACATTCTGCCTTTTTATTGGTCTTCTTTATGTTAACGAGAAAATCCTCCATCGCTATACTGCGTAACTGTGGCGGCCACCGCAGCCATTGCCCTCAGCATTATGCACGTGTTTTATGTCACTGAGAAATGTTTAAGGCAGCCCTGCTTATTCCCTTACGCAGTTTAATCTTGTCTCCGTAGATAAACTGCAAGTTTTGTTCAATGTTACGGTAATTTGGTTTTTGTCTTTTTTGCAGATGAATAAGAACAGAAAAAGAACTTTGTATTTTGCAATCACTGGCGCAGTGCTAATTTAGGCGCAGAAGCACAACGTCTGTCTGCCCATGTGGCTGAGCAGGTTCAGTATCTATCGCTGCAGTGAAGAAAGTTGAAACAATGTTTCAGCTTGTGCTATCTGCAGTTGCGTGGCTCTTCTTCATTGTGTGCATGTGCTCGGTAGTATTTGTTATTTTTTGTCTCTATTGACTAAAGGATTGTGGCACCCCTTTCTAATAATCGTAAGTGGGGCATGGGTAAGGGGGGGGGGGGGGTGAAAGATAGAAGCTGGTAAGCGGCCACGTTAACCTGGTTTTCTTTTGCCCTTATCTATGCCTACGAAATATTTCAGGAAGGTATATAGTTGTTTTTTCATTTGCTCACTTCGGTTGGAGTCAGCAAAACAGATTACTGTCGTTGTGTTTTGGAGAATAACCGCCAACAGTCGGTTTTGTACAGTTTCATAATGACCTACAATATACAAAAAAAATCACCGACGATTATGATACTGCGTAATGCGAAATTTGAGTGCAGCTCTATAAGTATTTTCAATTCGTGATATACTCGTATTGAGGCAAATAACTTGAGAGAAACATATCGCAGAGTCGGCAATCGTGGTATATCTGATCGGCGGGTCAAGCTTGCCGGCTTTTATACATGACTCGTCGAAGGTTCCACTGTAATGGCTGGTGCCACTTGGCTTCCAGAAAGTATTGCCCAATTCGCGTCGTGCGTACAATCAGATTACAAAACACTCGCAAGCCACGACAATCGAAACAAGTGCGAACGAAACAAAACCGAGCAACCCAAACACGTGCGAGCGAGATCTGACACGAGCAGATTATAGGGCACGAAACTAGCGGTCCGACTGAGACTAGATACGAGTACGCATCGAGCTGTCGGGAAGGGGGGTCCGGATAAAACCAGTTTCCCGCGCGCACGTCAGTGAAGGGACCGCTCTCGTTGGTCTCCGCCGTTCGCGGCTCACGTCTTTCTTTCATCTTTCGCTGCTGCGCTCGTTCACTCGGTTACGCCGTCGCCGACATTCGTCGCAGGAACGGGCCATTAAGAGTTTCGCTATAACACATGCGAATCCCAATGTAATGAATGCTTCATGGAATTAGAGCGTTCTGAGCGAAATTAACATTGGGAGTGTCTCAGTGTTGCTGGAATATTCTGCAAATCTTCAGAATTGTGGATCGAACAGTATGAATGTCAATCTTGTCGTTCTAACTTAAACCTATTACTTGGAAAAATGAACAAAATAATGGGTTCCCGTTTCAAAAAGCTCTTCTGGTGTGGACCGACAGGAACTTCGCCATTTATTTGGCGTTCGACGCTTTTAGAATGTTGTAGGCTAATGTGCAGAGACAGGCACCAATTGAGCGGCCGTAGTGTACTGTGCAGAAAACTTTACTTGAGACACTCAGATTACAAAAATAAAGTTATCAACTACATCATGGATGTGTGCGATGTCGGACGCCTCAAATCCACCTTGATTCTAAATCGGCTGTCGAGACTCTTTCATGCCGAAGTAAAGCTCTACATAATTATCGACTCTGAAGCTGTAGTCCGGATACTGCAGAAAAAAGTTCCATACAATCGAGGAGTTCTGACTCCTCAGCAACAATTGTTGGCAATTACTCACAGAAATCTGCATTTGAGCTACGATGTTTACGATTATGGCGCGATGCAGCATCTCTAAAAACGTACCTGTTCATTTGACTGCGCCCTGTCCGTAGCACGCTTTTGCAAGTCTAATATGAATTACCAAGTACCAACTCATCTAATTTCGTCAACTGATAAGTCTGAAGTAACTGTTCAGTTTACATAGGCCACACATTAGCGAATGCATCTCACTCTTGAAATAGGCATCTGTCCGTTCCGTGTTGTGCGTCCCCAATGTTGTTCCCGATATCTGCTCACTATGCCCCACGATAAGTCGAAAGGTTCTCCAAGTGGACATATAGTTTATGCCCGGAGGCCTGCTGGCCATTCCAATTACCAAGCCTACAACCAAACATCACGAATATTCATGAACAGTGGCCACCCCTGTCCCATACAAGTACCCTTACAATTCCTTGGCTCCACAGCGGAAGTGTGCATGCACTTGTTGCCACCTCATCGCTGCCGTTAAATGAGCCAATGACTCCGTGTGCAATTCAGGATGTGCTGCCATAAATTAAGATTGACGGGAGGATTAACGCAAGACGCCTACGACGCGTCCTTAATCAAGCGTTGACGAGACATCCCATGGGTCTCACTGCGCTGTCATCTTCAGTAGACTGCTTTGTGATGACCTCCCTTCCGTTTCGCGTTTCCGGGCGCCGCAGTACACATTTCTAGAAAAAAGAATCAGCTTTAAATGCGGCGCATAGATATATGATGACTGTGGCAATAACAAGCTCGATACACTGGACTGCAGAAAAATCACCGTAGATGTATTCGTTTGTTTTAAGCTGACCGCAGAACACGTCTTGCTTTCGCTTGATGGGGGAGACGTACTAAGGAAACGCGCGAATAATTAATTATTCGTCATGGTTACTGGCATTATAAGCGGGTTACGGTTCTATTACATGAAGGATGTTGGTTTGCGACATGTTCAATGTCCACTGAGACAAGTGTTGCCAAACTCAAAGATTTCTATTTGTGTGGTACAGCTTTAACTCCTGCAGTAAAGAACTCATAGTGCTGAACATATATCTCGTTATCTGTTTGGAAACGTTGCAGTCTTGTATCAACAAACGCAAAAGTTTTGCATACTGACCACAAAATCGGAGAGAGAGCGAAAAAGAAGGCAGGGGTGTTAATCAGTCAGGAGTCAGGTTGGCTGCCCTGCGCTGGGGGAAGGGACAAGGAGAATAGAAAGAAGAGAGAGAGAGGGGAGGGAGCTCCCCCCTCTCTCTATGGAGTCACGGGAGTCAAGGGCACTCGCACGGGGGAGGGGGAGGATTGATTCACAAAGCATGTGGTGTGGCTCTCCGTAAATGGTCGGCTTCCTATAAAGTTCAACACGAAGCCGTCTTCCATTGAATATTTAACGTAAAGATTTAAACATGCAAGTATTTCGCTTATTATTTTTCGGTATCATGCACGATAGTTATTCCGCTTCTGCTACTGCAGAGTTCCCGGGATTCTCCTCTCAAATGTTTTTAATAAGCAATTACTTTTTTAAGGCCATACTTATTCGCTCTGTCTGTAATCATAGGCAGCATCATGCTTTGAAATTTATCTCAGTAAACAAACTCAGCGGGCTCACATGCTGGTGTCCCCAAAACTCAATCAGGGTATTCCATCATGCATGCCATATCGGTGGAAAAGACTAAGGGTGAATGAGGCAGCTATAACATAAGCAACACACACAGCCCGTCATAAATATTAGGCGAACTAGACGAACGTTGCTGCCGGGCAATTTTTAACTAAAGGAATCGTTGTTATTCGTGCACAAGAATGGCTGAATACATGAGCATGTTATAGAAAGTTAACAGGCACAGATCATGTTAAGCCGCAGGCAAGGTTTGTACTTGGAATTTGAATATCTCATCAAAACACCAACAGTATAAATACTGTTCTATTATAGTCTGTCATGTCATATGCACAGAAATGAGGGAGGTTTATGCGCAGTCGTTGTGTGCCATTTCACCGTTTTCCTGGTACAAGAAAAAAGACAGTAAAATGCCCACGTAAAAACGCTGAGACGTGCCCTGGTAGCGATTAACATGTCGTTGAGGGAAAAAATGAATTCGCAGATATAAAAAGATGTTAATTGCCTATGCTACTGTCGCGTTCTTCAGTGTTCAAACAAGTTCACGGGAGAGGAATATTGCGTGAATATCCACTGTTAAGTTCATTCGAGTACTGCTGAGATCTGATATGATCGCCCGTCACCACGGCAATGTAAATCCGCAAGGTGTCATTGAAAATGTTCACAATACGCAAGAGATCCTTTTGAATTTCCTATTCTGACGCATCGTGAACAGGACGTCACTGAGTAAGCCATCCTACGTGTTTCCTTTGTTCTGCCGTGCACTTGTTTGTATATGATGAATACTGAGGCTAGACAGTATATTTTCATTATTTTAAGGAAGTTAGCCTCTATTCAATTGTACTCATTGACGCTACTTACATTAAATTACCGTGTGGTCGGCAGAAAAAATGTGGCCCAACAGAGTATATAAGAAAATGAATCTTTCTCTTTTTCGCGAGTCGTTGCCATTCATTCTCTAGAAAAAATCGCTTGTCGTGCGTTTTAGGCTGACACGACTACAGCGTTTATTTTGTTACTCTGCAAGTGAACTTTACATTTTGAGTATGATGCGCAAAAAAAAAAAAAAAACATATCGCGTTGCAACGTGCCCTGCCGGCGTAAGGATCTGAAAGCTCGGCACATCCATTATACATTGCACGGGCAAGTTTCTGGCACACTCTGCTCTCGCATTCTTTGTTTTCTTTCTGATTTGTTTCAGAGCTAGTACACGTGGCACGTGAGATTATTCTTCCATTATATGCCTTCCGCGGGTTCCCTGTCACATTTCGTGCTCTTTGAGTCATCCGAACGAAAAAGCGCCATCAGGAATTCTTCATGCCGCTTACTTTTCTGAGACCAACTTGAATGATGAATGGCAGTGTACCTGCATACGCCATTCGTCTTAAGCTGCCAGAACATGCACGTGTCGCATTACAAGATATCAAGAAAGTGTCCCGTTTCCGTGCCATGAAAAAATGAAGATAATATGGAATAAAGTAGGAAGTACTTTGAGATGCAAGAATACAAAATTAAAACGTAAGAAAAAAATAAACCAGAACCGACGTGTGCAAGAAGACTGCATAACTATAGTGCCAAAATTATAGTTTGAACTTTAGTTGACCATGACCTCTGAGGAGTGATTTGACTCATGAGACTGATGCAAACGCGCGTGAGTTATCTTAAGCCTCGACAATTGCACATGTAATCGTGGGAGCGCCAAATACGGTTCCTTTGACGATAAAATTGGGCTAGCATAATGTATGCTGTGAATGTTTTTACGGGTAGCATGGATGACGAACCGGCCATCTTATGCAAATCTCGCTAAGAGATCATGTACGCTTGTAAGGGAATTATGCAGTGAGAAATAAATATGCACGCACATTACTGTTATCACTTGACTAAGTTCCCAAAAACAGGTAAAGACTACTATTCCTCGCTTGGACACAGCAAACACAAACACTTTCTAGGAGTGGAGACAAAAAATGAGGGCAACTATATTCGGGTGGCAGAGTGCAATTTTACTAATTAGATGTACAAATTAATCATTCAAGTGCTTAAAGTATGGGGTTATTTTTGATAAACTTTCTGAGTGCTTACACTAAAGATATCAAGTAATGAGACGCGGCGGTTGCTGCCAGGGTGGCATGGCCAAATAAGGCAACTCAAATTTTGTGGTACGTTTGTGTTGCGTTTCCTTCACAAATTAGGAATTCCGCAAGGGAAACAATGTGTCTGCTCAGAGCACACGTCCTATGAAAAAGGCTTGCTAATGACTGCTGCGGAAATACCTGACACACTAAAACTCGATGTATAACGTTTGTAAACAATTCCCATTGGCATTTGAAGGGGAAGTTTAGGACAGAATCTATCTCAGCTAGACTGTTGATGGTAATGCAATTAGCATTAAAGCAATGTAGTGACAGATCGTATTGCTGAAGTCGCGTTTACTTAAATTGCGTAATGGCCAGTCTCATGGCATCCGCCCACTTTGGTATGTAACTCACTTGTCAACATCATCCACGAACATGACGGCATGACGATGACTCTATGACGACGACGCAGTGAGGACATTATAGTGACGAAGAGGAAATGACTTCAACGGAACGAGAAAGACAGTATGATGACGACGCATGATGACAATGAGATGAGGATTCTGAAATGATGACAATGGTAAAACAACAACAGCGTGATGGTGTCGTGACGACACCGTCAATAATAATGAAGAATATAATGAAGCAGCAATGACATCGATAGAACAAAGTCGCCCATAGGATGACAATGGGATGTGGTTACTGAAGTGATCACGACGGTAAAGCACAGCGTGACGGCGACTGTGTGAAGAAGATGACGTGACGACGACGACGTGACAAGTGCCGGATGACGACGTTAGAATCAGGACGATGCAAGGACCGATTGAAGGACCACGACGACATCACGACGACGGTATGACAATGAATGCAGGACGACGACTGTATGATGATGATGCAATGACGGCTATGGCATGACAACGGTGTGATGACAAACGGACAACGACGACTGTCTGACGATGGCGTGGCGACGACTGTATCACGAAGACTGTATGACGAGAACGGCGTGATGAGAGTCGGAAGGCAAAGCTGGAGTGCCAACAGCGTGACGAATGCACGACAACTGCATGATAAGGATGGTGCAATGACGACAGCATGACGAGAATCGGATGGCAAAGCTGGAATAAAAATGATAATACAAATAACCACGATAGCATCGAGATCGCGAGAACATACATAATGGCCAAAGATGTTTGACAACTTGGCCCATTTTGTCGGCGTAGAAGGCATGAAGACATCGTAACGTCAGTCAGATGACGAAGCTAACATGACGACGATGAAATGACCACGACGGCATCACGACCGCTGGTAGACAACTTGAGCCACTGCGTTGGCCTAAGAGGATGGACGGATGGACGGACGGACACAGATAGATAGATAGATAGATAGATAGATAGATAGATAGATAGATAGATAGATAGATAGATAGATAGATAGATAGATAGATAGATAGATAGATAGATAGATAGATAGATATACTAAACACGCCTGATGTAGGTAAAGAATGCCAAACGCATGAAGCCAACCGCGAGAACTTGCAGCTAAAATTATGGCGTTTCACGTGCCAAAAGCACGATATGATTATGAGGCACGCCGTAGTGGGGGACTCCAGAATAATTTTGTCCACCTGATGTTCTTTAACGTGTACCCAATGCACGGTACACGGGAGTTTCTTAATTACGTACGGCCCCATTAAAATGCGGTCGCTGCGGCCGGGATTCGATCCCGCTCCTTCGGGCTTAGCAGAGCAACGTCAAAACCACTACGCCACCACGGCAGGTGCACTGACGGCTGGATGTAGAGTCGTTTAAACAAAGGTATGCAATCGCGCATGCTGCCCTGAAAACTTTAAAAGCGATACACGTGCCCAGAGGACGGGAGCCCTACATTCCCCCTAATAATTCAGCGCACCGAATACACTATGCCATTTAATACGTCTTCAGGACATACACTATGGCAAAAAAAGAAAGAAATGAAATGCCGAGGGAACCTTACCCATGAGTAATTTTGGCCCCCATAATTTTTTATACATTTACCCCCGCGCTTTCCACAATTGCACAGCTTATCGTAGTCTGCCGTGGTAGGTGGTTTGAAGAACAAATAAATCTTGAAACAACGTGAGCAAATACCGCCCGCACCGAGTGCCGATCGAGGCAGTCGTTTGTTATAGCGACGCAGTAAAAACACACACACACACACACGCCAGCGGACGCACACTCGCACAAATACAGACCAGTATTGATGGCTTTGCTTGCGTCAGAGCAGAAAGTGCAGGACGCAACGCATGCTCGCACAAGCGAGAAAATATTCTCGTCTTGTGATGGCTTTATTATCGAGGGCAAGCTAGAGGTGTTTGGCATGAAAATGCTTTAAAGTCTCGTTCTCTCGGCTTTTCCCCAAGGTACCGCACAAGCTATTTAGAATGTACACAGGGAATCTTGGAAGTTACTGCACTTTCTTATCTATTTCTTGCTCGGTCGCAATAAAGAAGGTACAAGAAAAACATGTGTACAATGGAAAAATTGACGGCGTTGAAATAAGGATCTGCACAAACATATATAGCGTACACAAATGCAAAAAATAAAGTATACGCAAGGGTAGCCGTCCCTGTAGCTCAATTGGTAAAGCATCGCAGGCGTAATGCGGAGGTGGTAGGTTCGGTTCCCATGGCGACATGTTGTCTTCTCGTCCACAGTTATTTTAGTCTTCCTTATCATTTCCACATATAAATTAAAAAGAACAGTTCATTTCTACATTATTTTCCTTGGCCTCATTGTCTGTTCGCTACGTATGGTTGTGGCTAACAAAAATCGGGTCCCTCAGCCCCTCTCGTCCTCGTTAAAGGATCGTTACACAAATTCGAATGACGATTTCAGATTGCCGCCTGCTGAGAGACCGCACTAAGTCGTCCTTACGTCATTATGATGGGTCGCCCCCTTTCTCAGCAAGAATACGCATGCAAACTACTGTGCATTTTCATTCATATTTCAGGCTACGAAATTATATAGAATTTCCTCTCCTAAAGTTTTAACAAAATGTCCAGTTAAACTCACTTCATATCTGCAATAAATCAGCATGTATGACAGCCGCTATAGCCCTCGGCATCTGTACAATGGATTTTTTAGGTTGTTCTTCACTCAACTACCCTGACATTGGTTAGTTCGATCACGGCATCTCGAAGGTACAGCCAGGGCCGGTCTTTATTCGCGGCCTGTTCAACGTGCGGCAAGGCAGAGACGATTGAACACCTGATCTGCTTCTATTCCGCCTACTGCAAGGAGAGGGCTTCTCTCTCCACATCGTTTCGACACTTCGGCTTTCCTGCGGTCTTGGCGTTGTCTCTTCTGTTCCCCGCTTGGCACCCCAGCGCCGTCTTCCAGTACCTTCTTAGGCTCCTAGAGGACAAGTGGCGAGTTTCTAACTTGTAAGACGTGGATCCAGTGATCGCCACCACCTTCTCTCCCTTCTTATTTCTTTGTCCCCCGCCCTTTCCCAAACGTCCTAAGCCGAGCTCCATAAAGGGCTGCAAGAAATAGGGCCTCTTCATCGCCGTAATCAATCTCTCTTTGATGGTGCTGTAAATGTCTTTACTTAACGTTCAAATATTTGCCTCCCGGCCTAGGTTGGTCTTCTTATCGTCAATCAGGAAAGACAGGCCAGAGTCCACGATATAGCAGAGGAGGGAATTAAAATTGTTTATCATGAATCCATGCCCGGAGGCTAGCCATGTCAGTAGGGGAAATGAGCCCTCGACGAAAATGCACTATTCGGTCTTTCTTGCACTGCGCATTCAAAGCTCATGTGCCGCTTTGGCAGCTTATTTTGTACTGTTAGCTTGCCGCGGTGGCTCAATCACTCTGGCACTTCACTGCTACACATAAGGTCATGGATGCCTAGTCGAGGTGGCCGCATTTTGATGGGGCGGAATGCAAAAAAAAAAAAAAAACACTCGTGCATCGTGCTTCGGGTGCACGTTTAAGAACGTAAGGTGGTCAAAATCAAGCCGGAGCCCTGCGCTGCTGAATTTTTCATAACCCGCTGTGCTGTTTCAAAACTCTAAACCCCGTAGTTTTCTCTTCACCTTTTTTTTAACAGCGTAGCTGTTTAAGCCGGTCGTAAATCCGTGACGCGTTAACTGAAAATGTGGGCCGATCCTAGCGTTGGAGCAGAAAGGGTCCAAGCGCAATGACCCATACCGCTGTGAACTCGCAAAGTGGAGCCTGGCTAAGTCTAGATAAGCATGGTTGGGGCTACTTAAGTTTTGTCAGTCATCAATAGCCAATCGATAGCCAATCAGTAGCTAATCGATAACTGATCAATAACCAATAAATTTGGCAAAAGGCTAGGGATGAATTGGTAGTGCTTAGCCTAGCCCGAAATCCAGGACTAGCTAGGTGCCCATCAGCTCAGGTGTCTCTTTAGCATTGCGCCTCCAGTGCAAGCTACGGTATTTTTTTTTTCTCCACTGTTGCACTTTGTGCGAAGGAGCCTTTGCTCTTGTTTCTCAGAGTCTTGAGGATGCTGCCACCAACGTTTTACAATGTTCGGCGTGAGGGCGACCTCAAGTTGAAGGTGCTGCAGGATCACTTTCTCCATTGGTAAAATATTTTAATGTTGCACATTCAAGTTCACTCAATGTATTCATGAATATTTTGCTACTTTCTGTTCTTTTTTTACCGTCCTGCTATCGTGAATTTGCTCGCTGAATATTTATTACGGGTCTTTACACTAAGACCCCCCCCCCCTGCCACGACTCGCATTTGAGCTATGGAAATGTACCAGTACTTGCATGTGCAATAATTTTATGGTCACATTCATAAACGCTCTAGATTCTTGAATGCGGGTTTGTGCACCATAGTGCTGCGTGAAAATGAAAGTCGAATACAACACTTGTGCCCGCGACCAAGGAGAGCACGTGTGTGCGTGTCAGAGAGGTTACAAAAAGAAATTCTTGAGTGGCAGCCGTAGCAGATTCTAACCAGCACAGGTGAAGCCAGCGCTTACCCCTACGTCACCCTTGAAATCATTCTGAACTACAAGAACAGTCGCAGTTCAACTGCTCTTCGTCTGATAATATAAATGTTTGACTAATTGGAAAACATTAGCATGTTGTTTCGGGCTAAAATCTTGTCATACGCTGAGTAGTGACACCCTGATCACCCATACAACTAGCCAAGACCTTCAAGCTTCAACTTAAAACCAGCGACACAGACAGGCACATCGAGCGGCATCTGTACGGCAAAAAATTGGCCGTGTGAAAGTCATTGGAAGTGAGAAGAAAACGCTTCCTGTTCTCCTAGAAATGCCAACGTTAATCGATTCCCCTGGTACTATGGAGGAGGCTGGCTTGACCTTCGGGACATCAGCTCCCCTCCAGAAGTTTTCTTTTTTTTAGCGAAGGCTTGTATTCCCTTACAAGTGTCGGCGGTGTTGGGGGTGATGTCACGCTAAAGAATTCGGCTGCTCCCTGAGTAGAGGAGGTGCGGAGAAAGCGAGCCGGCGCCGGATCGTGTGACGCGTGCAACCAATCAGGGTCGTTTGGTGCGTCGCGGGGAGGGAAAGCGAAGCAAAGGGGGTCAGCGTGGACTCTACCGGGCTTCCCTCGCCTCAGATTAGTTTCGCCGACAGGATGGGAAGGCCGCGCGTAGGGCGTTCTGCCAAGGAGCAGGCTGCGTTTAAGCAATGGCGCCGCGAACTCGTTCGCGACAGGGCTCATCCTCGGCGTGCGATTTTAGCGTGAGGGCTTCCGAAGCCCAAGCGAAACGTCAGCGAAGAGCCGCTGACCCCGAGTTAAGGTCAAACGAAACGTAACGCCTGCGACACCACCGTCTTGCCCTCCAGGAGCCCTACAACGGTGGTGCACGCCTCGGCAACGCTAGCGCCAACTTCGCCGGCGTGACGGCCAGGTTTCAATGCGAGTTTCTCAACCGGAACTTCGGAGCAAGCTGCAGTGTGTGAGCGGTTGTGGTTCGAGCACAACGTAGTACTCGTCAGTGCAATTCGCTCCGAGGTACACCAAAGAAACACACGACAAGCTTCGCTTACCCCATCTTTTCGACAGGGGAAGGGCTTCTGATTTTTTTACCTTCTTGATGCGTGTGTGGATCATAATCAAACTACAAGAATCGCAATCATCCTGAATATGTTGCCTAGTTTAACGGTGCACATGCCTAGACGCGCACAAGTTAGTCGAACCTCACTAAATAAACGTGTTTTACCATCTGGACTCCACGCTCTACAGCAACAATTCCCGTGGCGCCATCTATAATGGTGTGTGATCGGACATCGGGTCCCTCATAAGCTATAGAGAAATCTGTCAGGCTTGCGCCTTCTTCGTTTACTGTGGCGCTTGGAGATGCTACAATCCTTCTTCTACAATCCTACGTATTGGTAATCCCCAGTATTCTTTATCCACCAGACACATTGTCACAAAATATTATTATAACATACGCGTGTCTCAGCTGAAAAGCAACCGAAAGCTTATTGTGGCACTAGAAAAAAAAAAGCACTAGAAGACAACTCCGAGCCGAGAAACTCCTCTCGCAGTTGTCTAAGCATGCGTAAGCATTGTGCCACTTGCTCATCTCCACGCAGCCCGGTGTCATTATCAATGTTATAAAACTTGATCCGACCAGTATAAACAACAGTGCCGAGGCGACACGAACAGCTGCTGATGGCGACACAAGGTGACTTGATGACGGAAGTAAACTACTGCAGGGGTCAGCGCCAGGTGCGCTGATGACATTCCGATCATTATAAGCCGTATTGGCTTATTAGCGCCTTATCCATCCACGTCGAACCATTATGAACCATGATCAATGGTACTCCGGCGGCGGCTGCGCACAGCGCGGCCGCGCGGACCCTATCTTGAAAACGATCTGCGATGGGGACAGAGTGCGGCGAGCGCTGATACTTTGTGTGCACTGTGTTCTCACCGCTTAGTTCGTGTTGAAGCAAAGCGCGCGGGTTAATTTTCATCTTGAAAGCGATCTGCGATGAGGACTCCGCTTAGTTCCTGTTGGAGCAAGACGCAGCCCGGAGGTCAATTCGCTCGCTGCTGCGGGCCATATCTTGAAAGCGATCGTCTTAAGGGATGGACGGACGGGGTTCCTTGTTGGGTAGGCATAGAAATGCTTACACATTTTAAACGGAAATAATTGCAATCTACATAAAATCAGTGCACCAGTGAAAGAAAATCAGCATCAGCCTATATTTACGTGCACTGCAGGTTGAAGGCCTCTCCCTGCGATCTCCAATTACCCCTGTCTTGTGCTAGCTGATTCCAACTTGCGCTTGCAAATTTCCTAACTTCATCATCCCTCGTAGTTTTCTGTCGTCATCGACTGCGCTTCCCTTCGATTGGTATCCTTTATATAACTCTAATGATCCACCGGTTATCCATCCTTCACATCCCGTGACCTGCCCGGCTACATTTTTTTTCTCTTAATGTGGATTAGCATATCGGCTATCGCCGTTTGCTCCCTGATCCACACCACTACCTTCCAGTCTAATTTCGTTAGGCCTAACAGATTTTGTTCTATGGCTCCTTGTGCGGCCCTTAACTTGTTCTCGAGCGTCTTTGTTAACCTCCAAGCATGTGCCCCATATGTTATAACATATGGGGCACATGCTATAGCAGCGGTAGAATGCAATGATTGTACATTTTTTTCCTTTCAACGAGAGAAAGGATTTGGAAATGCTTGCCGTATGCACTCCAACCCAATTTTATTCCTGTGTAAGTTTCCTTCTCATGATCAGGGTCCCCTGTGAGTAATTCACCTAGATAAACCTGCTCCTTTACAGACTCTAGAGGCTGACTGGCGATTCTGAATTCTTGTTCCCTTGCCAGACTATTGAACATTATCTTTGCCTTCTCCGTATACATCTTCAGCCCCACTCTTACACTTTCTCGGTTGAGGTCCTCAATCATTGGTTGTAATTCGTCCCCATTGTTGCTAAATAGGACAATGTTATCTGCAAACCGGAGGTTTTCTGAGATATTCGCCGTTGATCCTCACTTCTAAGCCTTCCAAGTCTAGGAGCTTGAATACTTCTAAGCATGCAGTGAATAGCATTGGAGAGATTGTGCCTCCTTGCCTGACCCTTACCCGATGTGGTTACTCAGTGGCTTAGGTGTTGAGCTGCTGAGCACGAGGTCGCGGAATCGAATCCCGGCCACGGCGGCCGCATTTCGATGGAGGCTAAATGCGAAAACACCTGTGTACTTAGATTTAGGTGCACGTTAAAGAACCCCAGGTGGTCCAAATTTTCGGAGTCCCCCACTACGGCGTGCCTCTCAAACAGATCGTGGTTTTGGCGCGTAAAACCGCATAATTTAATTTTTACTTTGCTTGACTCCTTTCTTGATAGGTAGTTTTCTACTTTTCTGCTGGAGAGCCAAGGTAGCTGTGAAATCTTTGTAGATATTTGCCAAGATATTCCCGTATGCTTCCTGTACTCCTTGATTATGCAATGCCTGTATGAGTGCTGGTATCCCTACAGAATCAAATGCCTTTTCATAATCTATGAAAGCCACGTTGAGAGGTTGATTGTACTCCGCAGATTTCTCGATTACCTGATTGATGACATGAATATGATCCATCGTAGAATATTCCTTCCTGAAGCCAGCCTGTTCCCTTGGTTGGCTGAAGACAAGTGTGGCCCTAATTCTATTGGAAATTATCTTGATGAATATTTTATACAACACTAAAAGCAACCTAAGGGGTCTATAATTCTTCAATTTTTTAATGTCTCCCTTCTTGTGGATGAGGATAATGTTGGCGTTCTTCCAGCTTTCCGGTACACTTGAAGTCGTGAGGCATTGCGTATAAAGGGCCAAAAGCTTTTCAAGCATGATATCTCCTCCATCTTTGATTAAATCTACTGTTATTCCATCTTCTCCAGCAGCTTTTCCCCGGGTCATGTTTTTCAAGGCCCTTCTAACTTCATCTCTAGTTATAGGAGGAGCCTCTGTATCCTGTTCATCACTACTTCGAATGAAAGTAGCATGGCTGCTCTGGGAATTGTACAGGTCGGTATATAATTCTTCCGCTGCTTTTACTATGTCCTCGAAATTGCTGATGATATTAAGCTCCTCATCTTTCAGTGCATACATCTTGCCTTGTCCTATGCCAAGTTTTCTTCTCACTGATTCCATGCTGCGCTCACATTTTACGGCTTCCTCAAGCTATTCCACGTTGTTTTTTCGAATATGCCTCACTTTCTTCTTGTTGATCAGTTTTGACAGTTTAGCGAATTCTATCTGATATCTCCAGTTTGACACTTTCATGCTTTGTCGTTTCTTTATTAGGTCCTTTGTTACTTAGGAGAGCATACCTACTGTTTGCCTTGGTGCCTTACCTCCCACTTCAATTGGTGCTTCAGCGATCAGCCTAGTTAAGGTTTCATTCACTACTTCTAACTTCAATGTTGTCGTAATCCTCCTGTTCTAAAGATGCATATTTGTTAGCGAGCACCGGCCTGAATTGGTCTGCTTTTAACCTTACTGCGTCTAGTTTGGTCTGTTTCTTCTTGACTAATTTTACTCTTTCTCTCTTCAAATTTCGAGAAATCCTAGACCTTACAAACCTATATAGTCATGGCACTTTACCCTAGCTAACATTTCTACATCCTGCATTATGCTGGGATCGGCAGAGAGTATGAAATCTATTTCATTCTTTGCTTCTTCATTAGGCATTTTCCAGGGCCAGTTCCTGTTGTTCTGCTTCCTGAAGCAGGTATTTATTATTAGGAGCCCATTCCTTTCCGCGAATTCTACCAGCATCTCTCCTCTAGCGTTCCAAGAATCGATGCGGTACTTGCTTATTGCTTGCTCACCAGCCTGCTTTTCCCCCACGTTTGCCTTGAAGTCGCCCATGATTACAGTATACTGAGTTTGCACCTTTCTCATCGCTAATTCAACATCTTCATAACACAGTTCTATTTCTTCATCATCGGGATTGGAGGTGGGGGCGTAGGCTTGTACTACCTTCATTCTATACCTCCCATTCAGCTTTATTTATTACGACAACTGCTACCCTCTCATTAAGGCTGTATAATTCATCAATGTTATCCGCTATGTCTTTATAGACTAGAAATCCTACCCCGAATTTTCTCTTATGTGGAAGACCTCTGTAGCAGAGGACATGGCCGTTAGTCAGCACTGTATAAGTATCACCAGTTTTACTAACCTCACTAAGGCCAATAATATCCCAGGCAATGCCTGATGATTCCTCAAATAGTCCTGGTAAGTTAGCCTCACTCGAGAGGGTGTGCGTGTTGAACGTTGCCAGGTTCAGTTTACAGTGGCGGCTTGTCCGGACCCAGATATTCTTAGCACCCTCTGCCGTGTCGCAGGTGTGACCGCCGCCTTGGTCAGGTGCTCCGCAGCCGCTCGGCACTGAGGGCCAGGGGTAATTGTAGGAGTCATAATGGAGGTAGTGGTCAAATACTGCACCAGGGAGGCCAATTTTTGTTCTAGTGAGGGAGTGACTTTGTTGAAACTAAGTGGGCCTTCCTAATTTGGTTGCACCTGGACTGGTATAGCCCCACCGGCTCTCGGCAATATTTTTTCAATGGATAGATAGTCTCAAAGTTGTATATGTTCGCCAAGAAATGCTTCGCATTTAATATCTAGGCAAAATACTCCATGCAGTATGAGAAAAGGCCACAGATTTTATCGCAAAAATTTTAAATGGTTGACTTGCACATCAGCTGAGATGCTTCGCAAAGAAGAACCCTTTGATGTTTCACGGAGCAGCCTCATTCAATTGCATTTCTCTTTTTTCGAAACCGAAGGTCGTCTGCCAAGCGAACCACTCCGTCCCATTGAACCAGACCACAAGAAATCAGTATTGTCCATGCATTCTGCAAATGGTTCCGGCTACTACATGGGACGCTGTTCGCTTTAGGTAGAAACAGTGAAACTAAAAAAAAAACACAAACAGATGATTTAGCCATTCCCGCGGCACAGTAATCTCAGACGAAGCTCACTCAGAGCGAAACACAGGTGCCACTATCAGTTGCAGTGCACCTGCGGCCGAGCCCCGATAAAACGAAATGCTCGCGTTTCCGAGAGTGCCTCCCAGTTCGGCTCGCGTTGGCTGCCTGTTTTCGTCTTGCTACTACTGAGCTATCTTGATTGCTTCTCTTTTTTTTCACTCTCTTGGAATGGGAGGTGCGAGGAAGCATCTGATGCACACTTCGCCCACACGCCCGCTTTGTGTTTTCAGCCCTCGCGTTCCTATAATGGAAATCAGAGCCCCAACCAACGGCGTAGATGCTCACCCCGGAACCGGAACGCCGTTTCTCGACCTGTGGTCTGGCCTGTGATATTCAGACCGTGGAATCGCTAAGATAAAGAATTGAACGCGTGCGTGGGCCGACAGAATCGCCGCCACAGTATGCGGGGTTCCTCTGCCTTGGCACGTGTCGGGGTCGGTGAATATCGTATGGCCTAAGAAAATAACGAGACGCGCAAGTAGTAAGGAGAAAAGGCGAGCATGAGGGACGTACGGTTATTCTCGGCAGCGGTTGTTTGCATCGGGCTTGCCAGGTATATTTCTATTGCAAAAACTCTTGATGCTGAATAAAAGAAGAAAGCATAAAAAAACTTGGCTGGCGGTAACAATCATTGCAGTGCATTATATTTGCTTCCGGAATCCACTGGCCGAAGCTGAGAATTTCTACATCCAACACACCAACACCTGCGCCAAATTTCTGTTATGCTATGGGTTTTCAGCTTATGGCATGTACGTGCCCACCATGTCGGTTCTTCGCCTCTTCACAGTGTTTCCGCCTTTAATAATCCTCCGTGCGGACGCTGGCTATTGATTACGGCTCACCTTTAACTAAACTGCGGTTCATTGAGCTGAATAAAGCCGGGGCCATTAACAACTGCCACTGCCTGAAACAAGGAGCTCACTTCACGAGCTTTAGGATGGAGGTTTTAAATCTCACACGCGATCCTTGGATTCCATGTCTTCAAAGATCGCCTAGTGCGTGTACCTTAGTAGTGTGCTAACGCATAAGCAATTATGAAGAGTGAACAGCTAGCCCCTTTCATAGCATGCTTGAATATTCTTTCCCTTTGCTTTTCATCAGCTTTCATGTCTTTAGGGCCATAATAAAATTTCTCCACAACACAGGACTCAACTCAAGACAGCTTCTGTATTAACGACCAGCATTCATCGGGATACTACTCTTTTCACCATCTTCATACATCCCGCTTTACGTCTCCATCCACAGCGAAGAATAGCAAGTTAGCGTTCACAAACTCCAGGCCGACTTCTTTCTATTTCCACAAATAAAATCCTCTGTCTCTTTATCCTTCTAAAACTGCCCATCCACCATACTAGCTTCCCCTCCACGTAGACGAGGTAAGACGTTTTTAGTCCATCCATCAACGCCATGATGTTGGATCGAATGCTTGTTGCTAACAACGCACGACTCATTCTCGGTGCCTGTGATCCGGCCTTTCAAAGTTTGATTATGGCTCTCTCGGTGTACTAAGGGCTCGCGCCAGTCAAATGGTAGATGCGTCATCTATTCCATCACTGCACTGACGTAACCGACACCGACATGGTATTTCTCCCTGCCCACTTTCCTCTGCTCCACCCCATAGCTCTATCCACCCTTACTTGCGCACACTCTCACAGAGGGGCTAGAACGTCTCCGACAGCACTGCTCACGGCGCCTGTAAGAAGCACTCAGGCGAAATTTGTCATAATTTCAACACCTTAGTTTCCCGGACTTTCTTCAGTCACTCGAACAACGGTGGGCAATTCTCGGAAGTTGCCATTGCAGCATATGCAACGACCATGTTGCCTGGCGAGATACGTAACGAAGTCTGCCTAGTCCATTCCTTCCTTTGATTCTTAATTTTTTGCTACGCGATTATTTATGTGTTCAGATTCATTCATTTGTTATTGAAATGAAAATATAAAATATATTTATTTATCTTATAATGTTGGTGGGTACTTCTTTTCACGTAATAGTAATAATAATAAAGATATTGCCACGGTGCCAGGGATGACATAGACACGTTGATGCGTTTTCTCTTTAAAATGCGTAATAATATAGGAAGCTACGTCACGAGCTCAGAAAATCTAGAGCAGAGTTTCCCAAAGGGAGTAAGCGAGGTACGCATATATATATCCCAGGCACAATGGAGCACGCAGACAAAATTCGAGGACAAGTTGCATCACACAGTCTATTAAAAACCGACACTTCGCGTACGCTGAGTCCCGAGAAGTTACATGACCCCGTGGGCCGTGCACCGAGTGAACATGTGTACAGATGAAGACAATGTACAGATGGCATAAACACACAGCATTCAAAAGTCACACAAGACCCACAGAGAGGAGTATGACACACATATTTGAAAACACGCACACATGATTCAAATTGATTTATTGCTTGTTCTCGCTGTTTCTCTTTTCTGGAACAATACTTGCCCTAATTAAAGTGGCATTGTGTTCTACACCTATTATTATCCCTGTTTGCACCACTTATTTATTTGGGTGCCCACATAGGACCCCACCTGTATATATCCACTGAGGATTTGCTGCGTATATGTCTGCGCTGTTTTATCCTTCCTTGAGTTGCATCAGGTACATGAACTTGATCGCTCTGGACGATATATATATAGGGTGTTTCAGCGGACACTTTCAAAATTTATTTAAGGTTGCCTGTGGCAAATAGCCTAATGCTAGTTAATGAGCTGGTCTACTCAAATAGGCGGACATTACTTGCACAAAAATGAAATGAATAATCGCTAATTAACAATAATTCACTGATTAAGTTTTTACCTACTTACCAAATGGCCCATATTGCAATTTACAAATTGTAGCCATGGAATTTTCAACGCGGATACACATAGAATTAATTCTCAGGGTGACACCAGTTTCGAGATATAAATTCCTGAACTTTGCGGAGAAATGCATTGGCGTTCCAGTTAATTTTGTGCTTCAATGCATAAAGCGACGTCTTGTTAAGAACCTAACTGGAACGCCAATGCATTTCTCCGCAAAGTTCGGGAATTAATATCTCAGAACCGGTATCGTCATGAGATTTCGTTCCAAGTGGATCCGCCTTACGAACTCCACGGCTACAACTTGTAAATTGCAATATGGGCCATCAGGTCATTAGTTAAAAATCTAATTAGTGAAGTTCTGTTAATTATTCGATTATGCATTTCAATTTCTTGCGCAAGTAATGTCTTCCTCTTCGAGTCGACCATCTCATGAACCTG
Organism: Dermacentor silvarum; assembly: GCF_013339745.2. NCBI lineage: Eukaryota > Metazoa > Arthropoda > Arachnida > Ixodida > Ixodidae > Dermacentor > Dermacentor silvarum. The sequence goes on from NC_051159.1 coordinate 165,907,410, forward strand.
AATTGTGCTAACTGCCACAGGCAACCTTTAAGAATTTTTGAAAGTGTTCGCTGAAACACCCTGTGTGTGTGTGTGTGTGTGTGTGTGTGTGTGTGTGTGTGTGTGTGTGTGTGTGTGTGTGTGTGTGTGTGTGTGTGTGTGTGTGTGTGTGTGTGTGTGTGTGTGTGTGTGTGTGTGTGTCTTGCTCTATAATATTGTATTTCGCTGCTTACGCTTTTTAAAACGTTCTAATAATCAAGTGAACCGGCAGAGTCGTCGACCGTATGTAATAATTAAGCTGCCTTCTTGTAATTCTACAGTGACATTGCCCTGCTGAGCGCAAGTTCGCAGGTACGATTAGCAATCGCCCTGACCACATTCAGATATAAGTGGCATGCAAAATGTAAAAACGTTCGTGTATACCAGGCTTTGGCGACACGCAACAGAATGGTCAAAATTACTCCGGAGCCCTTCGCTACCGCGTTCCTCATAATTATGCAGTTTCGGCACGTTAAAACCAGCAATTACTTCTTTAAAGTTTACCATAAAGCTATTTAATAAGCGTTCTGATTCTGGTTAACGCTACAAAGCCATGTAAGCAACTAGAGACGCGGATGTGGAGTCTTCCGGATAAATGTTGCTACCCGCAGGGTGTTGCCTACGTTTCGACGCTACCAGAGACACTGAGAGAGAGGCAAGAAAGGCAGGGAGGTTAAAAAGATGCACATCAGACGTGCTACCTTGCACTGACGAAGGTAATAAAAAGGCTAAAGCAAAGAGAGATAATAAAGAGGAATACCACTAACGGCCAATGTGCAAGGATTTTCGCCTCTGAAAACGGTTTTGAACCCAAACGTATTATTGCTGTGCAGAGGGGCTCGTGCAAGATGCCCGTAACTCGAATCGCACAGAATGATGTCGCTCTGGTCAGGAATAGAACCTGCGACGTCGTGCTCCGCGCCAGAACGCCATAGCCACTGCGAATTGCAACGCGGTGGAGGTTTGTGTGATCATTACTGGCGAACAGCTACAACGCAACAGCGAACGAAAACGTTAAAGCTGTAAAGTCGGAACAGAGAAAGCTGTACATTGTACTTGAGTCATATTAGTGTACTGAACCGAAGTTGATCGTGAATAGCGATCGAAGGGAAGGAATAAAGAAACTGCATGCAGGTTCAGATTGAGAGTGACCGGTTTGCTACCCTGCGCTAGGAGATGACGTTTTCACCTCTGCATTTATGTTGTTTTTGAGGCGTGGCATTAAAGGTATCATATGCCGCTTATACATAAAAATTGATCGAATTTCCTCTCAATTATCAACCGTCATGCTAGCCTTGCGGGTTCATATTGCGGAGCTGCGATCAAGGAAACAGCCAACGGATGTTCGTGTGTTTTGCAGCGCAAGGTACAACGACCACCAGAGCAGCTGTAAAATACGGGCAATAACAAATGAGTAGCTAAAGATAAGGGTAAAGGAGGAGAGAACAGGGAGTTGCTACCATCCTGAGGCATGTGCAAAAGATATCGCGAAACACAGTACAGAGGACGTTGTACAGCTGTATAGGCGCAGTTATCCTAACGCTGCAGCTGACAAGAGCAAGCGCTTCGGACAGAACATACGTTGTGGTTTCTACCAAGCGGGACCGGGTTCGAGGGATAAGCTGCGCAACACCTCATCACTCCCAGGTGATTCGTAATGTAACTCGAGATGTATACGCCATGCATGTGTGTAGCTCGTCGCTTGGCTAAGCGCGCATTTATGAGCTGTGATCTTTTCCATTGTTTCGCAACTATAAAAGGCAAACAAAGCAAAGCTGCTTTCTCTGTCAACGAAAATAACAATTGTAGTCGTTTTAGCCTGGCTGCTACAGATGTACAGCCTGCCACATTTTAGCTATATCGCGGGAGAACACAATCATATGGCCGTACGTCGTCCTGAAGGGAACATTGCATTAGGCGACTCTTGCACAGGAGAGTTCTTAGTGCACTTGAGAGTACTTCTGCCGGTCTCGCTGATTATCGCCGATTAAAGGCGCTAAAATGACGCGTGATGGAGGCTCGCGCTATATAGCTAAAAATGCGGGAGGCTGTACGTTGTTTTGGTGAAAAGCGAAGCCTAATGAAGGTTCTCATAAAGCCTTCAACTAAATCTAACGGCTCTATATATCAAATTCAAGACCATGCTTAGTAGACGCCCAATTAAAATTAGCGCCATTATTTAGTCAGATAAATGAAAGTTGTTTTATGAGTCTGTTACCTTTCAACCGTTATTTCATACTCAGTGAAAATGGCTGTGGAAGTCGTTTGTTAACATTTATACGCTTCCGGTGTTTTCGAAACGTTCACGAAATCTGTGTACCTGCTGTTCATTGTTTTCTTATTTTTCGTTCTTTTTTGTCGCCCTTGCTGTGTGCCTTAGAGCCGCTTCTTATATTGTCCTAAGAAAATATGTTATTTTGTTGGTGTTATTTACAACGGGTCTGACTTGGCCATGCTCTTTCTTTTTTGCTTTTGTGGCAGGTTTCTATAGTTGCTTCGTTCACTACAAGTCTCCTATTGACGCCATAATGGGCACACCTCGGAACTCAAAAAACACCAGCAGCCGCTCTTTCGTAGAAGTAGAGTCGCCAGTAGTTTACAGCGACACGTTAGAAAGCGTACCGCGAATGCACTGTGCGAATTCTCGG